>NW_027528859.1:955348-1264345 GCF_008692635.1 Crocuta crocuta | reverse complement strand
AATCCACCCCAGCCCCTGGGGACTCCCCTCCCTTCCCCCAGGCTGGCCCGAGGGCTCCTCGAAGTGCAGGCGGCAGTGGGTAGAGAGGCTGGCACCACGGGGGTGTGTTCAGTCCTCCCCCTGCCCCCCACTACCCGGAAGTTCCCTCTGTGGCCTCCTCCGCGAACCTGCAGCCAAGCGGGCTGGTCTGAAATTTTCGCCCGTCGAACAAACATGCGCACGCACGCCGGGCTGGGCCTGGCCGCGTTCCAGCAGCTTGAACAAGCCCAGCCCCTGCCTTCAGAAATCTGAAAGTTGAGCGGACATCAGCCAACGGTCCCTACTCACTCTGCCCCACGGCGGAGGCGGAAGCGGAGGTGTCACCCAGCTGTCACCTGCTCGGGGACAGCCGGTGCGGGGCAAGCCAGGCTTCCTGCAGGGGCGAGAGCCGGGCCTTGAGGTCGGGTTTCAGGGCAGGCGGGGTGGGTTCCGAGGGGCAANGGGAGAGAAGAAAAGCCACATCTTCACTTCAGGGCTGAGACTCCGGCCTTGAGCCAGGCGCCGGCAGCCCTCTCCTGAGCTGACGTCCGTCTCCTCGTCAGCGGAGCCGCCGCAGCCGAGGGCAGGGCCCCGGGACGTCTGGAGACCCCGTCTTTGTTCTCCCCGGTGGCTATGCAGCACTTCGTCCATCGGCCACCAGAGGGAGACAGTCGCCCACACATAGATGTTGCTGCTGCCCGCCAGGGACGTCTGGGAGGCTGTGGAAGTCACTGCAAGTTCCTGGGGACTTCTCCCTCCCCTGACCCCCGCCCGGAGCTTTTAAAAGCCTTGAAAGCGGTGTATCCCAGTCCCAGGGAGCAGTCTAGTTTAGGGATAGCAGACGCCAGGATACGTCCAGAGGACAGGTTCCGACTTGCGCTCTGCCCCTCCCCAGCCTGCGCTGTCTCGCCTGTGAAATGGGACAGTTTCCGTGACAGGAGGGAGGTGAACAGGGGCTCTGAGGGACACACTGCATCAAGATGAAGTTTCGATCGAAGCTGTTTCTCCTGGTGTCGGTGCCAGCATCCTGCAGATCGCGGAGGGGGAGGGGGAGGCCGAGGAACCCGCCCGCCATGCCCTCGGGTGTCCCGGAAAGTGACTGCTCTGTGGTCACAGGGCAGCTGGGACAGGGTAGGCGGTGGTTCACAGGGTGATGGCTCTGACCCTGACACCGCCTCACAGCGCGACCTCACATGGGCCTGGCAATCTGTGCGGCGGTCAGGAGACCGGACCTCCCTGTGCCCTCCCGGTTCTGCCGTTGCAGCATCTCCCAGCCCGTGGTCCTCAGAGCCGCTGTGAGAGAGACAGATCACTGCCGTGGGAGCTGGGAGGAGGAGCTGAAGAACAGCCCTTGGAAACTGGAGTTCCTCTCTTTCTTTGAGCCTTGATGTTCTCATCTGTGGAATGGGCAGGTTGGACTAAGTGATCTCTAACCATTGTCTCCTCCCCGCTTTGGGTAAATACGCACAGGGTTCATATTGGTGCTAAAATTTCCTGATTCTGATTCCATTAAACAGACAAACGTGCCTCTGCCCAACCTGGCCAGGTCTCCAGGGACAGACACTCTGGGGCACATACAAGTGGCAGTCCTGGACCCCGAGCGCCTCCCCCCCTCTCTCCTTGCCAAAACTCTCTCCCTTCTGGGTCTCCAGTGCACTGTTTACGACTGGTCATTTTGTCTCTGGGAGCTTCTATCTCCATCCACAGCCCTCCATCCTCTCTAGTGAGGAAGCTGTCCACAGCTTTGTCCTTTCCAGTCCCTGGCCCCCATCCATGACCCCCCCAGAGCCAACACCAGGGACATAGGAGCTATTCCATAAACAAGAGCTGGATGAATATTTAAAGGGAAGTAGTAAGTACTATATTAACAACTTACATGGATGTTGTAATGATCCACAGTGAAATATTCCCTCACCTCTTTGTGAAATTATCATTCCAAACCACGGAATACATTAGGTTTTATGATCTACTCGCTTCTTTGGGGAAATATAAATCTTGAAACATCATCTTCATAGGACAGGGCAAAGAGTCCCCTGGGACACAAGATGTTTAAGAACGTTAACTGAGAATCAGAAATAGTTTGCGATTAATATCGGGGTTTTGTTTATGAGCACAAATAAATCCCTGGTGTAGGACTGACCTGTAAAAATCTGTCCAAGATGAAAACTCTGATTGCAGATGATGGAAATGGGGAAACAATCTGAATTTAAAGAGGTGATTTGGGGTCCTGGGTTGCAGTATTTAGGAGCTAATATTTTCTGACCGTAAATTTGTATGCTGTTCAAACATTCCTAGTCACCCACTAAAATAAATATGATAGAGACTAGGAGTTTATATCAATGGTCTGCAGCCATCCAAGTTTTCTAAGTAGGTTTTGTGAAGCAGGGAGGTTTCTGTTCCTCGGATCATTGAACCATCCGCCCCCTCACTTGCTGGGATGAGCACGAGGTGTTATATGGAAACAACTTGACAATGAATGATTTAAGGGGAAAANGGGGGGGGGGGTTGGAGAGGAAGGGGTGACAGCATCTGGGGCTTCCGGTGACTGGACGCAGGGGATCCTCCTTGGAGGAGAGTTGCTTTGGGAGTGACAAGACCTGTGTGTGCCTTCTCACTCGGAGGCCTGCCCAGCCTCCCTCTTGTTTAAAATTAATCACGGACTCCTCAAGGCTTCTAGAACAAAGTCCAACCCTCAGAAACAATAGCCTGGATCCTAAAATCCTCTGTGATTTGACTCCGCCCCTTTCTTCAGGATCATTTCCCATCACACCAGGCTTTCGGGACTCAGTAAGTGCTCTCCAATTCTTGGTCCCTTAACCTGCAGCTTCTTCTCAGAATATCCCTCCTCTTTGAGCCTTTGGGCACACGATTGCTATTTTTTAAAAACAGCACAAAGGTAATCTAGTCGCCGAAGCCTTCTCAATGGGAGAGGTAGTGTCTCCTTCCTTCCTTCCTTTGAGTTTCTGGTAAACCCCGAACATTGCTCTCTCCCTCTGTCTGGTGACCTCTGCGTGCACAGAATGATGGAACCCATTTCCCCGCCTTACTGGTGTTGGACTTGGCCAAGGGGCTTGATTAAACCAGTGGGATGTGAACAGAAGAGCCAAGACCTCAAGAGGTGATGTGTTTTCATGTTTCCTGGTGTTTCTTTGATTTTCCCCGGGAAAAATGTGTCTCTGGCCGCTGCTGTTCCAAGGAGAATATGGAGTCACGTGGAGACAATCTGAATCCAGCCCTTACCTGGAGCCGAACCAGCTGCCCTCAGCCTGGGGCAGAGCTGCCCTCGCCAAGCACAGACACGTGAGCCAGAAAAATAGGTGGATGCCACTGAGTTTTGAAGTGGTTTGTTATACAGCGTTACTGTGGCTAATACACTCTTCCACCTTAGGGCTGGAGCTCAGGGAGGAGGTGCATGTAGAGGAAATCATCTGCTAAGTTTGGGGGAATTAAAAAATATTGGGGCTGGCACTCTCAGCCTCTCAGAGGAGTCCACCTTCGGTGTGCTGCCATGTCTGACAGGGCGTGGGCGTGGAGAAGCAGCCCCATCCAGAAACGGGCAGGGGTAGTGCCCTGGCTTCATGTTCGATGCCAGGACAGAGAGCCAGGCATTCCTACATGTCTGGTGGGGGGTGATGAATGTCTGGGAGAGCTATTCGGTTTATATAGATTCTAGATTAGCACAGGAGCACCACAACACTCAGGCCCTTGGATCTCAGTTATCAGCCTGACATGCCCAGATCTGACAGGACCAGCCACCTGGCGGTCCCCAGGGAAGACCCCAGCACAGGGGTCCTTATAGCATGAGGACATGGTGGTAGAGAAGAAATATATGCTGTGTTCAGCCACAGCAGCGCTAGAAAATGAACACAATCTGGAAGCTTGTTGCTGCTCTTCAATAGCAGAGGATTGTCTGGTAGAATCTTGTTTTTGTAAAGAAAAAAAATGGCAGAGATTTATGGGAAAGAGTATATAGCTGTGGTTACGAGTATGGCCTTGGACATAAAAGGATCTGGAGGTCTGACTCTGGTCCCGCGTTTCCCAGCTGTGTGATCCTGGGCAAGTGACTTACCCTCTCTCAGCCTCAATTCCTTCATCTGTAAATCTCATATTGCTGTTGTGGGGACGGCCATGTGCCTGCTACCTAGTGAGCACCCACTAAACGGAAATATCTATTATTATTATTCTACAAAAAGACCTACAATAATGTGGCAGTCGTCTTGGGGTGATGATGACTTTATTTTTCTTGTCCTCATTTTCTGATTTTTCTATCATGGACAAACTTCCTTTGGAATACGAGAAAAAAACAATACAAGGTAAATTGAAGCGATAAAAGAATCTGAAAAAGTTTAGAGGCTTTTACATGTCTGATTTGTTCTCAAACAATGAGCTGGATGGAGTTCGTTGCTACCTGGGTAATGTTTCCATTTACCTTAATTTTTACAAGCCAGATGCAAATAAATGCTTTCCAATGCCAGTTCTTTCGAATCATGTTTTAAACGTGCACAGCAGATGCACTATTTCCCAACGAACTGCTTTTGCCCACGTGGCGTGCTCTTAAGACCTTGCCGTGGAAGAGACCCTAGTAAGGGTCATGGCACTGGGGAAAGTGTGTGGGGCGCCGGAAGCCGGGTGTCCTGAGCATGCAGGGTTGGGCAGGAGCATCTTGGGACCGAGGGCAAGCTGGCTCTTGCTTGATACTAGACTGTGGGAGGGGGAAAAAAAAATCAATGTCCAAATGTGACTTTAAGGCGATTATGTTTACTTAAGAAGGCCATTAGTTGTGGGTATTTCTTTGCAAATGGCTTGAAACCATGTCTTTGCTCAGCTATGCAAATGTTAAAGTGAATTTTATTTTTAATATTAATTCACCAAACATATCGAGTGTCTGTCATGTCCTCGGTAGACTGGAGGGCGGATTTGGGCAGGGAGTGGTGAATGGATGGTGAGTGGAGGGAAAATGGATGAATCAAGGTCTCCAATTTCCATAAGCTTTGTTACCTACTTTAACATTTTCCCATATTTGCTTTATCTCGCTATTTCTTTTAAAACTATTCTGCAAAGCCATTTGAAACTAATTTCCAGACATCGTGACTCTTTATTCCCATATATTTCAGCATAAACCATCTTAAAGATAAGAAGAGTCCTGTGTCACCATACGTGATTGTTATGAGGAAAAATGAATAAAAATTCTGTAGTATCTAATATTAAGTCTATATTCAAATGACTCTTTCACACCCACTCTCTCTTTTTAGCTGTTTTGTTGTCATTGTCACTGATGCTGTGTTTTTTAATTGCCTGGAGTGAAATGACCTTTGCTCCATGCAGCCAAGGGCACTGTGTTTGTTCCCTAGCACACGCGTGCATGGCAGGGTCCTGTTGGAAAGAGAGTCAGGGCTCTGCAGGGCTGCCTTGCGCCTTCCCCTGATGTGACAACAAATATCACGTCTCATATGAGAAGCTGGCCCTTTTTGACTCCCCTTTCCAACTGCACCCAAGAAGAGCTTAGGCTCTCATCGCATAGAGAAGGCTCAGAGACACACCTTGCCTGAGGTCACCACCTAGAAAGTGGCAGAGCAGAGACTCTGAACCCAAGTTGTCTGATTACAAAGCTAGAGCTCTAGGGGTGCCTGGGTGGCTCCGTCAGTTAAGCATCCGACTTCGGCTCAGGACATGATCTCACCACTCTGGAGTTCCAGTCCCACGTCTGGCTCTGTGCTGACAGCTCAGAGCCTGGAGCCTGCTTCGGATTCTATGTCTCCCTCTCTCTCTGTCCCTCCCCCCCGACTCTCTCTCTCTCTCTCTCAAAAATAAATGAACATTAAAAATTTTTTAAAAAAAGAAAACAAAGCTAGAGCTCTGCCTCCGCCCTCCCCCTTCCTGCCAAGTGTGGGAACCCCTGGAGTGAACAACTCTGACAGCTGAGTAGGAAGCAGACCCAGCTCGGTGGAGCCGATTTAACCTTGGATGGTGATTGCCCTCACAGCATGCCACAGAAACCATGGCAAGAGCTTCCAGGGGACGAGTGCTGCTGGCTCCAGAATGACCTCCCAAAAACCTGGTGACGTAGCTCAGGCTGCCAGAACAGAGCACTGAGGACTAGGGGGCTCCGACAGCCCCTATCTACTTTTTCACAGTTCTGGTGGCTGCAAGTCCAAGGTCAAGGTGCCATCAGGTTTGGTTTCTGTGAGTCCGTTGTTCTGGCTTATAGACATCTGCCTCTCACGAGGCCATCACGTGGCCTTTTCTCTGTGCACACTAGGAGAGAATCTTAAGCAGGCTCTGTACTCACTGCAGAACCCCACATGGGGCTCAATCTCATGACCATGAGATCATGACCTGAGCCGAAATCAAAGAGTTGGACACTCAACCAACTGAGCCACTCAGGCGCCCCAGTTTCCTCTATAATTAACATCTTATATTAGTGTGGTACAGGTGTCACAGTTAATAAACCATTACTAATACATTATTGTTAACTAAAGTCCAAACATTATTTACATTTCTTTGTTTTTACCCATTATACTCAATGTTCATTTTCTGTCCCAGGACCCCATCCGGGATACATTACATTTAGCTGTCATGTGTCCTTAGTCTTCCCTTGGCCATGACAGTTTCTCAGACTTCCCTTGTTTTTGATGATTAGTTCTGAGAAGTACTCATTGGGTGTTTCATAGAATGTCTTTCTACTGGGGCTTTTCAGATATTTTTCTCATGATTAGACTGGGGTTATGAGTTCGGGGGAGGAAGACCACAGAGGAAAATTGCCCTTCTTATCACATTATATCAAGGATACATCCTATCAACATGACTGATCACTGTTGATGTTGACCTTGGTCAGCTGGCTCAGGTTGTGTTTGTCATATTTCTTGACTATCAAGTGGCTTTTTTTTTTTTTTTAGAGAGACAGCATGAGTGGGGGAGAGGAGCAGAGGGAGAGAAAGAGAGAGAGAGAATCTCAAGCAGGTTCCACATTCAGTGCAGAACCCAATGTGGGGCTTGATCTTATGGACCCATGACATCATGATCTGAGCCAAAATCAAGAGCTGGACACTCAACCAACTGAGCCACCCAAGCCCCCTATCAAGTTACTTTTGTTCTTTCTTTCCATTGTGTAGTCTTTGGGAGGAAGGAGCCATGCATAGGTCCCCAACTAACAGAGGAAGTTATGCGTGGGATATCTTGTGCACAAAAAATTTCTTTTCCTCCCTTATTTATTTAGCACTTATTCAGATCAGTATGGGCTCATGGGTATTTATTTTATATTTTGGATTATAATCCAGCACTATTTAATCTATCTTATTGCTTCCACACCCCATTGGCATACCCTCCATCAATGTGGGCTTTAACGTTTTTTTTTTTGTTTAGTGCTTTCTTCCTTTTTGAAGGCTCATCTTGCATATTTCCTGCAGCATCCTGGGATGGGCCTTTTCCCTAAGGAGCATCAATTCCTTTCACTGGAGAATGGTATTCGAAACCACGGTTCAGATGCTAGGTATGCTTGCTGGTGCTGAAGGGTTCTGGCTATTTCCTAGCCCTCCCAGCTGAGAAGACGAGGAGGTGTACATGGGTACGCTAACCTGTGTGTATACACACATCTATACGTATCTCTATGTGCAGCCGTCTGTGTTTATATTAAGTAGGAATTCATGCTCTTATCCCTGACTCCCATCCATTGCGCACTCAGCGCCTGCGAACCCCCCACACCCACAATGAGAAACCGCTCCCCCATCTGCCATCCATTTATCTCACTGTCTGATTCCAGTGTACACACAGAGTAGGTTCAGAATTAATCCCCACCCCCATGGGAGACAACTTTGTCAACTAGAATAAAAAAGGCTTATGTGTCATTCCTTTTGCCTTTAGGTTTTTTTTTAAGTTTGTTTTTTTTTTTTTAACATTTATTGTTGAGAGAGAGAGAAACAGAGTGTGAGTGGGGGAGGGTCAGAAAGAGAGGGAGACACAGAATCTGAAGCAGACTCCGGGCTCTGAGCTGTCAGCACAGAGCCCAACATGAGGCTTGAACTCACCAACTGTGAGATCATGACCTGAGCCAAAGTCCAATGCTTAACTGACTGAGCCACCCGGGTGCCCTGCCTTTGCCTGTAGTTTTACAGGCACCACTGACTCCCAGAGTTACTTCAGGCAGCACCTTCTCCTCCCCTTTCAGGTAGACTGTTTTACTTTTGTGCAAAATCCCTTTTCTCTCCCATTATGCAGATCTCAGTCCAAACGCAGTCAGCCTCAGACAGTCCCTGGGACCCCTTCTTTCTCCTGACCTCCCTTCCTCTTTTCTACCCTCTACCCTCTTCCTGGAACCTGCTTTCCCCCTGCTAACCCTCCCCCTGGGGTAGGCCACGGAATATGAGCTTGGTCTCTATCCTGAAGGAGCAGAGGAGAGTTCTTACCATCAAGGGGTGATGTTCCATAGACCTCCGGGGACTGAAGTCCAAGGTCCCAGATCCCCCAGAGGATAGAAACTGTAAAACAAGAAAAATCTTCTCTTTTTAGTGTTCATGGTCTCTCGGAACATCACTTCGGTATGTTGTTTTTCAAACTTAGCCAGCATCCACAGACGTGAGGACGGGAAGGAAGAAAGGGGTGAACGGGGCAGGGAACAGTGTCCTGCCACGTGGGAGACTGTGTGGACTGGCCGCAGGGTTGGGTGCAAACTGGTCATGCCACAGGTCCACAGGGTAAGGATTCTCCCCACTCAAATCGTTCGTGGAAACACAATCCATTCGCTCTCAAACATGTTCTTCAAATTTCTCTGGTACATCTATTTTTATAAAACCACCAGTGTATTGGAATGCTTTGAAAACTCACCCACTCCTCCCTGAAAGGTGATCTAACAACGGGCTTGTGGCTGTAAGAATCTCTGTGGCTGTGGCCTGGGGGGGGAGGGGGTGGTGTCCCAAGTTTGCAGTGCGTCCCTCCTTCTGTCTCCGGGGATGAGGAGGGAGCCTGACAGCCAATCCTTTCTGGCCTTTGATAAACACCTTCCTTATTCTAATTGCACCTTCCCCTGAAGTAACTTTTCCAGCTTTACCCCGCACCCACCCATTTTGTCCCTGTTTCAAAGGAGCCTATTCAGAGAGCTTGAGAACAATGATTCTTTGGGATGGTTTAATCGGGGAAAGGAAACCTGTAGAGGGTCTTATCTGGGGTGAGTGTCTCAAGCATCCAAGATTATCTCCCTGTCACCTTGTGACCCATCTTCTTCATGCCACCTTTTAATTTTGGTAGCAATTACAGTGTATCTGGATAATGCCCATTAGCATATTCATGGTCATCTCTTCACATTTATTGTCCATGCGACTCATTAATCTTCATCTACTTTGTGTGTTTGACAGCTCAATCTATTTTGCAATCTCTGGGAAGCAGCCATAGCCCCCCAAAGCCTTTGTTTTCCTGTAAATAAACGGTGTTGGGGACCAGAGGACAATGGTGCATCCCGTGGTGATTGACACCAGCCACAGCTACTAATCAGGATGGGACTTCATCGCCAGCTGAGTCAAGTGCATTATGGGGCCATTGTTCCAACGCTGGCAGGGCAAGAACACACACAGCCAGTCACCTTCGCAAGATGGGTTGATTGTTCTTCAAGATTAGACTGAGTTGCCTTATTATCCGTCCCAGACAACAAGGCATCTCACCCAAACAGACGCATTTGCAGGAATGGCCGGTGCGCTGGCCAGATTTGAATTGCTAATGTATAATCTGCCCGGCACAGATGTGCAATGAATATTTGGATGTTGTTTTGCCGTCAGTCGAGGAGGCTGAATGGATGAGGTGATGAGTATTCAGTGATGGGTCCTGGACGTTGGCCAGCAGCGGAGTTTGAGAACTTGTGCTCACGATAATCAGATCACCCTGCAAAGTACCTTTGCGGTGATTTAGTGGCAAATTCTGTTAGAGACTGGTTGGTGGAAAGTTCCCTTTCCTTTTTGGTGCAATGAGATGTTTTGTTATCTGTTTCAGACTTGGAAAAGGTATAGAAGTTGCCTTTATTGTGCCCTTGCCTGCAACTCTTAAGGTTGTGAGTAATGCAGAGTTGGCTGGTTGGGTCTGAAGTCACCATTTTCTAGCTTATTTGTTTAAGCTCATTTTGCCTCAGTTTTCTCCTCTGTTAAAATGGGTTGAAAAATGCTATCAACCATATAGAGCTGCTTTGAGATCCAGTGAGTTGATATACATAGAATTAGTCCTAGAACAGTGTCTGGCTTATAGTATGCACTCAACAAATGTTAATAATTACCATATTATTGGTCATTTGCTTTTTCTCAATGTTTCTCAGTATTTCTCAAATTACTCTCAATATGCGGAGAGTGAGTCTGAGAAAAATAGTAGGGACAAGTTGGTGGTCAAATAGCTTAGATACACTGAAAATAAAGTTAAACCATCTCCATTACCTCAGGATGTCCCTTGGCCTTTACTATACTGCTTTATCTGGCACAATTCCAGGTGGAGGGAACATTTCCCATACGTAAATGATCATGGAGTCCTTTTTCCTGAAGGATCTTTTACAACCTATTTTCCCCAGAATATACTATAGGAAAAGCTGCCTAGAATAAAACACATTTGCAAAGGTTTATTTATTTTTTTAATGTTTATTTATTTTTGGGAGAGATAAAGCGTGAGCAAGGGAGGGGCAGAGAGAGAGGGAGATACAGAATATGAAGCAGGCTCTGTCAGCACAGAGCCCGACGCAGGGCTCAAGCCCACAAACTGCAAGATCATGACCTGAGCCGAAGTCAGACACTTAACCCACTGAGCCACCCAGGTGCCCCCACATTTGCAAAGCTTTAAAGGAAAAACATGGGATTCGTGAATTTATATACAATCAAGCTATTTATATGTGAAAGCAATAGGTATTAGTTATGCCTAATGCATATATTCTTTCTGAAAAATATGTCATTCAAAGGCGTATTCCACAGGGAGGGAACATGACGATGGCAGCTATGAACTTGTAGGAAGCAGTGAGACCAGTGGATTGCACTGAAATAGGTCTAAGCAATTATAGCGGGTCAAATGGACATCAAAAGATTAAAATATTTGAAAAAAATTTGTTATGTTGAAATAATGGAATATAACAATTCAGATCAAAAGAATGAAGAATGGGAAAGAGAAAGCAGGTGATATTTTAAAGAAAAAAAACAGGTAGAACAGATTATCTATCTATCTATCTATCTATCTATCTATCTATCTATCTATCTATCATCTATCATCTAAAGCTGTAGTAAAAGCAATTCCAGTAATCATTCATAAAACATCAAAGGCCAATACGTCCAGATGTGAAGGGAAAAAAAAAACCCTTAAAAACAAGGTTTCTCTTTGGATTTGTTTAATAAAACAAACCAAAATATTAAATATTCTAAGTTAAAATATGGGTAAAATGTGATTACTAAAATGTGATCAAGAAGAAAGTCGGATTTGGGAATATTAATATGAAACAATGCAAGATTCTACAGGTTAGAGCGTATTAAATGTTAACAATTTCATTTCTTTATTCCAGACCCTTGCACAAGATGGGTCCTAAACAGAGAGGAGATTTGCTGTAGAAGTGGAAGCCATTGGCAACACGTAAGTGGGAAGGGATGGCTTGCTTGCCAGGGCCCGTTGAGTGGACTATTCTGAGGGAAGTCTATTTTGAGTCCTGGGGAGGACACCTGCTTTGTCTGCCCGACCCACTTACTTCTGTCTCCTTCCTCTGTGTGCCCTGGGCTTCCTCCTCCCCGCTGTGTGAGCCTGGCAAATTGTAGAAACTTGCCCCTGATGTGCTGCATGAATTTAAGAGAAAGGCCCACCTCTGTCCTTCACTGATGTTTCTCCAAACCCTGAAGAAGAGGACCCGATCCACTTGGATGAAGCAGAGAGTAAGAGGGAGGTCTCTGCTGCTATTGGCGACTGTGTTTCCTGCCACGAGGGAGAAATGAGTCCACAGTGAATGACAATGAAGTCTCCCATACAGAAATGGGATTGTGGTGGCATCTGAATTTCTGGCTTTATTTGAACCTCAAGCCTAGCCACACCCCTGCACCTCTCCTGCTTCAGCTGTGCAACTTTCCCTTGTGATAACGTGATGCATCCCTTAGCTTCCCTAAATTCCCTTTCCTGCCTAAGCTAGTATTGGGTTTCTGTCACTTGTCACCAACAGTCCTAACTAATTGCTAAGAATGGTAAATAGTGGTACGTATGTCCTGACACCAGATATTGTATTGCTCTAGAGAACTGGAGTGTTAAGTGAGGTTTCCTGGTTCCACAACACAACAGAGGCCTAAAATTTGGCTGAAAGCCAGCTGGTCAACATGGTGATTTGGTTTGAAAACAAACATCACCAGTTAGTGATTTTTGTTTTTGGAATTTTTTTTTTTTTTTTTTTTTTTGGTGTATTGGTAGGCAGTTTGGCAACCTTCTCATACGTCTACTTTTTTATGCTTTTGCTTTTTAAATTTCCTTTTTAAAAGTTTAAAGTTTGCTTTTAGAAATTCAAGTTATTTCTCTTTTAGGCTGCTTGTAAGTGTAAAAAGTTGGACTAATCTTGATACATAGTAATATGGGTTAACTAGAACAAACTATATATCCCCAGTAGGGCCATAGTCGGAAACACAAATGTCTAAAAATATGTTGTAAAAACATAGCTGGCCATTAAGATTATTTTATACTTTTATGTTCAATTTTCTTTTATTTTCTTATGAGAAAGGCAACTTATGCCATATCAGAAAATACAAGCAAATGGAAGAAGAATTTAATGCACTTTGATAGTCACACTTACCTGGGGACAACCAAACTTATCACCTTGGTATATATTCCACTAGAAACTTTTATAATTACATATGCACATAATACTTTCACATTTATTCACTTATAACATCTTTCATCTCCCATAAAAATGAAACTACAGCACATGTGCTTTAAAAAACTTTCTGAGGTTTAATTTCCATACAATAACATACACTTATTTTAAGCCCATATTTTAGCAGTTCTGACAAACAAATTCACACATCTTTATAACCAGCATCATAATAAACATATAAAACACTTCCATCATCACAAAGTTTCTTTATACCCTTACCTAGCTGGTCTCGGCTTCACCCTGGGCTGCATGAAAACAGTGACCCGCTTTCTGTCACCGTAGACTGGATTTTTTCCCCTGAAATTTCCTATTAACGGAATCATACAGTATGAATTGTTTTGTGCCTGGCCTTCTTCACTAGGCAGCAGGGTTTTGAGGTTCATCCATGTCATTGTGTTTATCGCTAGTTCATTCTTTTTTATTGCTGAGAAGCACTCCATTGTATAAAACCACATTTTGTTCACCTATTATCATTCACCTACTGATGGACACTTGGATCGTTTTCAGCTTTTGACTATTAATACGTTAAACTGCTGTGAATAAAAGTCTTTGTTCAGATAGATGTGTTTGCTTATTTTAAGCAAAATACCCAGAAGTAGAATTGCTGGTTTGGATGGCGGGTGTCATGGTTAACTTTGTAAGAAACTGTCAAAGTGCTTTCCAAAGTGTACATTTTAATATTCCCCCCAGAAATGGGTGAGAATGTAGGTGTTCTATAGTCTTGTCAACATTGTTACCGAGAGTCTTTCATACTACGGGCGTGTACTGGTATCTCACTCTGGCTTTAATTTGCATTTTCTTGATGACCCATGATGTTGAGCATCTTCTCATGTGCTTGTTGGCTGCGTGCCTGTTTTCTGCAAAGTGGCCTTTCAAATCTTCTGCTTTTTAAAAAAATGTGGGTTATTTGTCCTCTTGAGTCTTAAGAATTCTTTACATATCCTGGCTGCAGGTCTTTATCAGATAAATTAACTACGAATATTTTCTCCCAGTCTGTGTCTTGTCTTTCCATCAAAAAAAAAAAAAAAAAGTGTCCTTTGAAGAGCAGCAGTTTTTAATTTTGATGAGACTTGACTTATCAATTTTTCCCTTTAGGCTTTGTGCTTTTGTGTCCTATCTAGGAAATCTTTGCCTACCCCAAGGTTATGGAGATTTTTTCTTCTGTTTTCTTTTCTAAGTTCTGCAGTCTAGCTCTTATACTTAGGCCTAAAATCCCCTTCAGGTTTAATTTTGTATATCGTGTGTGGTAAAGACTGAGCTCCCCACCCCCCACAGGCATCCAACTGTTCCAAGGACCATTTCTTGAAGACTATGTTTCCCCCATTGAATTGCCTAAGTGCCGTTGGCAAAAATCAATTGACCACATATGTGCAGATGTATTTTAGGACTCAGTTTTGTTGGACTGATCTACTTGTCTATCCTCACTTCAGTACCACACTGTCTTGACTGCTGGGAAACCTTCCAAGGTTGAGTTAAGCAATGCACAAGTTGAGAGGGAAATACTCCTCTAGGGGTGCTTTGAACCACCTGCCCGTTGCCCCACGGCGTGACTTGCCCTGGCAGGGGCACACTTCCAACGCCGCTCTTCAGGGCAATTCAGCCAGCCTATGAAACACTGCTTTTAACGCTAACAAGCTCAGGACACGCTGCAACTTACAAATCAGCTTCACAGCCTCTGGCTCACTCATCTCCATGCTGATGGAGCCCCTCCAACTCACTCTTATCTGTCCTTCTCCACAACCGTGGGGCAGGCTACTTGGTTCTGATCGTACCACTTTATGGATAAGGAAAGGTAGACTTCAGGGTTATTGGCATCAGGACACCTTCTCAATAGTTGTGGAACTCTGGAATTCTAGAACTGATCCAGAAAAACAAAGGCCAATCTGACTTTATCATTTTAGCAGTCTGTTCTAATTGTGCCTGCCAACCTGCTGGGTGAGTGGCAGGTCACAAAGGCAAGTCACATCTATGCTACATTTGTACCCCTCGGCCCCCAACCCAACACACACAGACACAGACACAGACATACACACACACTCCTCTATATTTATCTGAAATGACACCAGTAGCTGGCCTAGCAAGTTTTGCTCGTGTTCACATCTCTGGGTCACAATGACAATCCACCCTTATTGTGAGCCCCACCCAATCCTCTGATCCTTCTGACGAGGCCAGAGCACTGGCTCCAGCAGCCCCTTGGCTCAGGAATCAGTGTGGTAAAGTCTCTCCCTTTCCTCCCTCCCAAGGGTGTTTATTCAAAGGACGGGTTGGAAACGGGTTGCTGTCATTTGGAAAGCTCCCCACACCCCAGCTAGTAGGCATGGCACTGGTGTCTGGATGGTGGCATCCTCACGGGCTGCTGGGGGTGGAGTTGCTGGGGCTGAGGTTAGGGATAAAGAACTAAGGGGTTCAAAGGAAGTGGCAGGAGATGAGGGTTTCTGATAAAAGTGGAGCTGATGTGAGGGGCTTCATTAAGAAGTTAGAGGACAGTTACGATGACACTGTGTGTGTGACCTCAGGCAGGTCCCTTTTTCTTTTGGGGACTCAGTTTTCTCACCTGGGTAAGAACAAATTAGGCTGGGGGACTTTCTGGGGTCCTATTCAGCTCTGGGTGGATTTGATTCTGGGAGTTGGAAATGCAAAGAAAGGAGGTCACAGGGCAGTTGGTGATGCTGGCAGAGGCGAACAGATGGCGGAGAGCAGGGCGCAAGTGTTCTTGCTGGTGCCTCATTCTTAACGTTAGAGGAGGTCGAGCAAGGTAGCACACGCGGAGCTGGGGACTGGGCAGGTGGAGGCAGCAAAGCGTTTACCGAAGAGGCATCTGTTCCTGCCGGAACTGCCGAGCTGGCGTCAGACAGCGGGGCCCCGGGGCTTCCTAGCTGCAAGCCGCGGCTTTTCCCCTGCCAGCACAGCTACAAGAACTACCTGGAATGGTCCTGCAGAGAGCAAATGAGACAAGCTTTGCAAACTCCGAAGTTTGTGGCACGTTCGCTTTACCGAAGGGGGAAGGGCTGACACGTCCTGTGCCTGTGGTCCTGGAGGGATCCTGGCTCATTCACTTTTCAGCTGTGTGCCCTCGAGCAAGCCTTTTGTCTCCCTGAGCTCCCTCATGGGTAAAATGGGGGCTAACCACAGCCAGCTCACGAGACTGTTCTGAAGCTGAAACGGGAAAATGACTGGCGAGACCTTTCTGACCCTGAGGACCCCAATAGGCCCTCCTGCAGTGCTGGAGAGGGGTTCACGGAAGACATGGCACACAAGGAGTTTGGTTAGGGTGAAGGCAGACTGAACGGTAGAGCGGCTGGACTTTGGAGCTGGAGAGTCTGGAGACTGTTCACCCCTCTGGGGTGTGTGACACAAGCAAGCTGCTTAACCACACTGTTAGGCTAAATCGGTTGTCTGCTATGTACTTTGTATCATGCCCAGCACACAGCAATTGCCAGAATTACTATCAACAGGGTCCTGGACAACTCACTTCAGTGTTCCATGCTTCTGTTTTCCCAAACTTCGGCTTAGTTTTGGGAGCTGTGAACACCTCTTATGGGCAAAGCCTCATCCTAGGTCTAGGAGCCAGGAGTGAATCCACCAATGGCTAGTTCATGGCCCGCAGAGTTCTACATCCTCCAGCCCCCATCTGTGGTCTCGGGATCACCTGCTGGAGTAAAGACAATGAAGGGAAGTTACACTTAAGGCCCGTGAACTCCAGCAGTCTGTTAGGATCTGCATAAGAATGGTCAAGTAGGCAAAAGTTGTAGTGCTCTGAATGGGTAAACCCAGTTCAGGATCACAGCTCGCCTGAGTCTGTCCTAAACTCAGCGGTCGGGGCCACCAGGCCTTTCTGCAAAGGTTGTGGTCTGCTGGAGGAGCACGCGCACCAAGCCACAAAACACAAAACCCACAAAACGGGCCTGACCAACTTTATTGGGTTGTAAGCTTTCACAATGACAAAGAAAACCAAACTCAGCTTTTCATCCCATAAACACTTCATATACCTGACTCTCATTTTGGAGAACTTCTTTTTGGTCCAGTCATTTTATTGCAGATTAAATATTAAAATATTCCTGTGATACAGACTAATGTGATAAATCACAACCTGAGAGTTCCTTCTGTAAAGAACTGCCGAAGTGCAGCATGAACACACATGGAACTTCTAGTTTTCAATATCCCCACGGTACAAAATACCTAACGTTATGTAGCCTGTATCATGTTCCAGGCACTGTTTAAAGTACTCTACATCTATTATGGTAATCTATCATAAGTGCTCTGTGAAGAACATAGAATATTACAGCTGATGCAGAAGCTGAGGCACAGAAATGATCTAATTTGCCCAAGGTCACGCAGGCTGTTAGGCTCTCAGGTCTGTGCTCTTACAATCGATAAACATGGAGCCTTTGGCTAGTTGTCATTTGCTCTTTTTTAAAAATGAATTTCGGGCGCCTGGGCAGCTCGGTCAGTTGAGTGTTTGGCTCTTGATTTCAGCTCAGGTCATGATCTCACGGTTTGTGGGATTAAGCCTTGTGCTGGGCTGTGCTGACAACGTGGAGCCTGCTTGGGATTCTCTCTCTCTCCCTATCTCTCTCTGTCCCTCCCCTGCTCACATGTGTGCGCTCTCTCTCAAAACAAATAAATAAACTTAAAAAAATGAATTTAGCTTTCAGGGCGCCTGGCTGGGTCAGTTAGTAGAACATGGGACTCTTGATCTTAGGGTTCTAAGTTCAAGCCCCACATTGGGATAGAATTAAAAAAATGGGAAAAAGAAAAAAACTTACCTGTAAAGAGATGTTGAAAAGTTTATTTGTCCTTAGACCAACAGCTAAGTAAGGAATTGTAAGACTGGTCAGTGCCATGAAAGTGCTCGGGTACCTGGAAGGCAAACACCACGTGCAGGCTGGGAGGAGGGAGGAGGCTCACGCTCCACAGCCACGGCATCTAAGGCAGGCCTTGAAGGACACAAAGCAACTGTACCTTACACTTGGTAGGCGCTTACTTAACAAAACACCAACATTAACAAAGCCAATGACTCCGAGGACATGAAGGTGCCAACACATGTAAGATGTATACTTGTGAGTGACACTGTCCCCTCACTTCAACATCCAGTTTACTTCAGGCTTTAGACTTGGCTGTTTACGTTCCTAACACCACCACACAGGTCACAGAGGCCCAGACCTAATGTTATTTTCTTCTCCTGTGATAAACACCTATTGATGCCACGTCTCAGTGTGCAAAAATATGGTAAGTCAACTTGTAAAAAAATATGGAACATTCTTGCTCTGGATCCAGGCAAAGGTATGACTAACAAAAATTTCCCAACAGAGGACAGTGAGGGCTTAGGTGCACTGATTTGGGGAACTACGGTGACCTTGTTTTCATTCTGAACTCAAATTAATTATTTTAATGATGATATACTTAGACTACCAAAACCAAGTAAGGCACACTAGGACTCAAAATTTATAGGCAGAGCAACAACGATCCAGAGAAAATATAATTAAAATATTCTGCTGAATGTGGAACTGTATCATTTTTATACCTTAATCAATACTGGTAAGATGTGGAATAATCATAGCATAAAACATACTTTGTTTCTCTGAAAAAGTAGATGGGAAGGTGTGGGTATAGGAAGTGGCTCAGATTCAAGATTCAAGTATATTTTTCTTTTAATCTCATCTGCAATAGATTCCAGGTTTCTTTCTCGGTTTCAAAAGTGAGTCTACAAGCTACAAAAACACGCTATTAATGAATACAGCATAAAGGCCTTTAAAAAATTCTGATTATACCAGCAGTTTGGTGACATAGCAGTAGAGCTGTTCTGTAAAAGCTTCAGAGGAAAACTTTTCCTTCACCCTGGCTCTCCCAGCCAGTCCCATTGTGGTTTTTAAGGAAGGTTCATGGATGAACTTTTCCATTGCTTCTGAGAAGTGCACGGGGTCGGGCTCGCACAGAAATCCTGTGACACCGTGGACGACGGACTCCAAGGGACCCCCCGAATTAACAGCAATGACTGGGCACTGCATGTACATGGCCTCCAAAGGGACGATGCCAAAGTGTTCGTTGCTTGGTGTGTAAAGCACACAGGTACAGCCGTGGAGGAGTGAGATTTTCTGTTTGTCTGAGAAAGACCGCAGGAAGGTCACATACTGCGCAAGGTCGGACTGCTGGACCGTTTTCTTCAATTCCTGATAGTGCTCCACGTTCTCCAGGACTCTTTCGTCATAACCACCTGCCACGATGAGGTGAACCTTGTCCCAGTCTTGGGACGTCAGTCTTCCACGCAGTTCTACGAGGGCTTCCAGTGCCAAAGTCAGATTTTTCTTCCTTTCGTATCTGTTGATGGAGAGGAACAGGAATTTCTTTCCCTTGGGGATGAGGTCATCAAGCTTTTCAGAAATAGCTGAGTCAAAGCTGGTGACATTCAGAGATGGGTAGAGGACTTCAGGGTCTATGTGAGATAGGGACTTGAATGTTTCCTTGAAAATGGCAGCTGTAAAGCAGCTGTTGACCAAGATGCAGTCGGCCATGCCTGTGGTGTATTCCTCTATCCAGTCGATTGGGGCCCTGTATAAGCGTTTCAGCAATGAATCTCTCCGGGTCAGAAGCAGATCTGGGAAGTGACAATAAAACAGGATCTTCTTACGCCGTCTGGCCAGCTTGAGCACTGGGATACAGGCAGACACCTAGCCAAAGGAAAAATCAACAGCAGATACACACTGGTCAACACACTGTCAACGAAGTCAAAAGCATAGCCACCCACCCACCCTGCCAGGCTGTGGGCTCCTCGTGGGCAGTGTCGGATTCTGCTTTGTGTTCCCCTAGACTCTCACCCATCTGGCACAATGGCCGGTGTAGAAAAGGCTCACAGACATCTGCTGGCTGTGTGCTAACTACTTAAAGCTGCAAATACGAATGGTTTTGTCTAGAACAGCACTGTCCAATGGAAATCAAAATCTAGTAACCACATTATAAAATTTTTAAGGGTGAAATTAAAAAATATCAATTTATCATTTCAAAATGTAATCAATATCATAAGACACTTTCCATCCGATTTTTCCACATTAAAGCTGTAAAATCAGATGTGCATTTTACACTTATACCAGATCTCAGTTCAGACTAGCCACACTTCCAGTGCTTAAGAGCCACACGTGCTTAGTGGCTCCCATACTGGACAGGGCAGCTCTAGTAGGTTTCTCCTCCTAAGGAACTAGATGAACTAATTAGTTTAGACTACAGGCTCTGGAATCAAGATTGTTAGCTGTGTGACCATGAGCAAGTAATCTACCTCTCTCTGTGCCTCAGTTTTCTCTTCTGTAACATGGTGACAACTGCAGTTCCAAAAACCCTTGTATGGTGTTTGTGATTATTAAATGCACAGGTGCATGTAAAATGCTTAAGAACTTAGCACTTAGTATGTGTTCAATAAATGTTAACCAGAATCATTACTAAGCGTGAACTATATGCTAGCATTCCCAGAGACTTTCCTGTTGGGTAATCTGTATAAGTTACTTGATCTCTAGCTCACTTACCACCGGAAGAATACTGTGATATTTATCCACAGCTTCTTAGTTAGAAAGTAGCAGCTATGGAACCAAATCCAGGTCTCCTACTTCAAAGCTGTTTTTTCTTTTTTCCTATTCACTAATCTCAGCTGCCTCATGCTTAATGTCTAGTTCCACAATGCCCAGATTTCTTAAAAAGAAACAGCTTCTATACAAGCAAGGATGACCAAAGTAACTCAGGAATAATAATTACAGAAACACACAAATACATTTGTGAAATACAAACGTGAACCCATTCCCACCTATCATTTTGGCAGAGATTAAAATGGCTGGTATTATCCAATGTGCATAAGGGCAGGGAATAACAGGAACGTATCATACACTGTGGGAAAGCAAAGTGACAAGGCCTCTTTGAAAGGTCAATTTGGCAACAGCTGATATTTAAAATAAATTCTTGGGGGCACCTGGGTGGCTCAGTTGGTTAAGAGTCTGACTTCAGCTCAGGTCATGATCTTGCAGTCTATAGGTTCGAGCCCTGCACTGGGCTCTGTGCTGACAGCGCAGATCCTGAAGCCTGCTTCGGATTCTGTGTCTCGCTCTGTCTCTGCCCGCTCCCTCCCCCCCCCCCACTCTGTCTCTCTCTCTTAAAAATAAATAAACATTTAAAAAGTTAATAAACTCTTGGAGGGGTGCCTGGGTGGCTGAGTCTAAGTGTCTGACTTCAGGACTTTGGCTCGGTCATGATTGCACAGTTTGTGGGTTCAAGCCCTGCATTAGGCTCTGTGTTGACAGCTCAGAGCCTGGAGCCTGCTTCAGATACTGGGTCTCCCTCCCTCTTTCTGCCCTTGCCTTGCTCTCGTTCTGTCTCTCAAAAATAAATAAACGTTTACAAAAATTAAAAAAACACTCTTGGACACCAACTTTATTTCTAGGAATTTACTCAAAGGACATGCAAACAAAAGTACAAAAAAAAGAGTACAAGGATGTCCATTACGATACTGACCTATTTGCAAAAAACCGGTCCCAATGAGTGTCTTTCAGCAGAATAATGTATAAGTTACAGTACTTTCAAACAAAAGCAGGTTTTCCAGCAACCATTATGAAGCATGAGATGAATCTTTAATACTGATATATATGGATGTCCAAAACAGAGATTTTGGGTGAAGAAAAGGTCAAGTTATCAAATAGTAGGTGTGCCACAATCCTCATTACAAAAAAGATGCATCTGAGTACAGACACATATGCTAGTGCAGCCATAGGCAATTTCTGGAAAGATCCAGGAGAAACTGCTAACAGTTGCTAGCTTTATGGAGTGGACGGGATGGGATGTTTATACTATTTGAATTTTTGTTCTGAATAAATGTTTCTAAAACAAATTATTTTGGAAAAAAAAAAAAGAAAGAAATGGATGTCAGAGTCCCCAATAGCTAGAGCCCAGATCCACGTGGGCATTTTTACAGAGGTAAAGAACTGACTTCTCTCAAGCCTGACGCAAGGAGCCATGTTAAAGTTTTAACAGGGGCATGACATGTTTAGCTTGGTGTTTTTAACACGACACTGAGGACAAATGGGGTGGCCTGGCTGCAAAAGCCACAGGCGGCGGGATGCATGTGACCTGGAAGTAATCAGCAGATATAATGCAATGAGGGAAGACATACAAGTTACTCAAAAGCAGAAGGTGAGTGAAGGCTGACTTCTTATGCTTCCGTTTCTTAAAGCGAGCCCCAGACCCTTCTACTTCAGAATCACCCGATGATCCAGAGAAAATGCAGATTTCTGGGCCCCACCTCAGGACCACAGAATGGAAGCTTCTGAGGATGGGGCCTTGACACAACGTGCAACTTTAATGTGTCCACACTAGCGTGCGAGAACTAGTCACACTCCCAGTTCTCTTCTTCTCTCCAGATCAGTTCCGATCTTCCCGAACCGCAGACCCGGAGACCTCAGCAGAGGCCCTGAAGAGCGCTCTCCCTAGGGAGGAAAAGAAGGCAAGGCGAGCACGGGCGTGACCGAACTCACGGCCGCCTCACCTGGTCGCACACGACCACGTCGAACTCCTCGTCGCCGAGGAACAGCACGTACAGCGCCAGGAAGATCATGCGCACGTAGGCGCAGAGAGCCGCGCCGCGGCCGCCCCAGCCCAGGCCGCGCGGGAGCCAGTCCCCGGCGCAGCGCACCTGCAGCTCGCGGCTGTCCGCGAAACAGTGGCCGGGATCGTAGTGCGCCGTCCAGACCTTCACGCTACACCCGCGCGCCTGCAGCGCCAGCGCCGCGTCCAGTACCAGCCGTTCGGCGCCGCCCACGCCCAGGTCCGGGTGCAGGAACAGCACCGACGGGCCGGGGCCAAGGTCTTCGTCTCGGCCCCGCTTCTCCTCCATGGCTGCGAAGCCGCGCCAGCGCCCCGCGCTCCGGCGGGCTTCCGCGCATGCTCCTTCGCGGCTCCCAGGGCGCCCCTGCGTGGCCGACCACGCCTCGCGGCGCTGCGTCCGTTAGGCCACATCAGCGCAAATTTGCGGGCGCCCAGTGAATGCCGGAAGGAATTTCTCGTCTGACCATGGATATAGCCTCCCTTTGGTAGGGAATGGACTCTATGGAGGACGCTGCGATCCAAAGGAAGGAAGCGGAAAGTCTGTGCTTCCCACGTCGCGGCTGACCAAGTCTCCTGTAACAAAACTCGTGCAGGCATATGGTGGGGCAACCCAGGCGTCCCTGGAGCCACTAAGGACCCTGACGGGCGCCTGGGGGCGGGGTCTGAGCCAGCCTTCCAGCCGCCGGGTCTTGAGGTCCCCACCGCTCCTTGGCCGTCAGTTTCTGCCTCCAATTCCTTGCAGTCCCCAGCATGGTATGGCAGCCCCGGCCTTCCCTCCTTGGTTCCGCCTCTCCCAGGCGCCCCGACTCTTGCCTTCTGCCTTGCCCGCGTCTTGTGGCAGCCTTGCTGTCCCCAGCCTCCCGTGCGGGTGCTGGTCTTGGCCGTCAGGGCCTGGGGTCTGGGGGCGTGCCGGCGGCGCTCACCCTCCTGTCTCGTTGTCTCTCTCTGTAGCCCGGTCCGACTCCCAGTGGCACTAATGTGGGCTCGTCAGGGCGCTCTCCCAGCAAAGCAGTGGCCGCCCGGGCGGCCGGATCCACGGTGCGGCAGAGGTAAGGATTCCGGCGACCCTCTGGCTGTGGTCTCAGAGAGATGGGGCCCAAGAGTTCGCTCGTCCGGAGGAGGAGACCCCGGGATGGATCACCCGGCCAAAATGAGCCTCAGGCGACGTGGCCGCAGGTCTTCTGTGTCCCGAGAGGGAGGCAGTGTTTTCTTCGAATTGCTCAGTTTTGGACACCGCTGTTAAAAAAGTAAAGTTAACAAACTGGAGTCGGATCAGAGACGGCTTTGAGAAAACTGATGTTATTAAACTGGTCCCTGGACCTGAGCTTTCCAGTCGCATTTTTATTTGGAGGGCCCATCCCAATCAGTCTAACAGGACTTGTCTGATACAAAACTCAGTCTCCTTTCATCCTAGCTTCTGCCCCAGTTCTATTTCCCCTTGCTTCCATAGGGCACTGCTACATACACTCGTTTCCCAAAGCCAAAACTTCAGGGTCGTGTAGGATTTTTCTTACGCTCTGTCTTTATTTAGCCATTTGTGAGGCCGATTGGGACACGGAAAGCACATCAATCCTTTCTTTTTTTAATTTTCACTGTTCTAGTTTAGCCCAACTTCTTTAGATGTTTGCATTTTCTGCCGAAGTCTTGTTTCCAGGTAATTTCCATTCCAGTCTGTACTGTTCTCTGATTCTGTCACATGTCTTAGTGTCCATCTCAGCTTCTTCTTGCTGAACTTTAAAGGAAAAGGGCGGGGGNCATGGTCTAGCAGCAGTGAGCTTAGTCCCACTTCACTCGTCTCTGTTTATTCTGCAAGACTAAGTTCAGGGGTTATTTCCTCCTGAGGCCTTTCCTGACCTGGAAACCAGCAGCCTGGAAACCAGCAGTAGCTATGAGTCTTCTCTTTTGCTCCCAAAGCATTTGTTCATGTGGTGATAATAGCATTTATGTTTCCGTATTTGTCTCTTTCATTAGGCTTTGACAGAAATGGCCTATCATCTCTGGCTTACTTTAAGACCTGGCCTAATAAATGACGAATGAATAAAGGAGTAACGCTGTCCTGTAGTCTTGGGATTTTGAAGGGACCATAGGACATAGGAAGTGGGAGACACTTATACTGTGTCTAGAAAGAAAGGGTAAAAGAAACCCCCAATGGAAATGTAAGAGATTAATATGTGCTCTGTCAGCTTTTTTTTTTTAATTTTTAATTTTAATTTTTTCATTTTTTTAATTTTTTCTAGGAGAGAGAGAGAGAGAGACAGCGTGAGCAGGGGAGGGTCAGAGAGAGAGGGACACACAGAATCTGAAGCAGGCTCCAGGCTCTGAGCTGGCAGTCAGCACAGAGCCCGACGCGGGGCTCGAACCCACGAACCACGAGATCATGACCTAAGCGAAAGTCGGACGCTTAACCGACTAAGCCACCCAGGTGCCTCAGGCTCTGTCAGCTTCTATTTGGCTATCCAGTTGCAGGGATGGGAAGTATTTTGAAATACCATTTGGTATTTCCAGGTGCCCTGATTATCAAGCCCTCTGCACTGTCCCATGTGTCAGTAGATAGAAGAAATCTGTAAAGAGCCTAGCCTGATTTCTTGGAGCTCCTATAATTCCAGGAGACTTTGAGAATGAGCACGGCAGCTGGGAGGTTGTGGGAAGAGTGGAGAATGCGTGGGTCCTAGTCCTGGCTCAGCTGATGACTTACCCATCCACGCTGGGTTTACTCTAGCTCAAGTTCCTTTTTATGAACAAGGAGGAAAATTTCAGGTACCTGCCCCACAGCTTCAGTGATGTCTATCCTTGTGTGTAAAGGCTCTTCTAATCCCTGTACAATTATGTTTACTGTTTACATTCAGTTTTTTCATAAGTGCAGCCTTACACATGGACTTCTAAGTCCCCAGGCTGCCATATAGCCCGTAGCCAGTGTGTCTGCACTCGAGTCTGGGGTGAAGGCCCCGGGAAGGTGAGGTGGGGATTAGGAGCAGAGCTGGAAGGGCAGCGAGAGGACATGGTGGCAACAGGGTTTTCACTTCCGGCTTTTCCCTGTGTGCCCTGGTCGGTGGCTAAGCGCTGTTTGGCTCCTTCCGTGGTCCAGGGCCGCCTGCACCACAGAGCTCATTTCACCCCCTTGTGGGGAATGAGCTCTGGTGGGGTGTTGTCTGCATTTTTCATATCTGATCTCTCTGCCCAAGATCTACAGACAGTATATCCAAATAGGGAAAATGGCTTACAAAATAATTTTTATTAACTGTACACTCCACTTTAGGACCTGGATTACATTGAGAGCTTAATTGTTTTTGTTTCTTTTGTGGCAAGTACAGTAACTTAAAACCATTTTAAAGTCTGATTATATGGATTCAGGGCTTTTAAGCAGGGGTTTATTACTTGACTTCACAAAACTACGTGTGAAGAGAAACTGATATGCATTGTCCAAATGAGGCGCCCATGCATGTGGGCAAGTGGATGCGCTCTGGAGTCAGAACTGGGTGCACTGCCTGGCTTGGCTGCTGGCTGGCTCTGTGGTCCGAGGCACTTTACTAACCTTTTATGAGCCTGTTTTCCTCACTTATAAAGTGAAAGTGGTGCCCACTTTCTGGGGTTGTTGTATTCATTAGGATATGGCAGTACTCAGTCCCTAGTGGTTATCCTGATCAGTGGAGTATCCTCAAGAATTTGGGGGGTGGTTTAAGAGAAGATAAGTGTTTTTGTGTGTGGGGGGTTCTTCTTTTGTTCTTTAACAACATAGTGGTAGCAAATGTTATAATGCTGTTGTAAAGGCATCTGAGAAGTAGCCATTTGTAATATTTCTTTTCTTTACAGAAAAAATGCTAGCTGTGGAACAAGGAGCGCAGGTCGCACGACCTCGGCAGGCACGGGGGGCATGTGGCGATTCTACACAGAAGACTCCCCTGGGCTCAAGGTGTAAGTCTTGGGAGCAGACCTTGCGTTTCTGTCCAGTGTCACACGGCTGTCGGGCAGCGTGGTCCCTGCCACGAGCGGGGTTTGCTTTGATGAGATTTACAGTACACACCAGCTCTGTTCAGGCTGGGAAGGCTGGGTTTGGTTTGTCTGTGTATCAGTCAGTCAGTCTAGAGCCTGGAATAACGTCTCTTCTTGGATTGAGCGACAGCAAGGGAAAATCTTCATGTAGCTGTGTCAACATAAATGAATGGGAACAGAGAGAGCTGGAGGAAACACTGCTTGCTGAGGTGAAATTGCTCTTTATGTGGTGTTCTTGTCCCACCCTAAGAAATACGAGTGGTCACGTGAGTTGGAGTTGGGTGAGTTTTCAAAGCTGACTGATATCATCGCAGCCTAATGGGAGTTTCTCCGTTAGGCCGTGTCACCAGAAGTCCTTTGGCCTCCTTGCCTTTGGTGGGTGGTGAGTAGACCCCGGAGGGTGAACATGTCACTTTCTAAGTCCTTAGGTTCCGGCAGTGCTTCTTAGGTGATGGGAAGTGGGCATCTGGGGTCCCCAGGCCTTGCTCACCTGGCTTTCCACGGGTTCTGGTACTGTGTGTGGCTGACCTAACGCCGCGGGTCTCTGCGGCGGCTGAGGAATTGGAATGCTGACGCGCTCATCTGTGTAGCATCTCAGTTTACAGCGAAGGCAAACAGCAGGAGCTGGAACTGTTCAGTCCCGTGCTCTTTCCACGCTGTTTGTCTGGTGGAAAGAGGCAAAATTAGATTTATTTGAATTAGCTTAATTAACTTGACTTGTAGCTTGACTTGGATTGCAGATGCAGTTGATGAGGACTTCTTAAGAATTCCTTGGAATTCTTGAGATTTGGTTTTATTATTTGATTTTTTTACCATTGTCGTGAAGACTTGTAGGGTAGTCTTTGTATTTCAGAGAAATTTTGAAGCCTCTTGCTCTTCACAGGACCCAGAGGACTCAATGTACACCCTTCTCCAGAAGGTGGTAAAACCTCTTCTCAACTTGATAATAAACTATTTGTAAAAAAAAAAAAAACAAAAAACTCTTCTCCTGTGGGTGTCTGGCTTGTGCTTGCTCTGGGCTTTGTGTTGTTGAACAGCCAGGCTCGCGGCTGCTGCTTAGTGCTTGAGTCCTCCGAGGAGAGCAGCTGCTCCTTGAAGTGTCATAAACCACAGTTCCATCGTCAGTGTTTTTAATGAAAGGACGCAGTTGGGAATTTGTATCCACAGATCCACATCTTGGATCTTGTCGCTGGTTCTTCTGAGGAGTTCAGAATTGTTTTCGGGCTGATGATAATAGCATTTCCTGGAGCTTACTGTAAGCCTGCATTGTGTTCATGTTAATTTATTTAACACCTCAGCAACCCTATGGGACAGGCACTGGGATTACCCCCATTTTACAGATGAGGAAAATGAGGCTCGGAGAAGGTAAGTAACAGGGCCATGGCCACAGCTCATGAGTGACAAAGTTGGTTGCCAGACTTCAGCTCTCTGGGAGCTGTGCTCTCCCCTTTATGCCCCGTGGCTGATGTTGCTCTCACATTGCACCAAAGTACAGGGTACGATCGAGTGTAACTCGATGAAGATTGCTTCTCGCGTATTTCTGAATTTGTTTATTTCAGTAATTGTACAGATTTTGGGAGAACAGAATAGTGTAGCAAGGACTTTGATCTTGGTATTGTTTATTGGACACTAATGGACTCCGTTACTCCCCTGCTCCATCGGGTTACTCTATTCACCGCCTTCACTTATAAAGATTTCTGGGGTCTTTTCCAGTATCTACTCCCTAGTTGTATNAGAGCAAAGGGTTCTCCCTTTAAGAAACCCATGTACTAATTCTCAACCTGAAAACAGCATTTGAATTGGGAAGGGCTGATGAGTAAAATCTGTTTTCTTCCTATGACAAACTCATAAGTCAAGCTAGATGGGAACCTTAAAGAGTAAGATGAGCAGTATGTATGGAATCAGAAAACCCAAGTTCGGACCTCTTCCTTTCTGTTCTGGCTGTGTGTTGTTAGGCAAGTAATAATTTATCTCTGAGCATCAGTTTTCCTTATTTATAAAATGGGATTAATACTTGTCCTGGGTCGTGAGTTTGTTGATCAAGTGGGATTATACATTTGGAAACACTTTGTAATTGATCTATGGCTAATACATTTTAGTTAGACAGTGGAGGTTGTCTTTAAATAAATATTAACTTGAAATAATAGTTTGGTAATTGGGTTATCTGCACTTAAAAGAGTTTGGGAAATTTTTCTTACTACTTTTTATTATGGAAAATATCAAGTATGTGAAATTACAGAGACTGATGTCTCCGAGACATCAAATCCTTTTTTTCTGTATCTTTTAGTATGTTTTTCTAAAAGATAAGGGTTCCTCCTTTCTAAGTTAGCATATTGCTGTTTCCACACCCTCAATACCCATAATAGTAATTTGGGGGAATATTACTAAATGTTGTAAATGATACCCTTGGATGAAGCTTAGGTGCGCTCCCCGCTTTCCCCCACGCAATCTTTAGTGTCACAGATACAATAAAGTGTTAGTACTAAAAGTAAGCATGCCTTCTCTTCTTCTTTCCAGTGGCCCTGTTCCAGTATTGGTTATGAGTCTTCTGTTCATCGCTTCTGTATTTATGTTGCACATTTGGGGCAAGTACACTCGATCATAGATTCGGCTACATCCATCTGTCTGTCATCTGAAGAAGAAGGAAAAAAACCCAACATATCTTGGACCAAAAACATAGTGATTTTCTGTTTGTGAGAAAGAAATATTCTGTAAGCTTATTGTTTTACAGGGAACTTAACAAGAATTGGTTATAAGGAATCAGTTTTTTCTATGGCTAATAAACTTTTTAATTCATTTATACCAAGTCTCATTGCTAATCCTTGGCCACCAGGGCCCTTAGTCCCTCTTCCTTTAGATTTACAGGTGAATATGCAGAAAACATGTCGTGAGGGGTGTGTTCTTTGTTGGATTAACAGTTCCTTATATGACCCTGTCGTCACTCAAATCCAAGATACTGTAATTGGCCTCGGCTTGTTTTCTTCCAAGTATTCCTGTCCTGGTGATTGTTATTTTGTGTGTTCCGTTATTGTTAACGAGTGTGCCTGTGACCCCATCAGGCAGATCTGTGTCCAGAGGCAGCTGGTACCTAGGGGAATAGGGGCCATAAACCAGATATCATGGATAAAATGTTCCCTCATTCTGTTCTCTATCTCTAAAACTGTAGATAATATTTTTGCCTCTTCTCTGTCTCCGTTCTTAATTCTGTGAGTGTAGCCCTGCGATTTCCATTTGTTTATCACTAGTTGCTGAACCTGTTTTGAAAGAATGTATTTGGTAAATTAGATTTATCAAATGAAATTTTGTCTCATTTGGAAAATTAGAAGACCGTAATAATCGGTGTGATACCAGCATTTCTAAACTGAGTTGATATAATTCCAACCCAAAATAAAAAAGTTTGAAGTTTCACTTAACTTATGTGGTCTTTCTAGGAAAAGCATTCAGTTTCTCGTAGACCCTAGGAAATACCAAGAAGAGCTCAGAGTGCATAGTCCAGGAGTCTAGGACTCTACGCCAGAATTTCTAAAGAGTGAGAGATCCATATGAAATGCCCTGGTTGCTGCACAGCATCACAAAATGAAGAGGTGATGGCATTAGTTTTAAAAAATAGCTAATTTTAAAAACCTCTTTCTCAAGTCTGTTTAAGAAAAACTTAGAAATATCAGTCAAGCAATTTCCCAAGTGTATTTCTTAAGTCCTGGCTGTAAAGTAATGTTAGGTCCCGAATACCAAGTTTAAGTGATGAAAAGTGTGTATCTTTGAAAAAGGTTTCCTAAGGCAGTAAATAGGTGAGTGGGATCTTGTAAATCCAAACAAGTGGCAAATTATTGGGGGAAAACGATGGAAAACTGGTTCCCTTGGATTGTGGATGCTGCTTATGCCATGAAAGTGTAATAGCTGTACCTTTATCTTGAAATTCAGGGGGAAAAGTCAATGTCATTTGGAAGAAATGAAAGATTATAGTATCTGTAATGGAATTTTTTCCTTGATAATTCAGGTTGATGGTTCCAGTAACAACTAAAAGTTACACGTTTAATTTGCAAAAGGAAGTCTGTCCCTCTCTCCAGAGGGCCCTTTTTTCTCTGGGGGAGATGCTGAAGCCACCTGGAGGAGCCCTTTGGTTGTGGGGGTGCGTCCTGTCCGCGGCAGGATGCTGCCCGTTGGCCCTGACTGCCTCCGTAGTCTCCAGCGGGCCAGGAGCTGAAAGCCATGGAATCTTCTGAGCTAGTGATGTGTAAGAAAATACTAGTTGTCAGCGGCAGAGCAGGGAGAGGTTTCTTTCAGCAGAAGGAAAATTGGTGGTTGGGCATAAAAATGTACGACGTCTATTATGTTCTGTAGCTACTTTTGGCTCTGATGATACAATGCTAATACCATAGCTGAGAGTTTCAGTGCTCAAGCTGTTCCTTTCTCTTTTCCTTGTCATTTTTAAAAACTAGGGTAAAATACACACACTATACAATGTACCATCGTCACCATTTTTAAGTGTGCAGCTCAGGGGTATTAGGCACATTGACGTGCGGCCATCAACACCATCCATCTATACGATTCTTTTTCATCTTGCAAAACTGAAATTCTAAACCCACAAATGAAAACTCCCCTCTCCTTCGCTTACCCCCTCAGCCCCTGGCAACCACCATTCTACTCTGTGTCTCTGAATTTCATTCTCTAAGTACCTCATATGAGTGGAATCATACAGTCGTTTGTCCTTTTGTGATTGGCCTGTTCAACATAGCATAAGGTCCTCAAGATTCATCCATGTTGTGGCAGAATTCTGTATTCAGAATTTCCTTTGTCAGCCTTAAAAAGTGATATCCCGTTTGTATGAATATACCACCTTTTGTGTCTCTTTCTTTTAAAATAGAGATTTCTAGGGGTGCCTGGGTGGCTCAGTTGGTTAAGTGACCGACTTTGGCTCAGGTCATGATCTCATGGTTCATGAGTTCAAGCCCTGCATCCGGCTCTGTGCTGACAGCTTGGAGCCTGGAGCCTGCTTCAGATTCTGTCTCTCTCTCTCTCTCTCTCTCTGCCCCTCTCCCCCTCCCCCCCCACCACTTGCGTTCTGTCTCTGTCTCTCTTTCTTTCAAAATAAATACACATAAATTTTTTTTTTTAAATAGAGATTTCTAGGCTGTTGTTCCTTGACCCCTAGGGGAACTGCAAGCTATTCATAATAATTCTGAAAGTCTAACAAGTCAGAACGTTCTGCATTAAGCCTACCTTGACGCATAGAACTCTCAAACCCTCTTCACTATGAGTTATAATTCTAGCCACTTCTGAGTGGATATGAGCCAGCACATGCTAAACAGAAGTGCTAAGTGATTAAAACTGGGAAAATGAATTACATTGTAAATGCGTTTTGGGCGGAGCCTTTTAAGTCATCAGGGACAGAGAGTCCCTGAGACTAGTGAGGGTCGTCTAAGATCCCCGGGGTCAGTAGTTCCCTGAACACGTGCCCGTAAAACTGGGTGAGAGATCTGTTTCCAGGGGAGGGGGAACATGACGTAGCTTTTGTTTTCACACCTGGCCTGGTCTAGAGTCCATTTTTTTTCCCCAGGTGCTGATGTCCTCATAGGAAGAATTGAAAAAGACTTTCTGAAATGTTCCAATTGTTGGCATCAGGTTAAGATGGATGAACACGTCCACAAAGCTGGCTGCGTCCCCCAGGAAGTCCTGTACAGCATGTGGAGTCCTGCGTGCCTGGCGTCATGCTCTGGACTCCTTCACAGCACTCCATCGCCCCTCACGTCATATGCTGCCAGAGGAGGGTTCAGGCCGCGGCCGAGTCTGTTTTACTCTGGGGACACAACTAGAACATCGAACGTTACTGCACTTACTGCCCCGTCTTCCAAACTTAGAAGTGTACCTGATGTGGGTTCAACTACTGGCTGGGCCGTTTACCAGTTGTGAGATTGAGGTTGACTCACTTCCTTCCTGTGCTCACGTTTGTCTTTGGTGTAAATGCCCCCAGGTGTAAGGATTCCCGCCACAGAGAATTAAATGAGAGAAAGGATCCAAGAGTGCCTTCTTCATTAGCTAATGGTTGACAGGTGCTTATTTTCAATAATTTCAGAGATGTAGGTTTCTTATGTAATCAACAAGCCAAGGAATTTACTATTTGCCGTATTTTACATAATAGTAAATGAAAGGTCCAACTACACAGCTTGTAACTCCAGGTCTCGGACTTTCCCCCAGGAGACGTATGGACAGGATTACGAAGTTATTTGCGGTGAGGGTAACGGAAGAGTAGGTATCACAATAGAGCTTCCACAACGTAGCTTTTAATACCAGTTCTGACACCATGCCGCACTCCGATTTGCTGGGCTTCAGGCATTACAGAGCTTTCGTTTGAGGTTTTCGACTCTGCACAAGGGATTGGTTTCTCAGGAACTGCCTTCTGAGCTTTGTTCGCAGGGTGGAACTTTTGTGTTTGTAGAGAAAGCGTGTGTTTATTCACACTGTGTGCCACGCCCTTCTATTGGGGTTTTTTAAGTGACCTGGCAAGGTCACTCACAGCTTAAAAAGGCTGGGGATTTGGATCCCTGTCTCACCTGGGGCTGCAAATCCTAAATAGCTCTGTGATTATGGAGAACTCAGCCCAATCGAAGTGCCCCCAACTTGGTCAAAGCCAGATTTGGGACCACATCTAAGACTGGTACGCTTGTGGGGTGTGGGCGTGTGGTGCCAGGGATTGCAGAGTTGTCAGTGCCTTTCAGGGAATCCACACTGTATGGTCCCTTGTCTGATGGAAGAAAACGAGAGAACCAGGGCCCCCTAGCTGGAGCGGCCGAGAATTCACTGTGTCCTCCTGTTTAATAGAGGAGCCTGGGGTCCGGAGACCAGAGGGCTGCCCCAGATGGTGCGGCGAGTTCATAGCAGAGCAGGAGGGCAGAACCAGGCTTCCCGGTTGCAGACCTTCTCAGAACTGCATCGCGACCCCATTCGGGGCCTGTGCATAAGTCAGTGACCTCTCTCTAGAGGCTAGGCTCAGACTAGCTCAACAGTGGGGGGTTTTGAATTAGTGGGCGATGTTGATCAAGGGGGAGGAGTAAAGTCAGCGAGGTTAGCCAGTAGGAATAAAATGAGTTGTGTCAATAAATTTGGGAGAAAGTCAACAGGGCCCTGAGACTTCATGGGGAGACAAAATCGGGAGAATGCCAGCCAAAGGGCATGTTTGCATTTTCTGGACCGCAGATGTTAGGTGAGCCAAGCACCCAGGGAGACTGACCGAGGAGGCCTCAGGTAAAGGCCACACGGCTTAAATCCGATTCCTAGCAACGAGCCTCTTTTTCCATGCCAGAGACTTTATAATAAAGTAAAATGTGCCAATTAACTGAATAGGAAGCTGAGACTAGTCATACACAGTCTAGATGGCTCTGTTTTGGGGAAGGGTCTAGAATTCTGTATCTCAGAAAGCAAAGGACACGAAGGAAAGAACTTGAATTACACATGAGTCGTTAAGTGGGTCCTGCAAACAGGCTTGTCTTTCCTCCCATTGACCCTGGCCAGAGGCAGAGTAGATAATAAATCCTGTAGGGCGGCTTGTTCTAGAACCCCCCTAACCTGGTTTGGGTGGTAGACTGAAGTGGTTCTCAAATGTTGGCGTGTGTCAGAATCGCCTGGAAGGAGCCTGCTCCTGCCGCGTGGCAGACCTGGCCAGCAGCAGCCCGGAGTGCCAGCTCTCTAACGCAGGAGTCCCGGGGTGGGCTCAGGGTGGCTCCGGGCCTGTCACCCACACAAGAGTGTTATTTTTCTTCCCCTTTCTCCTCTTTGAAGCTTCAGCCATGGTACTTGCTTTGCAGCCTGCAGCGCTCTGGGAAATTCACCCTGCCTTGTGGGATTCTGCATTTTGTGTTTGCCGCGGGGCCGCGAGGCCGTGCCAGGCCCAGAGTCCCCATTGTCCCTTCTTCAGTTCCCTCCCTCTGTCTCCTAGCAGCCAGCACCTCTCAGCCGGGATGCTCAGAACAGACCCTGGTCAGACTTGCCTTTGCAGGAGGCTCATGGCGCTGGAACCCACAGCCGGCTCTGGGAGGCAGTACCGGATGAAACATGTGATCTTGCTGGGCGAGGACTTCCTGCTGGGTGAGCCATCAGATACTGCTGTGGCATCCCATTCTTGTAGCCCCGAGGTGCCATTGGCAGGGAGCCACGGCTGTGCTCCTGGGCCCGCACATGCCTGGCTGTGGGAGCTGCTGAATCTCCACCCGGGGCACGCCTGTGTGGCATGCACCAGGGAGCCGTGCCACACTTGTGTTCATGCCACGTGCATCCTTCGCATGGCTTGGTGGGCTTTGGAGGAAACCACAATTAAACTTCAGTAAGTGGGGAGTTGTTCTCACCAAACTCTGCCCCTGCCTCAGGCTTGGTAGTCTGACCCAGCTTGCTCTTCCTTCTCTTCCTCCTTCCCCTCACCCTCCTCCTTCTTCTCCTTTTCTTCTTTTTCCTCTTCTTCCTGAACCCTCCTCCCCTCCCACCCTACCCTTGCCCTCTTCTGTTGTAGACACTCAGATTCCTGGACTATCACATGCAAAGAAACAACAATCCTCCAGTGAAAGTTACTAAAAAATAATTCTGATTTTCACCTATACTTTTGCAAGCTGTGAGTTGAATTCATTGAATTGTGGCTCCGCAAATTTACATGTTGGCATCCTTACCCCTAACACCTTGGAATGTGACCTTGTATGGAGACAGGGTCTTTACAGAGGTAGTCAAGTTCAACTAGGCCATTAGCATGGGCCCTAATACCTTATGACTTCTTTCTTTTCAGATGGGGAGATTTGGACACACACAGCCACTCAGGGAGAATGTCATGTGAACTTGAAGACATCCATCAAAAGCCAAAGGCAGGCCTGGACCAGCTTTTTCCCTCAACGCCTTCAGAAGAAGCAACCCTGCCAGCACCTGGAGTTTGCACTCTGGTCTCCAGGACTGTGAGACTCTCTGGTTCTGTTGTACAAGCTGCCCCCCACCCCCACCCCCCGTGTGCTATTTTGTATGGCAGTGCCAGCAATCTAGCATGCAAGGACACTGAAGGGAAGCCAATCCGTAGCCCAGTCATGCTTTGAAACACCCCCTTCCTGTCTTCCGAGTCCTGTGACACCTGTAGCAGCTGAGAAGCCTCCCCTATGAGGCAGGAATGTGGTGACCCAAACCTGAAGCACAAGCATTTTGGGTCGCCAGCAGTGATGGTGTCCCCCAGTGTCAACAAAAACCTGGCCTCTGTTTATGTGCAAGGTGAGCACTGTTTTCATCCAGCCTGTTCTCATAATGAACTGAGAAAACCCCAGTGTTTTGACTCAAGAGACCAAGCAGGAAAACGTGGTTGGTGATACATTCCTGGGAGGGAATCTGGTAGTGAGCAGGTCTTGTTTAGGTGAGCGGACGGCCTTCCTACACCAGCAATGAAGCCCAGGCCAGTGGAGGCCAGGGCACTGCCAGCTGGGATTTGGTGATGTGCAACACAGCTCGGGATCTAGATTGAAGTTTTCACATACATGTGGTCTCCTTGCATTTCTGCAATGAACTCCACTTGGTCATTGGGATGAGAAGAGTCAGCCCAGCAGGCCAGACATGGCTATTTTCAGAAAGGTCTGTTTGCAAGGTTGGCCCTTGACCGGTGGTCTGGAAACTTGGCATTTGAGCCGTTCCCTAACTTGTAAGGCTGATTGACAATGTGATTTAGGCTGGACACTAGCTTTCCTTCCCAGAGTCTGGAGTTTTGGTAGTTGCAAGGCAGAAGATGCCTATCAACCCCCTGCCAATAAAGTCCTTGGTGCTGAGTCTTTAATGGGCCTCCTGAACAGAAGCATTGCACACATTATTGCATCCTTCACTGCTGGAGAAAGGAACATGCTTGATGTGACCCTTGCAGGAGGGACAGAGTATAGGAAGCCTGTGCATGGATTTCTCTAGACTACATCGGTGTCTTTTTCCTCTGATGATTCTGCTGTGTATCCTTTCACTGTAATAAACCTTAGCCATGAGTACGACCATATGCTGAATCCTGCAGGTCATTGTAAAGACTCCACAAACATGTGGGTGGTCTTGGGGACCCCTAAAACCGTCACGATGTAGTATTTTTTAATGTGCTGTTGGACTACATTTGCTAATATCAGTATTCTTCTGTTCAACCCTCATACGTCGAGCTCTTCCTTCATGCACACTATTCTAGACACACTGGCAGATAGCGACTTCTTTGATCTTTGGAGGTACCCGTGACGAGTCATTTTACAGGTGAGGAAACCGAGGCCCACAGAGATGGCGTGACGCACCCAAAGTCATGGAGCCACCGGCCACGTAGCAGAGCTGGGAGGCCAGGCGGCCGCCTGTGCGTTAGGGTGATGAACTGTTGTAGTATCCCTTCCAGCGAGGGGTTTCCCGGGATGTGGCACTTTGAGAACGAAAATTGGGGAGGTCCTGCCTCAAGTCTACTGCTGTTTTATCCTGTATCTGACGTGAGACTTCTCTTTTCCCAAAGGAGGTGGGCATACTTAGCCCTGAATTGGAAGAGCAGACACGTGGCCTCTCAGGGAGAACAATTTCCAAATTCCTTTTCCTAGTGCCAAACACGGGCCCTGGCGACCCGTTTTGCTGTGTCTGCTCCTTCCTCTTCCCCACCAAGCCTCCCTCCACCCCTCGCCCCTGCTCTGCCCACCACATTTTTTTCAGCATTACTGGTTTTAATTTCCTTTACAATCCCCTTTGCAAAAACTTCTTTCCTGATTTAATTACTATTTCTCTTAATTCAATTTCATTCTCTTGATTGTCATGAAACTCCTGGCGTTGTTTCTCCAAAGAATTTAACGGCGAGCGCCCTCTGTGCAGAGATTAATTGTCATCATTTCGCCACTTTCTTACTTCTCTTCAATTATCTCCTGGAGAAAGGAAAGTGGCCACCCTTCTTCTCAGGGCTTCTCTGAGAACAAACACTGCTGGGGGCTGCCTTTTGAGAGAGAGAGAGAGAGAGAGAGGGAAAGCAAAGTCTCTTATATTTTTCTTCCACCTTCTACTGACTCTAATCTCAGGATCGGAGAGCAGACAGAGAACCGCAGGCCCCTTAAGGGCTCCAGCGTGAGCAGGTTGGGGAGGGGGGGTGGCCCGGGGGACGCAGCCCAGGCTTAAGAAATGATGGCTCTCTGCCAGGAGTGGTTTGGACGGCGAGGAAGGGGAATGGGGGCTGGCCCTGGCTTCGAACAGCCTGCCCAGCTAGAGTCTCTCAAAGGAGCTAAGGCTGTAGCTCAAAGGAACACAAACACTGGGCTAGAATTCCCTTTCCTGGACTGTCCCTCTCAGGACTCCAAGGCCCCGGTGCCCTGTGCTTCTCGCTGTTTCCTTAGGTTCTCAGTATAGCAGCCCTTTGACCTTGAAGAGACACTCCCAGCCCTCAGACTCTGTTTTTGCCAACCCTTTAATCCTTGTCTTTGTGTACAAATCTTGAAAAACAGTTGCCAGAGGAGGCTGGGCTATTCCCAGTGGGACAGCTTCAGGTGTGACACAGTGGCCACAACTCCTGCCCTGTGGGTGAAAGTGGGGGGTGAGAGCAGCGTCTGAGCCTCACCCTGCCTGGCACCTAGGAGCTGTGTGATTTTGGTGCTCAGCCACCCCGAGCCTCTGGTCCCTAGTCCACAGGGATCTGGACACCACACCTTTTCTTTGATGGCAGGGTTAAATGAAAGAATTTAAGCAAAGCATTCAGCATGGCACCTGGCACGTAATAAGCCTTAAATAGCAAGTGGTAACACTCACAATGAGGAGCATTTGGTCATACGTTGTAGGATTGCCAACTTTTAGAACTGAAAATAAAGTTGAATTCCAGTTCAAATCTCCAGTCTGAATCTGAAGTCCTCTCTCTTCAGTCTCTGACTCTGCTTGGATACCTCCTGCGATGGGGAGCTCCCTGCTCTTTGAGAATCCCTCCCTTCTTCGGGCCATTCTGCCGATGCCAAGTAGGAGGTGTATTTGCAGGTCTGATGTGTTTAAGCTGCTTTCCAGTTGCAGGGAACGAAATGCCCTTCCCTGTCCAAGAGTAACATGGGTGGCCAGAGAACAGGACCAAATGATTGCTCGGAGGATAATTTAGCAAGTGACGGAATCACATCCTCACAGATGAGGGTTCCAGACTCCAGACTCCCTCCTTACCTGGTTCCTGGGACGCCTGTCCAGCTGGAGACAAGGTTTGGGACTGAAGGAGGAGCCCAGCTAATCCAGGCACATTTTATAGACAAAGCCTTAAAGAACCCCAAGGAATCTTTGAAATCACCCTTTTCTTGGGTTCACGAGCGCTCATAAATGATACCTTCTATTCCTGGTTATTCATGCTCATTAAATGTCAGTATAAAGAGCATAGAACTCACGAGGGGCCCCATCCCTATTACTCTGGGCCACTTGGCTACATTTATGACGAGAAGGCCCTGGGGTGTTTACTATAAGCTTCCCGATTTGTCTAATAAAATCCTTCCACATCCGATGTTACCAGCATCATGTCACACATGCTTGTGTGTATTGGGACAGTGCCAGAATGTACTTTAAATTCCCATTGTGTCTATTTAACTTTTATTTAAAGGAAATGATTTTCGCCATGTAAGGCAAGGTTTCTCATGTAAATATACTTATATACCTATGTATCAAGACAGCCAGGAGATGATGTAGGGGGAGCACAGTACAGGAAGGAAGGAGTAACAATGAGTTCACAGCTCATTTAATTGTAGATCCATACCGTTCTCCTAAGACTTAGGATTCGTGCAAGAGTGGATTTACATTGCTGTGTAGCACACATATTTTTTCAAGTTTATTTATTTATTTTGAGAGACAGAGAGACAGAGAGAGGGAGAAAGAGAATCCTAAGCAGGCTCTGCACTCTCATCCCAGAGCCTGAAGCAGGGCTCAAACACACCAACTGGGAGATTGTGACCTGAGCTGAAGCCAGATGCTCAACCGACGGAACCACTCAGGCACCCCTGTAGCATATGTTTATATAAAGCCGAATTTCTTCTCATTGAACACTTGATAGATTTAATCTTATTTTCATGATATATTTTGTACAGGCTCCTAGAAGGTTTGGAGTGGGCCTTAGAACGTAATTTGGCCAATTCTTGCTGTTACAGATAAAAAACTGAGGCCCAGAGAGGTTAAAGGATTTGCCCACAATCACACTGGGGGGAAGCCTAGATTTTAAACATCCAGGTGGAGTGTTCTTTCTACCATAGCATGAATTCCTTACTGTACGTATATGTATCCGACTCTCGTGGACATACCCACACGGGAGGGAGGCGACAGGCACCGATAAGGATGTTTATGACACGGGCATCTGGCTGTCCTGTGTGTCAGCACTGACCACCAGGATTTACGTGGCCCACCTGATGCTTCTGTGGCTCTTCTCTTGCTGCCCCACCCCCCTCTCTGCCTCTTGAATCCCAGGTACAGCTGTGGTGGAATTAAAAAAAAACATGGACAAGCCCGGAATTAGAAGAGCTGGCCTTCAAGCCGCCTGTCACTTCACCTCTCTGGTCTTCATGTGGAAAATGGAGTTACTTCTTCCTGTGACCCCCATGCTAACTGCAGTATCTGTCACACGGGATGCTGATGGTACTGGTTTAAAACGCACCCCAAGTGCAGTGAGATGAGCCTCGTTAGCAGGCTCTCCAGCATAAAAGGACGATGCTACTGGCTCCTTGTCCTCTGGCTCTGAGATCCTGTTTATTTCGAATCAATCTGGCAGGTGGATCAACTTGCCATCTCACAGGTGCTGCCCCTTCCTCACGCGCATTGATGAGGAGCCACAACTCCCTTTCCCCTCCTGTAAACACAAGGCATTGACACAAACTCTAGAGGAGTCTTGAAAAAACAGAGAGGTTTGCATCATCGTGTTGCTTATTCCCCTCCCCCCTTTTTTGAGCACTCTTCTGTAGGGTTCATCCCAGAAATTCCCTATCTCTCGCTTCAAAACACAGAATAACTTAGCTCATCAATTCTCCCTCATTTAGGAATTACATTTTGCTTCAACACAGACTTGAGAAACAATGTCTTAAATATGGTTTAAATTTTTCTCCCATGTAAAAGAACTTGGGGGATAGGCATCCTAGGGCTGGTATGATAGTGTCATAATCTCACCAATGTCCTAACTTCTTCTCTTTCTGTTTTGCTATCCTTAGCACAAGCCAACTGTCTTCTATCAAGATCACCTTAGGAATCGCAAAATGGCTGCTGCAGCACCAGTCATTACATCCATGTTTCAGGTAGAAGACGGAAGACCAACAAGTAACCTGTCAACTTAGCTCCATTTTCAGGAAGCTTTTCCAGAACTCTTATCTGTAGTTTATTCCTTTATTCCATGGACCGGAAGTTGGTCATATGGCCACTCTTATCCGGTAGGGAGGCTGGGAAATCTAATTTTTCAGCCAGGCGCATTGCTACCTCCAACAAAATCAGGGCCCTGTGCAAGTAAGACGAGGAATAAATTTTGGGTAGGCAAACCAGCAGTGTCGGCCCCACTCAGTTCTGGACCTCCCTCTGCTTAGCCAATGACTCACTGCATCAAAACTAAGAGAGCATCACGCTGCTGAAGGGAGGGAGCTGGAGTAAAAGAAATGGTTGGATCTTTCATCTGCTGTCTTCACTAACAGCCTCTGAAAATGGAAGGGGCAGGGAAGAGAGTAAATTGTTTCTTTATTCTGCCCCCTCCCCCCCATATGAAATTGTCTACCCTGCTTAGAACAGAACAGGTTACAGTTGCCTTTATTTTCCTGCTGTGTCACCCAAGGATTGTCCTGAGATCCGAAGTCAGATATGAGAAAGCATGTTATAACCTGTAGGTTCAATTTGGTGACAGAAATGATGGTTAATCATTATTGAGTGTCGTCATGTCTGCTAAAGCTGCCTGCTCAGCTGACGATAAGGGTTTTCTGAGAGAGTAAGAGCCAGAGCCAAAGCACAAAGGAGTCCAAGGGGTAGGAGGGAGGCAGTGGGGAGAGGGAGAGAAGTGGGGAGAGAGGAGCGAAGAGGGAAGGGGGAAGAGCAGAGGCTCTTTTAACACTCAAGGCAGAACAAAAATACATTGACAAGATTGACGCTCAAGAGTGACCCAAAGCTACATACAATGGCCGGCCTGGGAGCCGGCATCACACTTCTTTATTCCAGTGGCTCTCACTACTTAAATACATTCTCTCCTTTCAAAGCAATATATGTAATATTGAAGACTATGTGACACATTATGAAAAGGCATGAGAAAGAGTTTGTTAAACACTGTTGATGTATAATCGACATACCAGAAACCGTCCATATTTTCAAAAAACGACGTTTATTTATTTATTTATTTATTTAATCGAGATGAGTGAGCAGGGAGGGACAGAGAGAGGCCTGGGGACAGAGGTTCCAAAGCAGGCTCAGCGCTGACAGCAGACAGCCTGATGTGGGGCTTGAACTCACGAACCATGAGATTATGTCCTGAGCCGAAGTCAGATGCTTAACCAATGGAGCCACCATGCTATTTAAAGTGTATAATTTGGTACATTTTGATGTAAGTATACCCCCACGAAACCATCACTATAAGCATAACAAATCCATCACCCTCCAAAACGCCCCTCATCTCCTTCCATGTCCCCACCCGGCCACCTGCCTCCCCACCAGGCATCCCTGGTCTGCTTTCCGTCACTAGAGATTACTTTACACGTTCTTAACGTTCATGCAAATATATATCATGTATGTGCTCTTTGTGCCTGGCTTCTTTCACTCAGCATAATAATATGGGGGGGAAAAGCCACAAACCCAACTTACTGAGAAGTAGAATTGATAATATAACGTAGAGCTGCCAGGATTGAGAACAATTAATGTTTAGTCATACTTGCTTCAGCTTTCCTTCTGGTTTTTCTTCTTCTTCTTTTTTTTTTATTTGGTCAGGTAATTTACCCAAAGAGAAAAGTTTTTAAGACATATCCATCTTAACACGGTCAGAAAGCAGTCCGCTGTGTAACCACCACCCCCGTCAAGAATGGAGCCTTGCCCGCACGCCGTGTCTTCTCCCAACGGCTATGCCTCCCTCCCCGTCCCAGGTCATCACTAACCTCACTTTCGGGAAAGTCAATTTCTTGCTTTTCATTTTGGTTTTATGACCTAAGTCTCTGTCCCAGTAGGGCAGAGTTGAGTCACCTGTTTGTGAATTTTGTACGAATGAGATCATCCCTCATGCCTTCTTCTGTGACTTGCATTTTCTCCCGTTCAGTTTGTGAGATCAGCCCCGTTGTGCAGGGGGGCTACGGTTTGCTCATTTGAGTAGCTGTGGAATATCCAGCTGTAGGGATACAGGACTGTGTGCCCGGCCCACACCAGCGAGAAACCTCTTAATAAGTGTGATCAGTTCGGGCTTCTTTTGGCACTGAAGCCTGGCAATCAGCGGACAGTCACAAACAACAAGCAAAATGTCCCCCACCCGGCTGCCAGTCCCCCACCCCCACTCTGTGTCCAGAGAAGGTTAACCATGAATATTCACACATGCAAATTGTAACTATTTACAATAGCTTCTGCCTGATGGAGTAGTCTTTCAAAGAAGCAAGCACAAAGTCTTTTTTTTTTTAAAGAAACATCAAGAGGGAGAGAGTGTGAGGAAGTAGATGCATAGAGCGAGAGCGAGAGCGAGAGCGAGAGGGAGAGGAGAGAATCTTAAGCAGGCCTCACGCCCAGCGTGGAGCCTGATGTGGGGCTCCATCTCATGATTCTGAGATTATGATCTGAGCCAAAATCAAGAGTCTGACACTTGGGGCACTTGAGTGGCTCAGTCAGTAAAGAGTCTGACTTCAGCTCAGGTCATGATCTCGAGGTTCGCGAGCCCTATGACTGATTCTGTGCTGACAGCTCGGAGCCTGGAGCCTGCTTCAGATTCTGTGTCTCCCTCTCTCTCTATACCTCCCCTGCTTGCTCTTTCTCTCTTAAAAATAAATAAACGTTAGCACACATTTTTTTTTTAAATAAAAGAAAACAGAGTCTGACGCTTCACTTACTGAGCCATCCAGTCACCCCAAAAGTCTTTTATTTTTTTATTTTTTTTAAATGTTTTTTTTTATTTATTTCTAGGAGAGAGAGAGACAGCGTGAGCAGGGGAGGGTCAGAGAGAGAGGGAGTCACAGACTCTGAAACAGGCTCCAGGCTCTGAGCTGGCAGTCAGCACAGAGCCCGACGCGGGGCTCGAACCCACAAACCGTGAGATCATGACCTAAGCGAAAGTCGGTCGCTTAACCGACTAAGCCACCCAGGCACCCCCCCAAAAGTCTTTTAAAAGAAACCATGAACTTCATGTCATTGTGTTAGCTCAGGCTACTATAATGAAATACCACAGACTGGGGGACTTAGACAACAGAAATGTATTTTCTCTGTTTTGGAGACTGGAAGTCCAAGATCAAAATGTCTGCAAGTTTGTTTTCTCCAGCAGCTTCTCTCCTTGGCTTGCAGATGGCTGCCTTCTGTCCTCAGGAGGTCGTGCCTCCATCTCCTCACTGTCCCCCCTCTGAGCTGCTTTGTGTCCTAATCTCTTCCATAAAGACCCTGGTCGGAGTGAGTTAGAGCCCACACTATGAGCCCGTTGCCTCATTTTGCCTTAATCACCACTTTAGAGGCACCGTTTCCAAATACAGTCACATTCTCTCTGGTGGCAGTGGGGGTTAGGACTTTGACATATGAATTGGGGGAGCACACTTCAGCCCACGACAGCCACACAGCTAGTTCTGTTCTCCATGCCAGACAGAGAAAGCAGGACAAAGTTGGAGGACCTCTTTCCAAGGGCTGCTCCCTGACTTCCACTCTCTTCCTCAGGCCTTCACTCCACCTGGCTCACAGCACCTCGATGCCAGTATGCACATGCATCTTCAAAGGACGCTCTCACTATGAATTATATAGGAAGCACAGGAAATCAAAACCTAGTTTTATGTTCCTTCAGGTATCAGGAATATTACAATAAGAGTCACTGAAGTCAGCGCTTGCAGTCTGAGACTTTTCTTTAAAAGGGTTCAGCTCATTATTCAAGTTAAAAAAATAATAATTTAGACCTCATCCCGCCTGTAGCAGATGGACCCTGTCGCCCCTCCTGAGCCCTCTCTCGAGATATTCTATTTATTCTGTGATGGCCTGAGTGTCTGCTGGCGTGGACGTTTACAAGCATGTTCTCACCGGTGAATGATTAGGTCCTAATCACCACCCAGCGAAGTAATTTTAATCCCTATTGTACCAAGGAGATAATTGGAGAGTGAAGAATGTGAGATTTTCAAGGTCACACAGCAGGAAAGTGACAAAAGCCAGTTTCCATTTCTCGGTCTAGGTAAATATGAATTCCACAATTGCCTTCTCTGAAGCGCAAGTCTGTCATCAGTTTTCTGCTCAAATTGGGGTGCTGCGGCTGCGGTGATAGTCGTTGGAAGGGAGAGCAGTGACGATGGCATGATGACCCAGAGTGGTCAGGAGGAAAACGAGTTTGTCGGGGTGAGGGGAGACCAGGCAGAGCTGGGGGTGTACTTATCTTCCTCTGGTAGCAGGGTACACATTTTGCTTCTCAAAATGACCCAGTAGGGGCGCTAGTCCCAGTCCTTTGCCTTCTGTGCTTTCAAGGCTTCCTTTCTCTGTCATGATCCAAACTCATGGGTTTTGATTTTCCCACACTTTGTACATCTAACCGTTGTCATGAAACTTTAGAGGATCCTTTCTTTGGGGGGAGAAATTTAAAAACTCTTCATTCAAGTTCTTACTTTGTTATAAAACAAACTGGGTTTTCCATTTCTTCTCAGGTTAGTGTCGGCAACTATGGTGGTTTCGATCAGGGGCTGACCAACGTTGGCCTGTGAGCCTAGTGCAACCACTGCCTGTTTTTGTAAATAAAGTTTTATCAGAACACAGCCATGCTCATTCATTTACATATTGTTATGGCTGCTTCCTTGTCACAGGAGTAGAGAGGTGCATACTGGTGACAGAGACCATGGTCTGCAAAACTTAACATAGTTACTCTGACCCTTTATAGAAAGAGTTTGTCAATTCCTAAGCTTGATTATTATTCTCAAGTACTAGCTTCCCCTCTTTGGGGAAGGTTGGACTCCCCCTCACTGCCAATTTTAGCATTGGTCATACTTTAGGTAATTAATGAAAGTGACATCTGTCACCTCCAGGCAGAATCTTTAAGAGCCAGCACATGATATGCCGTATTCTTTCTTTTTCCTCTCCCCCATATGACTGGCCCTGGTCCAGATACCAGGTGTTTCATTAGCTTGGGCTTGAATGAAGATCTGTAGGCAGCTGATCTTGATGGATATATACATTGCAATTTTTCTGCAAATCTAAAATTACTCCAAGACCAAAAGCTCTAAAAACTATTTAAAAAAATAAGTGAGCTGTACACTGATGATATACAGTTTCAACTTGAAACTGTAGGTGCTAAATGCAATGTGCTATCTTATATTGGCTTCTAAAACAGAGTAAGGGCGTTAACAGGAAAAAGTGATGAAATCTGAATACAGTTGGTAGTTTCATTAATAGTAATGTGCCAGTGTTGATTTTGACAAATGCACTGGGGTTGTAAGACGTTAACATCCGGAGAACCTGGGTGAAGGCATCCAATAAACCTCTGTATTCTCTTTGCAAAACGTTTTTAAAAACATAAGGCATACAGACACCCTAAAAACTCTTTAAGTAAGAGCAGCACGGGGAGGACAAAGCTGCCCTTAGCTGTAATCCAGCAGCCTTTGAGGGGCTGAAAGGGGGGAGGGGTCAGAAGCCGGTTCATCCTCACTTAGGCTAATCCCCACAGTTCAGTGACGTCCTTCTTATTTTTAAAAGCTCTTTTTTCCTCTGTGTGTTTCATTTGGCGTCGGTTCTATTTCCATACCTTCAAGTTCACTGATTTTTTTTCTTCACCCTCTACTGCTCATGCAATCCATGTGTTTCTCACCTTAGATGTAGNGAACCGCGAGATCATGACCTAAGTGAAAGTCGGACGCTCAACCAACTAAGCCACCCAGGCGCCCCACGTCCTTCTTATTTTTAAAAGCTCTTTTTTTCCTCTGTGTGTTTCATTTGGCGTCGGTTCTATTTCCATACCTTCAAGTTCACTGATTTTTTTTTCTTCACCCTCTACTGCTCATGCAATCCATGTGTTTCTCACCTTAGACGTTGTAATTCTGATCTCTAGAAGACAGATTTGGGTCTCTTGTATATTCCACGTTCACTTGATTCTTTGAACACATGTTTAAGGTCAAGGTCCTTTTCTGTTGATTCTCACATATGTGTCAGTCTGAGTTGGTTTTGATTGATCAATTGACTTCGTCACTGGTCATATTTTCCCGAGGTTTTGCGTGTCTGGTAAGCTTTGATTGGATACCAGGCCTTGTGCGTTTTACCTGTTGATGTTAGATATTTTATATTCTTGCAAATTGCAAGTATTGCTCCGGATGTAGCCAAGTACTTGGGAAACTGGGGGTTCCTTCCGTTCTTCCTGTTAGGATTCGCTAGGCAGATCTGGAGCTGCGCGGTCCCAGGCTGTTGGCCCACTGCCCACGCAAGACCTTCCTGAGTGCTTTGCCTGGTGCCCTGTAGATTGTGAGTTTTTCCGTCTGATGGCTGGCTGTGGGCCCTGCTGCCAGCCCCGTGTGGGCTTTGGGTTTTATCATCTCCTATCCTTTCAGGTGGTTCCTTCTTCCTTCTTAGGGAGTTTCTTCTCATGCATGTGTTACTGGCGGGTGCGCCAAGGGCGCCCTGCAGATTCCTGAAGTTCTCTCTCTGAGGGACCTTGCCTCTTGGTCCTCTGTATGATAAACTCTTGCTGCTTTGGTCCCCCCTGGACTCTCAGCTCCATCTGCTCAGCCCAGGGTGTCTGCCAGGTTCGCCCCAGTTCCCTTCCTGTGCTGCGGCTGGAGGACAGTCATCAGACACTAAGTTGGGGCAACCACGGGGCTCAGCTCACGTGCTTAGGGTCTCAGGCGTGTTTGCCCTCTGCTGTGTGACCCCCTGTGTTCTGAAAACCACTCTTTGTGTGTTTTTTCTTTCTTCTTTTTCTTGTTTTAGGCTGGAGGGCGAATGGGTCCCTGTTGCTGCTCTTGGCTGGAAGCAGAAATCTCCATGTTCTTTTTTGTTTCCTGTATTTAAATGCGATGTGCTCTGCTGGTCTGTTGACGGAGGTGTCTGCGGTGAGGGCGAAGAGGCCCCCGGGAGAGCTCTCCTGGCTTCAAAGTGCCAGGGCTCCCTCTTCCTTCACGATCACAGAGAACTCAAACTGGAGCCTCTGTGTGGAGCCACTCACTCTCCAGAGCTCAGCTCTCTGCCCCTCGTCGGTGTTCGTAGAGTTCTACCAGCCTTACCTTCCAAGGTGGACAACACGAGTCTTTATAAGGAGTGAAGACAGGAGTCTGAGTTGAAGAGGGAGCCCACTTGTGAAACGGCAGGGCTGGAGGAGACGCCAGGGCAGATGCAGAGAGGAGGTGGGGGCAGAGGTCAAGGCCATACAGATGAAGAAGCCAGCGCTGGGGCTGAACACACCACCACACGAGAGCCATGTTTAAGGGAAACCCCACTCGTGGACACGTTCCACGTCTAAGGCCGGGGCAGGGGCAGAATACAAGTTTGCCAAACAGGAACAGCCATGTATAAGAAAAGGCCCGCACACACCTGGGTAGGATGTTGAGCATTTGAGAAGAGCCTTGTGTCCAAAACGCCTACGTGGCAGAGATGGCTGGCTCCCCGCTGAAAACAAGACCTTCCTCTGCAGGCCCCCCGAGGGTTGTCACCGGGAGAGCTTGCCGGCTCAGGGACGCGGTAGACATGTGACTTAGGGCTGGGCCCTGGAAGGTGAGAGGCCATGACATGTATCTTCCTCACAGCGAGATTTTGCTCCTTCCTTTGGACCATGTGTGTGCGTCCTGGGTGACCTGATTACTGTCACATGCCGGTCATGCCCTGCCCCTCCTCGCGTTGAGGCACATGGAGTTACATGTGTGACTCCTTCATTTCATAGGCAGGCAAACTGAGACCTACCCAGAGACATGGGGATGCCCAAGGTCACTATTTGTAAGTTGCAGAGTTGGGTTTTCCCACATTTTCTTGACTCAAAGACTTCACAGAGGCCCCCTCCCACTCCTCTCACCCAGATGCACAGTCAGCCATCTTCACTTGCCTCTCCGTGAGTGGGTGGAACCCACAGAGTGGGCCCGCGGGGAGACACGCCCTCCATCACCCTTCAGCCACCGCCCAGAGGGATGGCACGGTGCGGGGACGACGACAGGGCAGAGAGCAACTTCTCGCTCACCCCCGCCAACGCGTCTGCTCCTGGTTTCATTTTTCGGGGGAATCCTTCCTGCCGTCAGCTGGTGGCCTCATGGGGCAAATGCCTTGAGTCACTGTTGCCGCAGCACTGGTGACACACTGGTGACCACAGAGGGTGACCACAGGGCTGGGAAGCCGGGGCCGTCTAGAAAGCAGTTTCCCTTTGAATGTCTGTCTAGAGGTTGCTCCTCATACACGTCCCGGGTCCCATCTGCCCTCCCCAAGCTCCTCGAAGGTTGGCTGTTCTAGGCTACGGCTGTGACCGGGTCTCCCTGTTGGCCCACAGGGTGGCGTGCAAAGTCCCCAGGGGGACATTCAGGGACTGTGTTCTCCTGCCCACTGTGGCCTCCCGTGCCTCTGCGTGTCTTACACAGAGGGACATCTTTGCTCTTTCCAGGCAGCACCAGCTGCTTTCAGACCTCTGTGCTTTTGTACAAACTCTTTCTTCTGTCTAGAATTTTGTCCTTACCCTGGACTGCTTGGAACACTCCCTCCTCATTCTTTTGTTTTTAAAAATGGTTTATTTAAATATCTGTGGCAAAATATACAAAACATAAAATTTACCATTTTAGCCATTTTTTTTTTTTAGCATTAAGCACATTCACGGTGCTGTGCAGCCATCACTACCATCCACCTCCAGAGCTCTTCCTCTTACAAAACTGAAATTCTGTCCCCAGTAAACAGTGATTCCCCATCTCCGCCCCCTACAGTCCCCTGGCTGCCACCATTCTAGTTCTGTCTATATGAATTTTCCCATTCTAGGCACCTTATAGAGATGGGATCATACAGTACTTGTCCTTTCTGGACTGACGTTTCACTTAACATCATGTCTTCAAGTTTCATCCATGCGATAATATGTGTCAGAATTTCTCTCCTTTTTAAAAAATTTTAAAATGTTATTCATTTTTTAGAGAGAGAGAGAGAGAGACAGGCAGGGAGGCGGGGAGGGGGAGAGACACAGAATCTGAAATAGGCTCCAGGCTCTGAGCTGTCAGCACAGAGCCTGATGCAGGGCTTGAACCCACGAACTGTGAGATCATGACCTGAGCTGAACCGAGTGAGCCACCCAGGTGTCCCTGAATTTCCCGCCTTCTTAGGGTTGAATAGTATCTCATTGTATGCACATACCAGATTCTGTTGATCCATTCCTCCATTGATGGACACTTTAGTTGATTCCACCTTTTGGCTATTGTGACTTTCTTTGTGGCCTGTCCAGAAGAAGGTCTTATGTGTACTTGAGGAGATTTGTGTGCTATTGTTGGGAGTGTTCTGTGTTATGCCTGTTGTTCAAGCCCTCTAGCTCTTTACTTATTTTCTATCTGTGTTCTACCCATTATTGAGATTGGAGAACTGAAGCCTTCAACCTCTGCATTATTGTAAAATTGCTTATTTCTTCCTTCAAGTCTGTCTATTTTTGCTTTATATATTTTGATGGTTTGTTATTAAGTACATAAATGTTTATCCTCATTCTTAAAGACTCAATTTAAATGCTACCTCCTCCAGCACCCTTGCTCCTGTCTCCCTCAGCCCAGGCAGAATAACTGTTGCTTGTGTGTTCCCTAACTAGTATACACTTCTATGTACCACATTCTGCTTTAATGAATCATTTCCATGTCTGTTCTTTCAGTTAGTTTGTCTTGAAGGACACAAGTTTTGTCTTATTTATGTTTACATCTCCAGAATCTGGCACAGCAGGTGCCCAGTGAATGTTTGCTGAGTGGACATTTGCTATTGAATGTCACTGTTGTGTCACCTGTGTTCTTCCTGGGATGAAGATAATTCACGTCAAAGACTCTCAACACATCATTGCTTTTTGAATAAGTAACTTATAGCCTCCAAGGTACTTGCTCTTTTCTCTCAGTTGATTCATACCACCACCTTATGGGGGGTATAGCAGGGTTTATAGCTCCATTTTAGGTCAGAAAACTGAGAATCGGAGACTCAGACAGGCTGAGCATCTTGCTAGAGATAGAGATGTCATGTGGCAGAACTTGGACTTAAACCCAGGTTAGGTTGGCTCCTGATCAGGGCTCCTTTCACTGTGCCAACTCTCTGATAGGCTTCACTCCTCATGGCTGCCTTGGCTGGGATCATGGCCTCTGTGCAGGGGTGAGGCTAAGCCTGGCACACATTGGGGCTGAGCCTCTCTTCTCTTCGGAAATTTTTAGTTTGCCTTTGGTTGTGGTATGAGAAGTTCCAAACAAGCCCATGAGATACACCTCATCAGATCCATTTTAGAAATGATGACCACTGAGTACCTTGCTCACTGTGACCCAGGTAAGAGCTGGAGCTCCAATGTGGGCTCCCTTTCCTGGAAGTATAATGTGCTTGCTATTTGACCTGAAATACCCTGTGCTGCTTGGGATAGTCAGGAGCTTTTTCTTATTTTGAAGTAAAATCTGTGCCAACTACCCTCCCACCCTGTCCCCTGCAGCCCTGCAGAGTGAACCTGTTTTCCCTGCTCCTGACACCCTTCCAGGGATGTGCTGCAATGACTGTGTTCCCCTGAATTTCTTCTTCTTCAGCCTGAATGGCCCCAGTGACTTCAAGCTCTCCTACTGCCTTTCCAGGGACCTGAAGTCCAGTCCCTTTCTCTCTGGGCCACCTTCTTCCGATGTGCTCCAGATAGTCCATCAGCTGGGACTTACTGACAGGAAGAACACACCCATAACAGATGTCACTGGGCTGGCAGGGAGAAAGACTTTGGAGGGCCCTCAAATGGCTTCTCAGGTGGGTGGGTATCTGGCTGTCAGGTAGAGAGCAGAAAGAGGAGGAAACCGAGTCCCAGCGTGTGTAATGAACAAAAGTAGAAGCTTGGCCCACAGCCATGGGCTAGCATGGGCTCCCTAGTAGCCTCCAGTTCAGGTGAGCCCCACAGGCCCTGTGCTGGTCACAGGGTGAGCTACCTTAGGGGAACGCTGGACATTTCCAGAATGTTCCTCTTTGGTGGCTGGAGAGGGGTTTTGGATAGTGTTTAACAGAGTCCATAGTGTGGTCCTTGGGATTTTGGTGACCTGGAATTCTATTTATGACTTCCTTCCCTGTTCCAGGAGTCCTCTAGAATTGGCTTGACTTACTGGCCCATTGACTGGCCTAGACACTGAGGGGCAAACAAGGACAAGGGCTAACTAGAGAGGGTCCAATGAAGCCCTTCAGGTTTTCTTTCCTTTCCTTTCCTTTCCTTTCCTTTCCTTTCCTTTCCTTTCCTTTCCTTTCCTTTCCTTTCCTTTCCTTCTCTTTTTTCTTTTCTCTCCCTTTCCTTTCCCTTCCCCTTCCTTCCTTCCTTCCTTCCTTCCTTCCTTCCTTCCTTCCTTCCTTCCTTCCTTCCTTCAGAATGAGCAGGGGAGGAGCAGAGAGAGAGGGAGAGAGTGAATCCCAAGCAGGCTCCACACAGCCAGCATGAGTGTGATGTGAGGCTCGAACTTACCAAATGTGAGCTCATGACCTGAGCCAAGATCAAGAGCCAGACACTTACTTGACTGAGCCACCTAAGTGCCTCCAGGTTTATTTTCTTGCACATGATGATAATAGTTACCCTTACCTTATAAGCTTGCTGGATATACTTAAAAAGGCAATCCACATGAATGCTCTGTGCAATGCCTGATGCCATAAAGGGCAGGAACTGCAGGTGTACCTTGTACTTGCCCTACGAAGGCACCTGGTGGCTCACACTTCAGGGCCCTGGATGAAGTCTGTTGCCACCATGCTCTGAAAGCACTTGTGGGCTGAAAACTGGACAGGACAGCAGGACTGGATTTTAGTTCTGGTTCTAAATGGCTGTGTGACCTAGGGCAAGCTTCTTCCCCTCTCTGGGCCTCTGTTTTCTTTCCTGGACCATGAAGGCCTTGGACTAGAAGATGTTTGAGGTCCTTTGGCCCACAGAAGCTGGGTGTCTGGGCCATGGGCAGGGTGTCACTTTCTCATGCTCTTGACTCTTTTCCTGGGGAAAGACATCTTCCTCCACTTCACCCTTTGCTCTGCTGGTTTCCTAGGCAGGCTCCACAAGATGGCATGCTGGAAGCGGGTCTAGAGCTAGGGGTTCCGAAGCCAAGAACGTCAGTTCCCCTTGCATGAAGTCAGGACCAGAGACTGGTGCCTCCCCGCTGAATGCCCTGAAGACACCCCCGGGGAAGTGCTGCCTGGATTACTTTCAGGGTTCTTGCCCCACCTGCCCTGGACAGCCAACCCATGTCCTCAAATCACGGGGAGAGTTCAGTATGTCCTGTTATGACACATGGCCAGAGGGCAGTAAAACAAGCCCTCCGGGTGGGCAGGTGATCCTCACGGAGCGAGCCAGGCCTGACTCAGAGCCTCAGCCTGCCAGCCCCTGAGCCAGCTGCTCCCTGGGCCACACCATACAGGCATCACCCCGTGGGGGATGGGATCAGGCTGCAGAAAAGCGTGTCCCTTGCCCTGGGGCCAACGAGGGGAATGCGAGATCAGCCTGGCAGTGACTGGCCTGAGAGAACAGCTGACTCTGCAGGGAAAGCTGAGATGAAGTCCCAAGTTCAAGACTGGACTGCAGCCTCAGGACAGGGATTGCTGATGGGCTGAATGCTTGCCAAGGAGAAAGCTGGACTGGACCCTCTGAGGCCAAGCCCCTAATCCCACCCTCCACCTGACTGTGTTTGACCTTCACTTGATTCCTGCCCTTCTTTAGGACATGGCTTCCCCGTCTGGGGTAAATATGAAGGTATTAAGAGAATAAGTTTTGTGGTGTCTTAAAATCTGGGGAGCCTGTTCCTTCAGCCTTTAATGGAAATGTTACTATGAAGGGTAAATATATGCTGTGTAATTATGGGTTGCAGTGGACATTCTCTCTCTTCACCACAGACTCACCTGTCTTCATCATGTCCTGTGTCTCAGCTGGTCCCTATTCCCTCATTTTCTAGAAGGAAAACTCCCTTCCTGTTGGATTATAGGGAATGACAATCCAGACATTCAATGTATAGTTGAAGAGGTCTGAACTGACCAAGAAGACCTAATTTCTAATCCAGCTCTACTGGTAGCGTCTTAAGCCATTTTCTTCCCCTTCTGGCCTCAGTTTCCCTCTTTGTAGTGTGAGGTGTTTCTTTCCAGTTTAGTCTCAGTGTCTCAAATTTCTCCTTGGAAATGTAACCTTCCTCCCCCACCCCTACCTCCGCTTTGTCTCACAAATTGGTTAAATGTCTGAGAAATGGAACATTTCAGCTGGAGATCAGCTCAGGACAATGGAACCTCTAACCTCTAAGTGGAGGGCAATTCGAGAATTGCTGCCCTCACCCTGTTTGCAAAATAGATAAGATTCCCTGTTCCTATGGTGCCCCCCACCCCATATACACTGCTTGGGGGGGGCGGTAAGCAGGGGCTTTTGCAGAATGTTTGTCCCTGAATGAAAGTCAGGCAGAAAAATGTGCTTGGCACCGGGCCGTGCTGGGATTCTCTTCATGGAAGCGCCATAACTTTTTTTTCCACTGACCTCGAGATTGNAGGGGCTTTTGCAGAATGTTTGTCCCTGAATGAAAGTCAGGCAGAAAAATGTGCTTGGCACCGGGCCGTACTGGGATTCTCTTCATGGAAGAGCCATAACTTTTTTTCCACTGACCTCGAGATTATTAAAGGGGATTCCAGAAGCTTCATGTGAGCAGTGAGGACCGGGTATCCTGGGGCTGCCGGCCAGTAAGGCGAGCTCTCTGTGTCGACTGCCACCACCTGCTGACTGGGAGCTGGCCGCAGCCGCCTGGGGCCCTCATGGCATCCCAGGTCATGTGAGAGACTTATTAGGAAGCCGGTGCTCATCTGTCAAGCATTCGGGTGGGAACTTTTGCCATGGAGCTGTCACCATGCCTGTATCAAATGGGTTCACCTGCATGTGCCAGTGGAAGGGCCACACTCCAGGTGGCCCTCCTGGCTGTCCCGTCACCCTGCTCTGTGGCTGACAGACACCCACAGCCATAGCTCTCCTCCGTGCTGCCAACAGCCTGGGTGCTTGCTTGAGCAGCTGGGCTTTTAGCTTGTTGCCGGAGGGAACCCTATACTTCGGCCGCTGAGGAGCTGAGCTCTGAACAGTGAGCAAGAGAGAAGGAGGAAGAGCTTTCTGGATGCAGAATTGCGTGGGAAGATTCATAACAAATTTGGGCAATACAAATTAAACCAGCTTGCATAGACTAGATCAAAGGGTCCTATGCATATGATCACAAACCTGTGATGATTTGGGAAGAATGAACATTCTTGGGGAAATGGGGAAAATAAAGCTAATAGAATCCATTTTGTAAAAGCTTGAGGAATTTGTCTTCATTTTAAGAGATATATTTTCTTTTTTAATAAAATGTGTATTTAATTTTTAAGAGACTGCAAGTGGGGGAGGGGCGGGGGGGAGGAACAGAGGATCTGAAGTGGGCTTTGCACTGACAGAGGTGAGCCCGGTGTAGGGCTCAAACTTGTGACCACGAGATCATGACCTGAGCGAAGTAAGATGCTCAACTAGCTGAGCCACTCAGGTGCCCCACCTTGCTCTTTTTAAATGTTGAAATGTTTCTTTCTTATAAAATATTAGTGATACTAGATGGTAGTTGGTTTTTAAAAACATACCTACCTGATAACCTATGTCAATCCTCTGTCATTAAGAAAATTATTTTTACTGATGGATGAACTCCAAAAATCTAGGAAGCAGCATACTCTCAGAGGATTCATGAATAGAAGGTAATGGAAGAAAAGGGCAGGAAGTGGAAGACCTTAATCTATAAGCAGCACGTGTCCATGTCTGTATTGTTCCCTGTGGTAAGCTCAGCATCTAGCACTTCGGTCAGTAAAGTTTTTTTTTTGTTTTTGTTTTTGTTTTTTTTCTGTAAAGGGCCTGGTAGTAAATATTTGAGCCTTTGGGGGCCATACTACCTCTGTCACAACTGCTTGACTCTGCCCTCATAGCACGAAAGTTTCCTTAGACAATACGTAAATGAGTGTTGGGGATGGTTCCAATAAAACTTTATTTACAAAAAAACCTGTGACAGACATGATTTGGCTCCGCAGTCACAAGCTTACCCCAATTTTAGCGCAATGCCTAGTATCTAAACAAGTATTCAATAAGCATTTCCAGCGGGCAAGGAGGAAACATTGCAGGGGGCTGAGGTAGGATTTCAGAAAGGTCGGTGTGGTCGGCTTGTAAGTTGGGCACGGGAAACACGAGGTGCAGCCCAGGCCTTGAGTGTCAGGGGCTCAGCCTGGAGCAGGGCAAGAGGGAAGGAGGGAAGGTACGGGAATGTTTGGGTCTGTGTGATGAAGGTATGTTTAAAGGGGGAAGGAAAGGTCACAAATAGCTGGAACTACAGTCCCAATTCCTTCAACTATGCCTCTCATGCTGCAAACCATGGTTCTAGAACTCAGAGCCTTATTCAATCTTAAATTAAAAAGCTTGGCTCTTCCAAACCACACTCTTGGCTTTCAAGACTGTTTTTGCTATGACTTTCCAAAGCCCACTCCAAAAGCCAAGAATCTGATTCTTTGCTTTTTCTTTACATTTCAGCTATGCCAGCTTTGCTCAGAGGCAATAAGTCCTGTATGTCTCAGCCTCCTGACTTTGCTTTAATGGGAGAGGGGTGTGCATAAAAGAAAGAGAGGGAGAGAAAGAGAGAATGAAGATGTACTTGTTAACTTATCAAAGCATTTTTCTGCCATATTTGGTACTATAAGAGGCAGGAAAGTCTGGGGAAGGTGCTGCTCTTGGTCAAGGTGTGCTCAGTTGTATTTGGACATCTGCAGTGATGGGGGGCATTCAGTCAGGATGTTCGGGTGCACTTGGAATTTCTGCCCAGCCTCACCCCGAGGCCAAGTCTGGCTGGAGAATTGTGGAGGGAGTTGCGAGCAGAGGGTTTCTCTAACAGTGTGAAGAGCCAGAAAACCTGAAGTGTAACCTTCGAAACATGCCGTCATGTATCCCCTCCAGCCCTAGGCAACCCTCAGTCTGTCTGTCTCTATAGATTTATTTATTCTGGGCCTTTCATATTAATGGGTTTTCATATGTGTGTTTTTTTTTCTTGTCTCTAGCTTCTTTCATTTAGTACGTGTTTCCAAGGTTCATCCATGTTGTAACATTTCTCTGAACTTCATTGCTTTTGATTGCCAATGCTAAATAATATTGTATAGATAGATATGCTACATTTTATTTAACCATTCATCAGTTGATGGATATTTATTTGGGTTGTTTCCACTTTTCGGTTATTATGAGTAATGCTACTGTGAACACTGGTGTACAGGTTTTTATGTGGAGGCATGTTTACAATTTTCCTGGGTATATACCTGGGAGTGGGATTGCAGAAGGATGACTTCTCTGATCTTATGTCTCCCACCACCCCTTCACACTCCCTCTGACCATAGCAGGACTCTACTCCCCCACTCCTAGCCCAGAGTTTGGACCCACAACAATTTTTCCACACTGCTGTCTCCCCTGAGAAGTTCTTCCCTTCTATCATTTGGGGTTCAAATCCTGTGTTACTAAAGACACAGCTTAACTATCACTTCAGCCATAAAACCTTCCTCTAATGCCTCTTACCGAGAGTCATGCAACCTCACATGTTTGACATATAACATTGGGCCTTTTGGTTTTGGATTGCAGTTATTTTGTGCCTAGGTCTTATTACCTTCCCAGGTATTACACCTCTAGATTCATCTAGACTCTACTGTTAGTTTATGTTCATATTCCAAGTGTTTTGCACACAATAGACTCTGCATAAGAGTTTAAACAGTCAGCATTCAATGTGTTCTGTTATTTAAGAATTTTAAGATGGTATTTCTATACCTTATATGGAGATCAGGACTGCAAAAGCCCTTTCCATCTTCTCAGAATGAAGACTCATTCTCCAAGCAGCACCTGGGGCATAAGGCTGAGTTGCCTTCTGTTCCTCCGTCCTATTCCTCTTGTCTCCAGTATGACATGGACATTTTAGCCTTGTCCTCACATTTCCAGTTAAAATCTAATGAATTACTCCGAAAAGCAGGTTATGCTTTTTGGGTCCTGACTTCCTTGAGCATTGTTCATGACTTTGAAATTTATAAACATAGACATCGATCTTTCCAGATGACCTACAGAATCATATTCTCCTAGAAAGCAGAGCTAAATAGATTAAAGGATCAGAATGTGAAATGGACTAGATGATTTCTTGCCCCGTGCAAAGTAGGTGGGAGCCCTACAAATGGTCATCTGGTCTTGGAACGGACATTTCTAGTAACAGGTGCAAGGTCCAAGGCCACCTGGAGGGTAAGGAAGTTTTTTTCCACATGGAAGTAAAATCTTCCATCCTGCGGCTCTCAACCATCGTTGGCCCAGCCCCCTGGGGTCTTTCAGACCGCCTCTACTCCTGTTCCAGCTCAACCCTTCAAGTTTTAAAATAGGACTATGGCTTCTGTGTTTGTTCTTACCCAGATAGAATACTCCAGTTCCTTCAGGAAGTATTCAGTACTTTAACAGTACTGAATCATAATAAATCATAAACAGTCAATTAATAATAATGGATACTTTCAAGTAAGAAAAATACCAATAATATTACAATAAAAATGACAATATTAAATCATAACCTCTACCATCCAATGATTGAGCATTTAGCATATGCTGGGCATTGTGCCCATGGGATTAACTTTTTCTACCTGAAAACAGCCATTTGAAGTAAGGAATACTATGATTCCCACCTGATACATAAGGAAAGTGAGACTCAGAAGGATTAAGTACTCTGATAAAGGTCCCATAGCTACTGATGGAGGTGGGTTTTGAACCCAAGCATGTCTTCTTGAGTCAAGGTCTAACTTCCACAGGCACAGCCTTACTATGGGGCCCTGGCATGCCACAGCGGCCTTTTCCAGAGAACTGCCTGCTGGCCTCTTTCTTCCATGGTTCAGAGGAAGAACAGGGGATGGAGTGTTGGGAGATAAGGTTCCAGTTTGGTGTATATCTGCATGAAGTCCCCTCCTCGCCTGAATGTCAAAAGTGGTGTCTGTAAAACAAGGATGTTAAATCAGATGGTCTGTGAAGTTGTTATTGGATTGTGATTTGAACTTTCCAGCCTTTCTTGAATATGCGCTAATGCATATTACACTTCTGGGCCTTCGAGGCTTCGAGGTTTCTTTCATCTCTACTGCTTGCCTAATAAGAACACATCTTCCGAGACCTGGATTGAATATTGCTTTTTTCTGGGTGGCCTTCCCCGAACGGCCGCGAAGGTCAGCGCCGCTCCTCCCTGTTCCCTAGACGCTTGTACAAAGGTCTGTTCTAGAACCTGTGATTGTTCCCCAGGTGGACAGTGAACTTCTCGAGAACAATGACTTGTTTGTTCCTGGTGATCTCAGCACTGAGCGCAGAGAACGTGCCATTTCACCAGCACGTCTGCTAGGTGGCGCTGCAGCCCACGGGAATGCGCCCCGGGTCCCGGCAAAACCGCAGGTCCTGCCAGGCGGAGGCCGCAGCCTCAGGCCAAGCTGGGAGATTGCTTGGCTGGAAGCCCAGGAAAAGTACAAGTTTCCATTCCTCACTGCCCTCCCTCCCCCATCTGCTGAGTGTTGAACGCTACTAGGACTGAACCCTTTGTACTTCCCATTGCTCGAGGGCTAGGAAAGCGGAGGATGCTTTCTTACCTCCTCTGCTGCCTCATAGCAGGGGGATTTAGACCATTCCTTTCCTCTGTCTTTGGACTGTTCCAGGTTTATTGTCCAATGTATGTGTGATCTGCTCCTTTTTGCCATAGGAGAGGAAAGATACAGTTTGGCACTTCATGATAATATCTCTGGGCCAAATGAACCCCTATTTCTGATCCTCTTTCTGTTCAATTTTGTTCCATTTTCTTTAGGTTTCTCTAGTCTCCTCTGTCTTCTTTCCACCCCTTCAGTGAGTCAGCACAGCCTGAGCACACCTCAGCAGAGGGGAGGCCGGGAGGGGCAGTGATTAAAGGCACTGGAGCCGGCTTTCCTGGTTTGATTCTTGTTCTTGCAGCTTCCTTGTATGACCTGGCATAGATGACTCAGTTTCCTCATCTGTAAAATGGGAGTTGTTGTGATGATTAAATGAGTTCTTAGTGCTTTATTTTACAAGGGTTGATAAACACTGAGTGCTACCAAGTGCTTGTTAAGAAAACTTATAGTTGGGGGTGCCTGGGTGGCTCAGTCAGTTAAGCGTCCGACTTCAGCTCAGGTCACGATCTCACGGTTCCTTGGTTCAAGCCCCGCGTCGGGCTCTGTGCTGACAGCAAGCTCAGAGCCTGGAGCCTGTTTCAGATTCTGTGTCTCCCTCTCCCTCTGACCCTCCCCTGCTCACGCTGTCTCTCTCTCTCTCAGAAATAAAAACAAAACAAAACAAAAAACAAACTGAGTATACGGAATGGGTACATTACTTAACTTCTTTGGTCCCAATCTCCTTATCTGTAAAATTAAAACAGTAATGTCACCTATCTCTTAGGATTGTTACAAGGCTTACAAAAGTATTTCTGTAAAAAAGTTTAAAATATTGTATTAGTCTGGGCATGGGAGTAAGGGCTCGATAAATGTTAGCAACTGTCACAGAACTTGTCAGAAGAAAAAGACTGGAGGGAAATACAGCAGTATTCCCAGTAGTTGGTCTTGGGTGATGGGATTACAGGAGTTTTAATTTTCTTCTTTATGAAATAAAATATGTGTAGAGCAGCTAATAAAATGCTGGACCACAGTAGGTGCTCAATAAAAGGTAGCTAGCATCATTCTAGTCTTCTTTATTTTCTGTTTCTTTTTAATAATGAACGTGTATTACTTTAAAGCTATTTAATGTAGCCACAACACTAGTTCTTTATATTTGTTAATTAATTAACCAACAATGACTATGACGTAACATGCACTATACTTCAGGTTTTGTGACAGCCACTTCAGCTTTGTGGTGAGGACACTGACCATGAACCTTTCCCCTTCAGTGGCGAGCTCAGCGCCACCAACTCAATTCTGCTTGCATCATCTTCTTTTTAAGACTGTCCGAAATATTCTTTCCCTGTGGCCATCATTTTTGTGATAACACGTTCCTTTTATGACTCAGTAGTTTTCTCTTTTACCATTCCCTCCTCAGACTTTCCTTTTTCACAGCAAATTCCATGACTATCTTGACTGCCTTCCCCGGATTTTATCCCACACCAACACTCTCCTTTCCTATCCAAAACAAATAATGATTCTTCTCTCCCTTGTAAATGAAGTCAAGATTGTTGATATTAATCATTTCAATCTCTTTTAAGTCCAAATAAAAAGTATATGAGTAAGTCAGGATTACAAACCAGAGAGGAAAGGATGACTAATTTGATGAAAGATATTGAGAAATGTAACCAACTATTTTGGAAAAAAAAGGGAGATTCCTATGGCATACCACACAACAAATAAATTCCAGATGCATTGAAGAGTCATAGCTAGCAAAACCTGAAGAAGATATTGGTGACTATCTCATCTCAGAGTGGGGAAAACTTTCTAAAGACTTAAGATGTGCGAAGCCATATCTATGTGTCTAAAGAAACATAAAATCTTTTCTAACTCAACAAAGTCCAAAACAAAGTGGCAAACAGAAACATATTTGCGAGATTTGTGACAAAAGTACATTATCCTTAAGACAGAAAAAGACTTTACAAATCAATGGGAAAATATGTCTAAGTCAACAGAAAAATGGGCAAGGTAAGAAAAGTTGAAAGATAAGTGACAGGCCAGGGGAAAAATATCTGTAGTGTGTAAAACAGATCAGGTTTTAATAAAGTATTAATTGTGTAGGGGCGCCTGGGTGGCTTAGCCGGTTAAGCGTCCGACTTTCGCTTAGGTCATGATCTCCCGGTTCGTGGGTTCGAGCCCCGCGTCGGGCTCTGTGCTGACTGCCAGCTCAGAGCCTGGAGCCTGTTTCAGTCTGTGACTCCCTCTCTCTCTGACCCTCCCCTGCTCACGCTATCTTCTCTCTCCTAGAAATAAATAAAACATTAAAAAAATAAAGTTTAAAAAAAATTGTGTAAAACGCTCCTCCAAATCAATATGTAAAAAGACAACTCAAAAGAAAAACCAGCAAAGGCTGTGAATAGGCACACCACTGAGGCAGAAATAAAAATGACTAACAAAGATATAAAAAGATGCACACTCTCACCAATTACCAGGGAAATGTAATTCTTTTTTTAGAAAAAATTCCCTTTCCCACCTAACAAACTGGCAAAAAGCAAAAGTTAAGAATCACCAAAGTTGTAGTGGATATGAGGGAAGCAGTCACTCTCTTAAGCTCTCACTGTTGAGATGATACAAATGAGTAAGGTCTAAGGGGGGAGGGGGGGGATTTGGCAGTACATTTTAAAAATATTGGTCCCTTTTAGTGTAGTAAATTCAGCTTCAAGAGATATAGTCTCAGAAATACTATACATGTGCACAGAGATGTATGCAAACAGTGCTAATTGTTTATTGTAGTAACAAAGTGAAGGAGGAGGGATTCACATATTGTGGAGAACACTTACGGAAGTGCACACAAATGTATGCATGAGGATTGTCACTGTAGTTTTGCAAGGACTTGGAAATACCTCAGATGTCTAATAAAAGCAGATAAAGTAAATAGATTATGTGCATCCACTTAATGGAATACTATTCAGCTTGTAAAACGAATGAGGTCAATTTATATGTGCAGAGATAGAAAATTATGCATAATAATCTAAAAAAAACCAATCAATGTCCATAATTATTACTTTAAGAAGCAGGTGGCAGGACTTTAGGTGACATCTGATCCCACTTACGTAAATAAAACTATGGACCCTGCAATCCAGCTGTGTGCCTCCTCTTGGGTGGGTGGGGGCCCTGCTGATGGAGGCTGAGCACAGACTGCTGGTAAAGCTGAGTGGCGGCCATAGTCCATCATGCCCTGCTTTTCACAAGTTACTGCCAGGGGAGGGCTCTTATCTGAGCATTCTTCCTTCACCAGTCTGCTGGGTGGACTTTGGACTCCTTTGCCTTTTTAAGTGGGTTTAGGGTATGACATGACCCTATTACCAAATTCTGAAGTTGTTGTTTTTTTTTCCCCCCTAGGAAATGAATAGAATGATGACTATTTCTCCATAGAGAAGAAAGACAATCCAGTAAACACTCCCTGAAGATCTTCGGCTCTGTACCAGGAGATCTTTTCCAGCGATGATAGCAGATCCTAAGTCGGCCAGGCAGGAGAACTCTCTGTACTAGAAGGAAGGATAGAGACCAAATGACCATTAGTCTGTGAGATCTGTTTGGACGGCCCTTTCTCTCAAGGTCTTCTGTCTCCTGTAAAGAGAAAATCTGCTTCTTTGTGGTTCTATCTTAGGTTGGTTGCAATTAGGCTTGTCTTCCGAAGGAGAACATTTTAGAAACTCAAAGACAGTGTCCTGTTTTCTGCGTCAGTGTCATGGTGTAGATCTCCCTGTCACTTGTGGGGTTCAAATAGAGGCCACAGTGTCACTTTAGAGGAGCTGATAAGGGGAGTCCCCATTGGTGAGTGCTTATCCTAGTTGATTCCACTAAGGCTCCTTAGAATTCTCTTAGGTTATATGAAACTGAGACTTACTGGTGAAGGGCTATATTCATTTTCATTATCCATTTGGCCCTGTAGCCTTTTTCTTTGTGAGTTGCCTCAAGGTCTCAGCAAATGTGAACAGAGAAAGAATCTGTAAATGAACGGGTTGTGGAGATAGGAGTGGCAGTCCTGGTAGTAGTGAGGCCCTCAATGGCTTCGTGGCGCTTGACCTTGAAAAGGGAATAATTCTTCTGAGTGATGATCCTCATGGAAAGACCTTTCCCTCTTTTGAGTTGGGATGAATATGGCTCTGAACTTATATGAATTTCTATAAACTGCTAGTGAATGAGAGGTAAAAAAAAAACAAAACCCACAAGTCGGGGGCTTTGTAAGGAGTTAGATTGTTGGAGTGGCCACATGGGTGATAACAGAGGACCATAGCAGTCTGGTTCACTGTAAGTTCAGTGGTTCTACTTGGAAGATAAAGATGGCTGGTCATCATCTGAATGTCTTATTTTCCATTTGGATTCCCTTTAGTTACTCAAAAGATAAAGAATTTCTAAAAAAGTATACCAAAACACAGTGTCCTGGATTTTCTTTCTGTAAACTACTTAAATTTCATTTTCTTGAATAAATAACACTTTTCCTCAGGTGTCATAATTTTTGTACACTGGTTATATTTTTAAACATGTTTCATAGTAATTGAATAATTTTGAGATGTGAAGAGAGCAAAGGAAGACAATATATATGTGGAGATTATTAGAAACCTATATTTCATAAAATTGGTGTGGTACTTAAAACAAAACAAAACAAAAACAAAGTAAACAGTTATTTACTTGTGCAGCCTTGGTAGAAACTCATTCCTAAGAATTTTAAAACACTGACAAAACAACCCTTCCTTCTGTTCTTTTGAGCCCATCTCCTCCCGCCTCGTAAGGAACTGTAGGTAACATTTTCTCTTTGTATATTCAACGATTCTGTCTCAACTGGATCATCCCATTGATGTGTAGCCATGATAAACCCTCTCCTATTTAAGAAAGCATCTAATGTTCCAAATTCCACACCAGTGCCTCCCATCTCTTTCCTCTCCTTTTACAGCTAAATGCCTCCGCAGAGTTGTCTACACTTGCTGCTCCATTTCCTCACCTCCCACTTGGCCCTCAACTCTTCCACTCTAACTTCTGGCCCCGTCAGAAGTTTTGGTTTTACTAACACCATCTTTAGTAAAGTCACCAGGCATTTCCACTACACTGCATCCAGTGGGTATTTTCAATCCTTACTTGACTTCTCAGCAACACTTGACACTATTGACAATTTCGTCTTTCCTGAAACCCTCCTCCAGCGATTTCTGAAGTGGGACTCTCCTGGTTCTTCCTTCACCTCGCAGCTGGCAAGCAATTCTTCATCTCTCTCCCCTTTCAATGTTGGTATCCCTTAACTTCTCATCTGAGGCCCTTTTTCTCCTTTCATTTCATACTGTCTTCCTCAGTGACCACATTTACCAATCTTTAGAAAAGCAACTTTAATTTCTTTGTCCCCATTCTCAATGTCTCCTTTGAGCTCTGGATCTGAGTATTCAACTGGCCACTTACTTTGGCTTGGATGTCTCAATGGTTCCTTAAAGTTGTGTGCCCAAGACTGAACTCACAGTCTTCCTCTACCCACCCCTAATCTCTTCCTATCTAACTGAATGCACCATTAATCCATGTGTTTTCACAAGTCAGGACATCCTTAACATCTCCCTCTTGTCATTTTGTGTGTGTGTGTGTGTGTGTGTGTGTGTGTGTATGAATATCTCTTGAAGTATCCTCTTTCTCCATCTTTACTACATTAAAGATATAAAGTAAAAGAGACTACTTTGAAAGGCAGTGAGCTCACCATTGTTGGCTCTATCCAAGCAGAGACGGGTTGGTCACTTGGCATGAATGATATAGTAGGGGCTACATGCCTAGGTGACTGTGAGTGTTCACACATCTTCTCTCACTTGAGTGTAGGGTGAGGGCTCCGCCCTTTCTTCTCCTGGACCACTCTTTCTTCTGCTTGTGAAGCCACTACTCCATGGAGCCTTTGACGACATGAGGCCAACTTCTAACCAAAGTCCCTTTTAGGAGAGGCCTGAGTTCCTCAGAGCTGTGAGGGCCTCCAGGAAGTATCCAGTTCAGATGGGCAAGTTGAGGCTCAGAGATCAGGGCAGGGACTTAGTCTAAGTTAAAGTGAGCCAGTGACAGAGCTGGGGCTAGGACCCAGCCTTCTGATTTCCAATGCTTTATCTTCTCATTATCTCCTATTGGCCCTCATCAGTACACTCTGTCTCATTTAAGGCTGGTGAGTAATAATTTGTACCAGGCCCTGTCAGATGATAAATTAGACCTCTCAAGTAGGAAGGATGCTTCAATGCTCCTCTTGGTTAGGGAGTCAAAAGACAAGAGCTGTTTGTTTGAGACACAAACAAGGAGACTGGAGACAGAGTAACAATGTGGGGACAAGGTCCCAGTGGATGCTTTATTTGTTCACTCTCATAGCTAAGGACTTTAAGTTCAGGCCCATAACTGTGGAGGATGTCTCTTGGGGTGGGGGAGGGCAATATCAGAATCTGTGGGTTGTGGGGTATGCAGTTTGAAAAAGGATATTCCATATCGTCACATAATTTTATGTCAGGAAAACATAAAATAGCTAACAGATTCTTAGTAAACACTCCAGGGAGTAAAGCTTGATGAAATCTTCATGGTTGATAGGGTCACACAAAAGATACGGTGTTCTAAATTAAAGCATTCTAAATTAGCCCTAAGGGTAGCTGAGATGATGGCCAAAAAATCTGAATCTCTCAAAAACAACATAGAATAACTAGAAGGATAAATAAAACTACACAAAAGCCATGTCTTCAGCATCTAGAAGAAAGAGAATGCATACATTTCAAATTTACCCATAAGTAGATAAAGAAACACCAACTTGTAGCAAATTAACTTCCATGCTTTACCCACTGGCATTCACAAAGAACAAGGACAGTAGGGAAAATGCTACATAGAGAGTGAAGCAGGTAGATACTGACAAACCCATGCTTGATATAAAATCACTGCCAGAGAGGGAGAGTCTACCCTAGGTCAGAAAATACTGAAAAAGAGTCCTTGTATATCTGAGCATTTGTTATAAGAAAGGAATGTAAAACTGTATGCTATTTAAGGGAGCATTTTTCAAAAGATATTGTTACTGAGGGAAAAGAAAGTGAAATGGTAGGGAGAGATGGTTTTTGGCAATTTAGTGGCAATCATGAAAAGAAGCAAGGGAGAAATTTTAGTGTTTTGCAAATAAGAGAGAACCCTAAAATTTGGAAGACACAAAATTTCTGCCCAACCTCAAAGAATAAAAGCCACCTTTAAAGATATTATGCTTTGATACATGGACACAAAAGGGAACACTTGAATTGGGAATCTAAGAGAATTGGTTGAATTCAGGAAAGCAATGTAAGCAAAAGACAAACGCATACCAGAAATCAAGATCAAGTGTCCTTGGGCACTTTTTCAGGTGCCCAAGAAAGAACATATTAAAATAAGATTTTAACTAGGGAAATTGAAGAAAAGCAGGGAAATTATCAAAAAAATAAAAGCAAGATAAAGTGAGAAGCAAAATAGGTCAAAGAAAACACAGCTGAAATGGTAGACAGACAGGAAAAGTAGAAACAACATATATATAATTGGAGTAACTGAAGAAGATAATTCCAGAAAACTTTATGGAAATAAAAGATCAGGATCTACATATTGAAAGGGCTCACTGGTATCTGGGAAAATTTACTCATAAACATCAACTCTATGACATACTCTAATATAACTGTTAGACTTTATTTTTTAAAAATTTATATTTATTTTTGAGAGAGAGAGAGAGAGACAGAGAACAAGTGGGGGAGGGACAGAGAAAGGGAAACAGAGGATCAAAAGCAGGCTCTGGGCTCTGGGCTGACAGCAGAGAGCCTGATGTGGGGCTCGAACTCACAAACTGTGAGATCATGCATAACCTGAGCCAAAGTCGGATGCTTAACTGACTGAGCCATCCAGGTACCCCCCTAACTGTCAGACTTTAGACAAAGAGGAAGGACAACAAGCAAAAAATATTGAAAGATGTATAAGAATAAGAATTAGAATTGAGGTTCTTTGCAGCAATAGATAAGTAATACATATAGGTTTTTACATATTGCAAAGGAGAAGTCCAGCTTCCTTACAGTACCAGTAGTTTAAAACTGAAGAGCAAGTATGCCTTGAAAGTCTCTCAAATTGAATAACATTAAAGTAAAATCATATTGACGTAATTAAAGAGACAGTGGATTTTCCTGCAAACTGGATCTTCCCACAACACATAATATTGGACTGGAATGTACAAAAGTGAAATTGTGATATAAAGTAGCTCATTTAATCACAAAAAAGATATTAAAAATATTCATCCAATGGAGACACTCTCCTCAATCTTATATTTGGAATACAGCCAAAAACTATTTGGAGATGGATACTGGGATTTTTATTTTCCTATTCAGTTCCATAGTTCAGTGTCAGTGTGATTGTTGAAGATTTCAAACTTCAAATTTTGCAAAAAAGCCAATCATAACTCATTTTGTTTTTAGTTGTAATGAATCCACAGAAGACAAGAATTAAGTATTGTTTTTTCCTCATGCCTGGTATATGGTTAGAGATACATTTGAACTAAAAGTGCTATTTTTAAAAGTGTTGAAAAAGATCATCATTGAAGTTGATGATGTCCTTCAAGCTGTGCCAAAATTATTTGAAGTTAATGAACTAACTTGGGGGAAAAATACTTATAGTGTGCCTGATAGAGATCAAGCAATGCTGAATTTTTTTTCAATGGAAAAAAAATTAGGCTTAACCTGCTTTTAGGATATATGTTGACATTACTTATAATCAATTTATAAGAGGATTTTATCTTGTTGTCAAGAAAGTAATCTTTTATTTGAAAATTGGGTAGAAGCATCAGATTAAAAATTGAATGTGAATAACAAAGTTCTGTTATGTGAGGCTCAATGACTGTCACTGGTTCCATCTTTGAAATTCTGGAGAAAAAAATCGGCTGTGACAATTTAAAAAGTGAGGTATTTATTTATGAACATTTAAATATGAACATATTTGGAACATTGAATACATTGAAATTGAAAATTGAAGTATATAAGCCAAATTATTATTCATTGTGTTATACTCTAGACATAATTTCACTTCCCCCAAAGATATCGCAGTGATTTCTAATGTATATGCTACTGTTCAGGGTAGAATTACTCAGAATGAGAAACAGAATTTTCAAAATAAAGCATAAAGGGCAGCCCTCAGAATTTCTCTGGATTCTCCACGCTGAATCGAATCGCAGTCTGGGAATGACACAGTTACAGGTGAAAAGAGACTGATGGTACAGAAGCGATGTGCTCCCCAAAGTGAGGACTTCCCAGATGTAATGTCCTGGGTTGGTGGTTCTCACTCAGACTTTCTGTGTTTTGTGCCAAATGTTCAAATGCTAGAATTTTTGGCACTATGCATGAAGTACTTCCCAAACATTTGGACCATTGGACTCATTTTCTCAAAAATATGATGTAAGATCAATGTTACTACCAACATACTTTGGAAAACACTTTCCTAGATGACAATGAGTTTGTTCATATAAAGCTTGAAAGAAAAATACTGTGATCGAAAAATTAAACTCAGTCAAGATGTTCTGCATGAAGCAATTGGAAATATTAAGTTGTATGGAAGATCTCAGAAAGTACACCTTATACATACTTTCTCTGACATAACTACTCAGAGATATTCTTTCCGGGGGCACCTGGGTGGCTTAGTTGGTTAAGCATAGACTCTTGACTTTAGCTCGGTTCTGATCTCATGGTTATGAGTTCGAGCCCTATGTCAGGCTCTACACTGGGGCATGGAGCCTGCTTAAGATTCTCTGCTTCTGCTTCTCCCCAGCTCATGTTCTCTCTCTTTCTCTCTCTCAAAACAAATAAAAAACACACCATAAAAAAACCTTAAAAAAGATATTCTTTCCAGTGTATTTCTATTTGAAAAAAATAATGAATAAAATATTCTATGTAATTGTGGCATAAAGTAAAACTTTTCAGACAGAGAAAAATGCAACAGTTTAATACAGAAAGTATTAAGCTAAACACAATAGCAGGAGGTAAATAATGAGTTGGAAGTAGCAATCAGCAAATTAGGAAACAAAAATCTAAGAGCTGATTACTTTAAAACAGACAAATCTCTGTTAAACATAATCCATCCAAAGGGCAAAAAAATGAACACAAACACACGTACACACTACCAGAAAAGCATGTGCAAAATCATTACATTGGAAGTTTTCATTTGGTTACAGACTTTTCTTTCTTCTCCTACGTCCTCTTCTCTCCCATTCCTTCTTCCTCCTCCCTAAGGTGACCAATGGAAATGATTTGATATCCTTCCATACATTCCTCTCTGCTCATATAATCCCATACAATGACATACGCCCATATACAGGATTTTTTTTGTTGTTTAATTTTTATAAAACTGGATTCTTGTTAAAAACCATTCTCTGCAAATTCTTCCCCCACCCTTAATAATGATGCACAAACATCCTTGGATGTATCATATTATTGCTGATCAAAGAACATATATGTTTTAAATATTGATAAACATTGGCCCTTTATTGTTCTTGTTGGGACCCAGCCCTGGGAGGGATGAGAACTAGCCTTGGAAACAGATGAGCTGACACATTAGGAGCAATGGCTAGCAGTAGATTGCCAGCTTCACATTGGGGCCTGACCTTTTACTGGGGCTTGTGACCTTTGGCATATCACTTAATCTATCCTTGATTTCCCCTACATAAAAGGGGGGAAACAATAGGTTCTACCTCGATGGGCTGTTATACAGATTAAATGACAAGTTGTTAAGTGCCTGGCATGAAGAAAGTGCTCAGTAAAATACATTGTTATATCTAGACAATTTTCCTGCAGCCAGAGCCCTCCAACCACGGAAGCAGCTATGGGGAATTTTGTCCAGTCCGAGGTGGATCTTCACTTCAGCTGCCTCTGCAAACTCAGCTACCTGTCACCTCTTACCAACACTGCATCATTTTGCCTTGAGGTAGCTGCTGGCTTGTCTGTCTTCTCATGAATCTGGGACTTTGCTGAGGGTTCCTGGGTCTGGTTTACTTCATCTCTTCCAGCACACAGCCTGGCACAGATTAGACTAGACCTTCAGAAGAACTTCAGGGGAATGGATGTCTTTGATTCCCAGAATTTCTTTTTATTTATTTATTTGTTTGTTTGTTTATTATTTATTTATCATTTATTTATTTGTTTTTGAGAGAGAGAGGGAGCAAGTGAGGGAGAAGGAGAGAAAAAAAGAGAGAGAAGTGAGGCTCATGCTCACCTAAAGTGGGGCTTGAGCTCGCCTGATGCAGGACTCGAACTCCTGAACTGTGAGATCATGACCTGAGCCAAAGTCAGATGTTTAACTGACTGAGCCATCCAGGTGCCTGTGATTCCCAGAATTTCTCATTTGCAGGGACTTGTAGGTTGTCTAACCTGATTGTCCACCCAATTTCTGGAATTCCTCTTTAGAACATTAAGCAGATATTTTTCCAGTCTCGGTTTACATACCTCTAGTGGTGAGAGACTCACTATTGCTCAGAGCAGCACATGCTACTTTTTAAAACAGCTCCATTTTTAGAACTTTCTAATTTTAGTCAATAGAATGAATTTTTCCACCATCTGCATCCAGTTTTGGTTGAAGACTGCAGAGACATGCAGAGAGAGAGGGAGGGAAACAGAGAGAGAGAGAGAGAGAACTGGTAAATAGAATTGTTCTGGATTCATGGCTGAGGTTATGCAACAGTAAAAAAGAGTGACAAAGCACACAATATAATTTTAATAAGCTTTGCTCAGCTAGTCAGAAGCAAGCTTTTGGAAATGTCTATACATTTCCGCCTGCTATGTTTACTGGGAAAATCCTTACACGGTTGTTATTTACAAATCCAGACAGGAGTTTATAGAGGGGTTGAAGACAGCAGTTTATAGAGAGCTTGATGTATCTGCTGGCATGCTAATCTTTTACAAGTTCTTTTTCTGCTCCACAATTGTGGGGAGTGGAGCTAAGTTCTGAGGTTGCATTTGAAAGCTCCAGTAAGAAAGGGATTTGCCCTTCTACTTCCAAGATAGTTTTGTTGCCTTCTGGCGGGGCTGCCAGGATCTCAGGAGAAGTCTCCCAGACACCCCGAATGCTCTGTGGAGTTTAGCCAGAAGATCAGCTTCCATGGAGAGTGGGCAAAGACAGGTTGGTGCTAACTCTAGTCCTAGTCAAAAAGTTCTTAAAGCCTCCCTGTGGCCAAGCCATAGGCAGAAAACTTCAGAGAACTGCTCCCCTAAACCTTGCACCAAGAGCAAGAGGGGTGACCCGTGGGGGCGGCGTGGTTTAGCTGAAGGAACACCAGAAATGGGAGTTGGTGCTCTAGGGATAGATATCCATTTGCTCCTAACTCAGTTTTCCCACGAAAAGTGAACTCTAACGTGCTGAAAATTTAAAACAAAGCGGTCACAATCCTCTCCAACTGCATAGAGCTTCATCTTGCCCTCACTTAACTCAAACCTTCCCAGCAACCCCAAGAAATAGGATGAAAGTCACACTTTCCATTCTATAGATGGAGAAACTGAGGCTTGGATTTGATGACATGCCAAGGTCACACCGTAAGGGACGGGCNTCCAGCAATCCATAATTATTTGGTCTGCCCTGGTGCAGCGAATCATCCCCTGGGGGAGGTGAATAGTTAGATGGCAAGTGTGACTTTTATGTGGAAGATGTCTCATTACAAAAGCGTTTTTATACAAGGAGACGAAGAATAGGGGCTCAGACTGTCTCTGGGATAGCGATCTTTTGTCACTTTATTAAATTCAGATTTATTGCTGACTCCCTGACCAAAAACATAGCTGTTAGCAGTCCATAACATGGAGCAGAAATATGAGTTCTCAGTGAATCCGAGGGAAAAAAAAAGAGAGAAGAAACCTTAATGACCTGTCGCTCGGAATAAATCTTAGTGGCCACATAAACTGGGATGACAGGAATTTATATTGTTCTTCAGCACTTGAATGACTAATGTGGCCAGAATGGGGGAACCGCAGAAATGATTCCTCTTAACAAGCCAGCACCTGTTTGCAGACTCTTGAAACTGCTTTGACAAAGCCTAGGAAAGTTGCCTTGATATCCCTCGGTCACATTCTTGGGGGGCAGAAACCTTCCCACACAGCTTGAAGCAGAGGTGGCCTTTCTGTTCTATCCTGAGACCCTCACCTTGGCTGTTGAGGGCCCTGGGAGGTTCTGAGTCAGAGGAGTCCCCTCGGGAGGCTAGAGATAATCATCTGAGAGATATTGACACTTGGCGGGACAGGGGCAGCCAGAAAGGGTCTCAGAGGGTCTCAGGGGGGATGTACACCTGGACCATTCCCAATCCCACCCTAATCCCATGCTGGGATTCTGTATTCTGGACAGAAGATTTAGGAAGTTAGAGCCAGAAGTGTCCCCAGAGATCAGTTACTCCCATTTTTCAGAAGAGAAGACTGAGGTTGATGGGATGGAAGTAACTAGCTCCAACTCACAAGGCAAGAGTGTCCGATGCAGAATGAGAGCTCGGATTTCCAGACTGTAGAGGATCACCGCTTCTCTGAATGTGACACCTGTCCTTCCTTATCTGAGTCTGAGTGATTGTGAACCTGCACACCACTGAGGCCTGACAGATGCCCCACGTTCAGTGCTGGGGGTACAGTGCCCAATGCAAAAAACCCCATTAAGATGCTCCCACGAGTCATTACGGACCCTGAAGAGCCCCCCTCACTGGTATAGCATGTGACCATCTATGGTGATGGTGATTTTTCTTCTTATGTGGTTCTCACAGCCTCACTGAAAAGGCAGATGGGATGTTACTTCTCGTCATTGTACCAACGAAAACGCTGAGGCTCCTAAGTTAGGCGAAGGAGGCTGCACTTGCGTTTTCTCAAAGGAGCAAGAGTCTGAGGAATCAATGAAATCCTGAATGCATTGAAATGAAGGGCTATTAGTGTGTCTTGTCAGCAAACATCGTTGTCGTCATTAAGAGTCCATAGAAACCCCAGCTCTGACCGTGACCTGAGACCTTGCAGTCTACTGGGAAAAGAAGAGACCGTCAAAACCTCTGACCTCTTCCGGGCTGGAGCTGTTCTAGTCTTCCCAGAGCCTGCCCAACCCATTCCAGGAGTTTCTGGTTAATTCAACTAACATCATTTTTTTCTAAAAACAGTTCATCTAAAATGTAATCTTTAAAAAAGAGCTTCTGGGTCTGATTTGGTGCCTTATTCTTTTTTTGTCATTAAAAAACATTTTAGCTATTTTAAAACTTGTTCATCCTAAAGTACTTCTCGGTAAATTTTGTGTGTCTATTCATTTATCAAATTTGCAGCATTTTCTGAAGATGATATTTCTTATCTTATACAGGTGTCTTTTCCAATAAGAGGTATCAAACTACCTTTTTCTCAAAATGGTATGTATCTAGCAATAAATACATGCATTAAAAACTTGAATTCCAGTCGATTGTTATGCATAGACACCCCCAATCCTGTCTTTGTAATTACAGATGATATGTACCAAGGTAGGGTATTTTTTTATGTTGTGCTTCATCATCAGCTGTTAATTTACGAACTAAAATATGGGGTCTATAACCCAGGTNGTGCCAGAAGCTGGGGTGGGGGGTAAGTGAGAGGGCTTTGAATGCTGGCAAATACCACCTGTGTGGAAAGACTGACAGTTCTAGGGCCCGACATTTGAGCTCGTGTAGATCTTTAAAAGACTTTCAAACTGATGACTTTAGAACAACCATTTCTGTCCTTCCTTCATTCTACCAACTAAGGGAACATCCACGTGTGGCCAGTATGCCAGGCACAAGGCTTGGTTCTGGGGACACACTGTGGGCATAAAGACAACATGCTCCCTGACTTCGTGGAGCCTGTTTTCTGGTGAGGGAGGCACCTCTTAAGCCACAGTCACACATCCGTGCCCTTCTCCTTTTTGTTCTTAGTAACAGAATCCTGCTATTGTTTGGGGAGGCAGAATGCCACAGTATGAACAACTTCATTTCCCAGTGTCCCTTGCAGCCGAGGGTGGCCACGTGATACTTTCTGGCTCCTGAAATGTAAGCGGAAGGCTGTTGGGTGTTGCAGGAAACTTTTGTTTTCAATCTTGTTGCTTCCTTTCTTCTTCCTTTCCTTCTGGACTGCGAATGTGAGGCTGAGAGTGAGCAGCCATCTTGCAGCTATAGTGTGGCCAGGCAGCATTGTTAAGTGCGAAAAAATAAGCCCGTTCTCTTTGGTTAAACACATAGTAACCGCTTCTCTCTTACACGCAGTCCCTACTGATAAACTCACCCGTATCTTCAGCGTAAGGTTGTGAAGCCAGGATTCTCTGAATGGGCAGTAGGAGCCCGGAAAGGGCGATTCCAGCAATGGTCAACTGCCAGAACTCCAGAATTATGTCTGCAAGGGCCGGCCAGACAAGTAGGGTTAGTCTGCTGTGTTTCAAGCGCTCCCCCTGGGTGGGCGGCATGTGAGAGTGGGTTGCAACTATCCCCCCCCCGCCCCCCATCTTCCATTCAATGGCACTGTGCACTGGAGGGAAGTGCACCATGGTGCCTCCTTCACAGGGCTGTCACCTGTGCAGAGGAGATGGAGGAGTGTGGGCGGAAATCTGTAAAAATAAGGAAGGGCACGGGTGTCAGTTACCTTTCTTTTAATACCAGGCAGTCTGGAATTAAAGGTAGCAAGGCAGGAAATACATAGGGAGAAAGGCTAAAGAAGAGGTGGATTTTGAAGTGGACCCTGAAGGATGGTGCTGACCGCGGTGGGTAAGACACAGAAGGGTGGGCAGCTGGGGGCCAGCATGGCAGAGGCCAGGCAGCAGGGAAGGTTGGGAACCAGTGCAGAAAAGAGCCGAGCTAGGACTCACATCCTTCCATATGTTAAAGAATGAATTGGAAGCCAATGTAAATGACCAGTGACCAGGTATAAAAGAGTGCGTGTGCATGTGTGTGTCCACCAGCTCCTGTTGAGGGTTTTATAACGGGGAGAGAGGGAGGCACCAAGGTGGGGTTTTCTCCAACAATCAACTAAGCTGAAGGAATGTGGCGCCTCGGTTGAGTTTTTTGGAAGCAGTATTTGCAAGGCCGAGGTGGGGGTGGGGGGGGGGCGCGGAGTAGAGCTTAGGCTGCGGTACAGGCTTAGAAGGACAGCCTCCCCCTCCCTTCCCAGAGCGGCCACCCACTATTCGACACGCACACACCCGGGAGTTCTTTCCACGAGGCGTGGCAGGGCCAGGGAGAGATCCATCCCGGGGAATGAGACAATTAGCTCCTTGCATTCTTCCTGCGGGAACAAATCTGGGCCCCCGTGGCATCTGTCCCCTCCTGTTCCTCCAGCTGGCCTCCTTGCCACGTGCACACCCTGCAGGGAACCGGGCCCTCGCTGCCTGCCGCTCCCCTGCCCACTTGCGCTCCCAGGAGGGGTTCGGGGGAGGCTGGAGGAGCAGGAAGGAACCAGAGGCTCGCAGGGGGCGGAGTGATTGATCGCGCGCGCCCCTGAACTCCTCGGCGAAGTTCTCCTGCGGGGTTGGCAGCCCCTTCTTGAAAGCTGCTTGGTAGCGGAGGTGGCATATGGACTGTTGACAGAGCAGCTGCTGGGAAGAAGACGCTGAAAGGAAGCCTCCAGGGATAAACAGAGAAATCCATGTCACTACGTGGGGCCCGTGGCGCGCGCCGCTCCCCGCGCAGGCGAGCTCACTCTCCTTCCCTGCAAGGAAAGTGGTTTGGGTTGCCGGGGCTCCGATGCTCTAATATAGGAGCATGATGACCATCCTCATCGTTACCTTTGTTGAGCACTTACTACGTGCCAGCCTGTTCTGTTAAGTACATCAGGTGTGTTATTCCAGTGACTCCTGCAGAGCCCTCTGTGGAAGAAACTCTTGATCCCATTTTATAGATGAAAACACCGAGGCTGGAGAACTTAGGGATACCGTGCTGGTGGGACAGCTACTACGTGGCCCAGGTTGAACTCCAAAGACTGTACTCCTAAACCTTGTGGTGGTTTCCTGCTGGGAGCTCTTTGGGCGTCAGACCACTGGTCACTGTGGATTAAGAGCCCCCTCCCCCCTTTCCTCCCCCCCGTGGTATCCTAGACACAGCCACAGGGCGTTCTTCTCTCATGGGACCTCCAGAGTGAAGGGGCAGCTTATATTTGCAGCTTGTAGCCTCGACTATTTTCACACCCATTTTGCAGGTGGGAAAGCAGGCTTCTTAGAGAGTCTTGCCTGAAAAACTTGTCAGAGAAGAGGCTTGAACCTTGGTTTTCAAACCATAAGCCTGGACCTGTCTGTTGCCTACCTGGGGTGCGTCAGGTTACATGGTGGGAAGCTGGCTGGGTTGGGGGAAAGCGGGGAGGGTGAGTGAGAATATAAAACCATGAATGTGGTTTCTGGCTGAGTCAGTTGCTGATATCTTAATAAATCCCTGGTCTAGAGTGTTAGCAGAATAGCGTTTCAAGAGTAGCTAGCTTGAGTAAAACGATGTTACATTTTTTGTTGTTGTCGTCAGAGCCCTGTCTGCAACCTGGTCCCCAGGGAGCTATGGGTTGTCTCTGCCCCTCATGTCTCTCAAATGCTATTTTCCCCAGGGTGTCAGTCACCCCAGTTGGGAATCTGGACCTTGCAGACACGAAGGCAGAAGCCAAGGGCCCATCACCACACTGAAAGCTGACACCTGGCAGAGATTCAATCTCATCTTGAGGTTGCAAACTTGGAGATAAATGGAGTGGACTAATTTTCTCAAACTTCAGAGGGAAAAGTTCCCACGTATCAAAGGCAGCCTCATAGACAACACGAATGGCACTACCACATGGCTCCCCGTGAGGGTGAGCCGACTCATGGCCTCGCTGTTGGCATGAGGACGGGGCAGAGGTTTGGCACATCTGGATCGCAAACATTTTTAAAGGTACACTGAGACCGCAGGCACGTCTTCTCCACCTGGAAGGCATGGGGGTACCCTGAATGGGTCCTTGCTGACAGAGAGAGAGGAGCCAGGCTCTTGGGCCCTTTTTGGTTGACCTCCTCCCTATCTCTTCGGCCTCCTCCCAAGTCCTTTCCCCTCATCCTCATCGGATACCATTTCACCTCTGGGTATTTGCATATGTTCTGACCATAGTGTCCTACTCTATTCACTAAACTTTTTACAGGCAGAAGCCCAGCTCAAGTCACATGTTTTGGACCCCACCCCCGCCCCTCCCCAGCAGAGTTGGTTAATTTCTGCTCAAGCTTTCCATAGCACTTTGCGTTTCTTCTGCTTCCAAGGATCCGGTTGATTCTGATACTTGCTTGCAGCTCCTTTTTGAATGAACAGTAAGCCATGACGTCTAACCTGTTGGCGACCTCTTTGGCACTATTTATTTTGTACAGACTTCCAAGGGAGCTTTGAGAGACCAGTGGGGAGCAACTTGGAAGACTCCTGACGTGCAGAGGCTCCTGGAATTTTGCCCATCCTGAGCGTCTGTCCAAGCAGAAATGTGCACCCAGAAATCGATGTCTTCCCAGGCCAAGCCTGGGTCGCAGGGAAGGGGAAGGCTGGATGGAGGCAGTAGGTCACAGCCCCAAAGGTCTCCGTGGGTCTTTGGACACCACAACGGCCCCCCCTCCCCAGTCCTTCTAAGCCCTACTAATGTCATTGTCATTCCTGACATCCAAGTGGGGCCTGAGGAATTTGTTCCAGTCCAGTTCCACCTCCACTCCTCTGCCCTGCACCTAGGGCGAGTTGCCCAGCCTCAGTTCCCACACGAGTGGCTCACGAGGACACTGATCTTACAGGATAGAAACAAGGACGAAATGAGATATCGTTTATTTAATCACTTATGTATCTAGAGTTTTTTGTAGCCATACAATGAGGTGCCTAAACCTTAACTATAAGCTTGATCATTGTTTTTACATCTACATAAACTCAGGTAACCACCCCCCAGATCCAGATATTGAGCTAAATGAGACTTTATAAGCTTATAAACTGTAAAGTGCTGCAGAAATGTCGGTTTTGAATATTACCAGGAGGTGGAGCCTCTTTCACATTATATTCCTCTCTTCCTACAACTCCTAGGTTTCTAGAAATCATTAGCATCGGTTGCGGTCACCGAGCAGATCACTGCAGGTTCCAGGAGCTCAGCACCCCAGTTATGCCGAGCGGCCGAGGAGACAAAGACTCACCCACAGCTCCGGACACCTGCGGCTCCCAGGACCACTGCTCTGGGCAGATAGCTCCGGTAACTCCTCATCAGGCGTTTGGATGTCCTGACAAAACGCGGCCAGTGACAACACAGGCATTGTGTAGTCTCAATTCAATGCAGCTGGGTTGAAAGATACGCCCTGTATTCCAGGCCCTGGGCAGAGAGGGAGAGAAGGAGCTTCCTGGGCTGGGCCCTCCGAGGGGCTCGCAGAAGGCGGGGCCGTGGGCATTCCCAGGGACGTCCCTATGAAGTTGAAACCCACAGAGGCAAAGGGTCTGAGTGTTGTTCATCTCTCCCGTGGGGTTTCCATCTCTTCTTGAGGTTCCCAGATCTCTCTCTCCAGTGCTGACCACTGCTCTGGGCTTTAGCCAGCTTCTCCACTTTCTCCACCTGGCTGCTCCTCAAACCCAGCGTGTCCCCGAGAAAACCCATTGTCTTACTTCCTAAACCTGCCTGCTTCTCCCTGGCTTCCCTCCTCCCTCACTGTGGCAGCACTCACCCCCCACTCATTCAATCAAAGTCATACTTGAGGGGCATGTTCTTCCTTCCCGTCCTTCACCACCAGCACCTCTGCCATGACCCTTGGAAACCTTGGTCCACGGGGAGCCTCCTAGTGGCTCCCTGCCAAATCTTACCCAACTTTCAAGACCTAGGAAAGTGCTCTGCCTCTAGAAGTGCCTTCCAGTTCCACGTCACTGACCTCTTCTGCCTGTTGATCTTGCCATTCTTTATTTTTTTTTAATGTTTATTTTTGAGAGAGACAGAGCATAAGCAGGGGAGGGGCAGAGAAGGAGGGAGACGCAGAATCCAAAGACAGGCTCCAGGCTCCAAGCTGTCAGCACAGAACCCAACGTGGGGCTTGAATACACAAACTGTGAGATCATGACCTGAGCTGAAGCCGGACGCTTAACTGACGGAGCCACCCAGGTGCCCCTGACCTTGCCACTCTTTATCCGAACCTCTTTCAGGGCCTCTGACTGCTGTCTACCTTTCACCTCACTCATTTGTGTTCCTGTCTTCTGGTACCGAGCATGGAGTCTGGCCCTTGGTACTGGTGAATGAACGGATGCACGCTGCATTAATGACTGGGCGGCATAAGTAAGGGCAAAGCCACTGAGCTATTAATCATATCTTTGGAGACCCAAGCCTTTTTTAAAAAGGCCAGGATATGCTAATTCAAGTGGGGGCTTTGAGAGCCTTCCTTCATCTCCGTCATCCCTGACCCCTGCACCTAACAGAAAATGGCACCTCACTATCCTGACACCTCACAGTCCTCAGAGCTTGAAAATGCTGAATCTGGAGAAACTTTGTCATAATTACCTCCCTACTCGAAAGTACACACTACGTAATTTGCCTTTAAGTGATCTTAAATTAATATAAATAATGAAGTATGCTTAGAATACTCAAGTACTGGTATATCCAATTGAACACAATTAAAATTAAGATGGATTTATTAGTATTGTGACTATTATTGATTAAAATGGTAATGATAAATAAGGAGAAATGTTAAGTACAACAGGGAATTGGTAATATTTCTTCAAAGTAATCATTTTGCTGTGACTACCCAATTATTAGTACGTTTAATGTGTTATTCAGTGCAATTAATTACCCACTTTGCTTCTGGGAAGGCACTAGGGAAAAAATTGCCTTCTGCCTGGAGTAGTGGTTGCTTGGGAGAGACACCGGGAAAAGACACTGCTTGCGAGAGCTTCTGTGACGAAGACCATGCTCTGTGGGCCTGTGTGGGTCCCAGCGGCTCTGACACAGGCTGCCAGTGCCCTTGGGGGAAGGAGGGACCCGGCAGAGAGCAGGATCTCAGTCTCACGGGTCAGGGCCTTCTGTAGCGGTGGGAGGTGGTGAGCAGACTGGTGGGTAGATTCACACAATGTGGCCTGAGTCTTGCCTGGGTCAACTCACTTTGGGACCTGCGTTTACCCACAGCATCTCCCACGGGTTCATTTTTCTCATCTGTAAAATGGTAATGATATAGCCTGCCTGCAGAGATCTGTATGTGAGGGAGATCCGTCCCCTCCACGGAGGAGAGGCCCAAGTGTTTGCTTGCCAGGAGACCGAGGCTGCCCTCAGGCTCCGTCTGACTTGTGGATTTGCTTCTGGTTCCCGGAAACCGCATCTGGGCATTGTCTCTTGCAGGCTGTTCTGGGTTCTCCATGCCATGCAAGGGGAATGTGGAAGCTCACACCCTTGACCTCCAGCCTTGCTTCACTCCATAACCCCTGGCCCAGGTGATGCTGTCTGTGCACCCCCTTGCTGGGAAGAATGCAGATGATGGAACAAAAATTGTTGGACACTTTTGCAAAGTTCTTGCCTATTCATGTTCTATTTGCACAGCCACCCTGTGAGGTAAAGCAGGCTTTATTAACCGAATTTTAAACATGAGGGCAGTGGGGCTAGTGGGGGCAAAGTGACTTGCTCAAGGTCACAGAACTAAGTGGTAGTCTGGGGACTCGAACTCTAATCTTCTGACACTTAGAACCACGCGCCCCTGCCTCTTTAGCTTTCCTACGTTACTGCCACATTTCCTTATCCCTGGAGCTATATGGTCCCCAACCCTCCCCAATGCCAAGGTTTCAGTGTATTGTCTCACGAAGCTAATTGCTAGTTTTTACATAAAGGTTTTATTTTATGAGCTCCAAATTGCCCAAATTAGATTTTATTAAGCTCACACGTATGATTTTCCTTGTTTTTATTAAAATTAAGTTCACTCATTTGCCATTTGCAAAGGAGTTTGAAATTAGGATCACTTTGTATCCACGGAAACACAGGGAAAATCTTATATGTGATCAGACTTTTACCCATAAAATGGGGGGGGGGGAAGGCAGCTGGTAATTAGGTGCGTAATTCATAGGCAAGCTCCTGGAGCACAATGGGTCCGCTCTTCTGCTCTGTGGCTCACGGTTTACGACAGCTCTTCCTGGCATGGCTGTGTGGGAGCGGGGAAGGCTGGTGGTGGGTGGGTAGGATGGAGGGATGGGAGGAGCTGGTGTCAGTCCCAGCACCGCCCTTCACTCATTCTGTGGCTTTGGGAAGGCATACTTCTTATATTGGGCCAAAGTTTCTCCATGTATGAAATGGGGAATTAAGGAAGTTAGACCTAGGAAAAAAAAATTTTTTTTTAAATGTTTTATTTATTTCTAGGAGAGAGAGAGAGAGAGACAGCGTGAGCAGGGGAGGGTCAGAGAGAGAGGGAGTCACAGACTGAAACAGGCTCCAGGCTCTGAGTTGGCAGTCAGCACAGAGCCCGACGCGGGGCTCGAACCCACGAACCGCGAGATCATGACCCAAGCGAAAGTCGGACGCTTAACCGACTAAGCCACCCAGGCGCCCCTAAAAATTTTTATCCCTTATCTCAATTCTTATTATTGGTACTGAGTGGCTATACCACTGTAATGGGAAGGGTCCTCGTGCTATATCTAGACTCAGCAGAAAAATGCATCTTGATTAACTGACTCATCAGCAGCTATCACTTGAGCAACTACTAAGTACCAGGGACTCTTCTAGTCACTAGGGATAAGTGAACACGTCAGAAGAGGCTTCTGTTTTCAGGAAACCACACTAATAACAGCCATAGAAACAGACAACTAAATAAATTAAATTTTAAAAATGATGATATTACAGAAGATAAATTAGAGAAAGTGATTGTATGTTAGATCTAGGGGTGGGAGGGGTCAGCAAAAACCTCTGAGAAAGTAATCTTTGAGCTGAGACCTGAATGACAAAAGAGATCCAGTCACGAGGAGATCTGGTTACAGCAAATGTGCAGGGTGTAGACGGGATGGAAGCGGGCTGAGACAGGCCAGCATAGCAGGTGAGACAGAGGTGGGCTCGGAGCAGGAGATGATGGCTCGATGGTGACTGATTAGTTATGTCTGCCACTGGCAGCGGGAAGAATGCTGTGAATGCGTGCTCCCTACTTGTAATCCCTGGACTGAATAATCCCAGCAATGATATTCCAGGAGTCTGTTGGCAAAAGTCCCTTCCTGGTACAGGGTGCAGCTCCACTTGGGTGAATAGGGGAGGGTCCCATGAGCAAGGGGGTGACATTTGAACTGATCTTTGAAAGATGCTCACTTCCATACCAAGGGATGACATGCCCTTCTCCAGGCATCCAGCTTTGTCTCGCAGTGTCAGAAATGTACTTCTTCAGCCATTTAGGCAACACGTAGCCCAGTTTAGGTGGGGAGGACTGTGCATGAAGGCAGAGAAACTGGACCCAAGCCCATACTGTGCAGATCATCAAGAAGGTGACTTGGCCCATTGCTATAGTTTTTCTGAGCTGCAATTCACTCATCTATAAAATGGAGAAGTAAAAAAATTTACCTCTCAGGGTACTGTGAGAATTAAAAAAATAAATGAGCACATATGGATTTATAAAAGTGACAGCAGCACGTTAATAATTTTAGAATTTATATATTAGTTATGATACTTATACTATGAAATATTACTAAGATTACAGATTGTTATTCTCTTTAGGATGCCTCCTGACACCCATCCTTCAAAAGAATTTGGAGTTTTTCCTTAAGTGTAAATTGTCACAGCTTTTATGGAAAGTAATTAGCAGTGTGCAGCATGCAATGGCCTAAAAAATGTTTTGCTTCTCTTTGTCCAGGAATTCTACTTCTTAGAATTTTTTAAAAAAATGTTTATTTATTTTTGAGAGAGTAAGAGAGACAGACAGACAGAGCATGAGTAGGGGAGGGGCAGAAAGAGAGGGAGACACAGACTCTGAAGCAGGCTCAAGGCTCTGAGCTGTCAGCACAGAGCCCGATGCGGGGCTCAAACTCATGAACCATGAGATCATGACCTGAGCCAAAGTCAGATGCTTAACCAACTGAGCCACCCAGGCGCCCCTTTCTAGTTCTATTTCAAATCAAGTCTGTAATTATGTCTTCTTGGAAAGGTGAATAGGAAAATATTGAAGCTACATTTGTGAATTATTTGTTGTACTATTTGAAATTGCAGAATCAAGCAGGGCTAGATTGCAGAGGACTCTTAAAGACCCCTAGTTCCACCGCTTTTGTGAGGGACACTGTAGGAGCCTTGGCGCTGTGACAGGTGAGGGCTCCCAAGTTTAATGGGGACCAGAGCTGCTGTGGTGCACTCTGGGGCCTCCAAGGGAGCTGGTGTGGCCGGCTGGACTCCAGACTCATCCAGGGACGGGGGATGACTCCAGGCAGGCTTTTCACCACTAGGTGGGTCTGACTGTTCATGAATTCTCTCAGGTGAGCAGAAATCAGATGCTCCGTGGCCTTGACCCACTGGCCCAAGGTCTAATGTAGGTGTTTTCAAACTTCTCCGATGACAAGTACCTCTTGGGAGGCTTATTTAAAATTCAACCCAGCTCCAACCCACACAAAACAGATTCTCAGGCTCTTCTTGGAGATTCTGGTTCAATGGGAATTGGAAATTTTTTTCTTTCAATAGCCATGGTTATTCCCTTCAGCATATGAAATAAGTGAGGGAGGCCTTTGGATACAAAAACTCATTCCTTTGATGCAAAGGGGAAAGAATTCATCCCTGAAAGTGGCACATACAGTCTGACTTCTTTATCTGGTTTTTATCATATGAGATGGTAGATGATATTTTGTTTTCATCTGAACTTAAATATGAGATGTATAACTATACGTTTCTTCTAAATGTTTTAAAATGCCTCCTTCCCTGTGGTTGTGAGAAAGATGAGTGAGGTTTTTTTTTTTTAAATGTTTTTTATTTATTTCCGAGAGAGGGAGACAGTGTGAGCAGGGGAGGGTCAGAGAGAGGGAGACACAGAATTCAAAACAGGCTCCAGGCTCCGAGCTAGCTGTCAGCACAGAGCCCGACGTGGGGCTCAAACCCACGAACCGTTAGATCGTGACCTGAGCCGAAGTTGGACACCCAACTGACTGAGTCACCCAGGTGCCCTGAGTGAGGCTGTTTTAAGGCAGATAAAACTAAACAAAGGGTTAACAGAGAAAGTATCAAAATATAAAAATAACCTACTAATATAGTTGTGATTAATAGTAACAAAATTGAAGTCAAAGTCCAATATTTAGGTTAGTGGATTAATTTCAAGTATGTGTGTCAGATCTAAGAAGAACCACAAAGGTTCCCATGTCCTACAATGCAATCCTTTTCCTCCTGGAATTTTAAAGGGAATCATTCAATAGAAGATACAGGAGCCTTATGCACAAAGATGCTCACTGAAGCATTGTTTATAATTTCAATAAAATTATGAGCAAATTCAATGTCCAACAACCGAGTATTAAGCAAATAGAGGTATAACCATGAATGAAATACTCAACATCTATTGAAATGATTATAAATTCAACATATCAGCATGTACAGATAGATGCTTATGACATTCAATGTAGGCTAGCAGAATAAGAATTTGGTCCATTTATCCCTTTTCCCCCCCATATATGGCTGAGTATTAGAAGATAAAATGGCAAAAGCACACTTTAGTTAAATAATTAGTTGCTAAATAAATATGTATTTACACAACTGTCATTAATATAGTGCTGTGACAGTAAGGGCAATGGACAGCTCCATTTAGAAGAAGTAGAAGGTCAGGTCTTGATAAATATCCATTTGAAACCAAGGACCCTAAGATCTTTGAGGTGTTGAGGGAGGGCCTTTAGGGTCGCTGGTTCAATTTGCTAAGCATCATAAGGATGTTTATTTTAGTCACCTTGACAAATGGCACTCTGTATCCTCCTTGACTTCTACAACTGGTAAGCAGCCCAAGAAGTTTTCCTCAAAGTTCGCGTCTACCTTTGGGAGAGATCCAATGTGGGGGGTGTGGGGAGAGGCAGATGCTCAAAAGAGCAACTAGGAGAGCCAGACTTCCCATCTCAAATTTTGTTTTTTTCAGACCCAAATTCTTTTGTTCAGAACAGATTGGCACCAACGTCTCACAATTTGCATCGTGGAACAAAGATTCATGTTTGAGTAAAAACAATGAGAATTGCACAGCTTGTGTCTCAAAGGTCCCTCCCGCCCCCACTCCCACCGCTCTGATTCTCTATTTCTAGTCTGCTAGGGGCCGAGGAGGCCGAGGAGTCAGATCAGGAACAATGCACTGAGGTGAGGGCTTCTGGGCTAAGAGCTGAACCCCAGGGCAAGGAACCCAGAGAGCTGCTCTAGGGGCTGGTGCAGGGGGGCCCAGGTTTCCTCCCTTCTGAGGTGGGGACAGTACTCCTGAACATTTAACTTACCAGGTTAGATCTTGAATAAATGTGACAGTACTGAGTATTTTGGAATGAGCTGAACTTATGTAGGAAGAGCACATGCTTTATCTATTTTTTGTTTATTTATTTTAGAGAGAGAGGAAGAACAAGTGTGAGAGGGGGCAGAGGGAGAGCGAAAGAGAATCTTAAGCAGGCTTCACACTCAGGGCAGAGCCCCTCTGGGGCTCAATCCCATGACCCTGGGATGGTGACCTGAGCTGAAATCGAGTTGGGGCTCAACTGACTGAGCCACCCAGGCGCCCCATTAGAGCACATATTTTAGAGTCAGAAGGCCTGTATCTCCGTAGTGATGAGGTTGTGGGCAATCACATCCCCTTTCTGGGCCTGTTTCCTAATTTATGAAACGGAAAAATAATCACTGCCTTGTACAACTCACAGAGTTATTGTAAATTATCCTTTAAATAATAAATTGGAAGTACTTGATAACTGTAAAATATTATGCCTGGTAATTATTTTAATAAGCAATAATGATTATAGTGACATTGTAAGTCTGAATTTTATTTTGGGGACTTAGATATTGATTCTCACAGTCTTGTAATTATTTAAGGGCTGAATTATGGGCTGTGATGTATTGAGGTTGTAGTATAAACTATTTTCCATTTGTGCTGATGTGGCTGGGGTTTCAGGTAGGGATGGTAAGCCAGGCAGTCAAAATACCTGAGGAAGGCGCTTGCTCTGACAGAGCTGGACCAGACAGCTTAGTCCCTTGCTTATTTGAAATCCCTGTGTTACATACAAAGAGGATATGCTGGTCAATGTCGTAATGATAGGAAGGCATCTTGGAGCCCCTTGCAAGAGTGATGAATGATGGAGATGTCCGAGATGGCGAGCTGACCGTGCAGTGGATTGCCTGTTGGCTAGTGACACCGAAGCAGGGCCACCCAGCACCGGGGGGTAGACAGTGACCCAGAAGGTGGGCACCTGCCATCCAAGCCCTCTCTACACTATTCGTACCCATTCCTGCCTTCCTTCCCTTCCCCAGGCCTGAATGCCAAGGCCAGGGACCCTAAACCCTGAGAGATGAGAATCAGCAGTTCATTGCTCCGCCTTCCTTTTTGCCCCATCTTCCTACCACACAGAGATACTGATGACACCTAATGCTTGTTTCCAGACATTACTCAAATGATACAATCATTCTTTTTTTTTTTTTTTTTTTTTTTAAAAGAGCCAAATGACAGANNNATCATTCAATCTTTTTTTTTTTTTTTTTTTTTTTTTTTGGTAAAAGAGCCAAATGACAGATGTGATATATAAAAAGAGTCAAGCTCTCCTTTCCCCACTCGTCCCCACCTCCAGAGGAAGTGTGGTGTACACTCCGCTCCCCTCTTGATGCATTTACACCCGTAGGCGTATTAATCACATATCATTTTGCTGCTTGCTTTTTCCACTAAGTAATATATTTTGGAGATCTTCCTGTTGCCATATCTCTAATGCACTCCGCTTTCCGAGCAATGGATATACTACCATAATTTACTTAACTATTCCCCTCCTTATTAACAGTAAATTAGGTTTTAGTTTTTTGCTTCTGCACACAATCGCATGATGGGCATTCTTGGATCCATGTACATAAATTTGAACAATGAGTTTTTGTGGGGCACACAAACAACAATTTTTAAATATTTTTTTTGAAAAAGCCCTAGGAGGGGAATAGCTGGGTCAATTGATACATGCATTTGAATTTTTGATGGATGTTTTCAACAGGGCTTCATCAATTGGTTTCATCAGTTTATATACATAGTGTACATGAGAACGTCTATTTTTTCACATTTTCACCAACTAATCTATGTGTTTACTTTTGGTCAAATAATTCTCTTTTTCCTGACTAATGCAGCTCTACATGATTATTAATTGGGTGTGAATTATCAATTTTCTGTGAATTGCCTGTTTATTTCCTTTACCATTTTTTTTTTTACAATTGAGTTCCATCTTTCTTTTTGCTCTGTTAGAAACTCTGTATGTTCTGGATAGTAATCCTTTGTCTAAGCGTGTAATTTAATTTTTTCCCCTGATGAGTAGCTAATTGGTCCAGTCTCACTTGTGGATTAGTCCATCGTTTTTCTACTGATTTGAACTACCACCTTGATTGTATATACCTCATTTTCATATATACTTGAGTTTATTGCTGGGTTTATTATTCTGTTCCATTGATCTATTCGTCAATATCTGCACCAATACTAGCCCACTTTAATTACAATAGCTTACAGTGTGTTCTGACATCTGGTAGGATAAGACCTGAGTAGAAATGCTGCTGAATTTAGACTGAAATTGTACTGATGGACAAATGCGGGGGAAATTCATGTATTCTCAATACTAAGACCTCCTAATCAGGTTTATCACTTCATCTATTTAGATTTTCATGTTATTTTATCTTTACACAGATCTTGCACACTGAAAATTATATTTGTTTTCTAGGAATTTTATATTTTTTGTATAAGTTCAATTCCTTAAAAGTTATTATTCAGTTAGTACTATTGGATTAAGTATATAAATGTGTCTTTCCATGTTTTAGAACTTTCTTATTAGTTCTGATAGTTTTCTATTGGCTCCCTTGGATGTTTTCATATCCAAGGGTGGTGGCCAGTCATATTATCTGCAAAAAGGAAGAGTTATTTTATTTCCTTTCCAAGTTGTAAGTCTCTGTCTTCCTTGCCTTTTTGACTTCACGGCAATAATGACTAGCATCAATGACAGCAATCAGTTCTGTCTTGCACTCATCTTTAGTGGGGATGCTTCTAGATCCCATCACTAAACATTTAATTGCTGATGAATCCTGATAGATATCCTTTTTTCTGTTGACAAACTTGCATTCCAATCTCAACTTATTGAGATTAAAATNAGAGAGAGAGAGAGAGAGTAAGGGAGGGGCAGAGAGAGAGGGAGACACAGAATCTGAAGCAGGTTCTGAACCCACAAACTATGAGACCATGACCTGAACCAAAGTCAGACACCCAGCCGACTGAGCCACCCAGGTGGCCCCCAACTTACCAAGATTAAAAAAAATTAATTCTGAATGCTGAATTTTATTGAATGCTTCTGTATTTATTGAGATAATTAATATTACTTCATCTCTGTGGTGAATTACGGGATTAATTTCTCTAATGTTGAATTGTCCTTTGCCCCTTAGGTCAGTTCTCCTCGGACACAATTTATTCTTTAATACACACTTGGATTTGAGTTTTTTAATATTTATAATTTAGGATGTTTGCATCTACATTCCCAAGTGACAATTGGCCATACTTCTTTTTTTTTTTTTAATGTTTTTGTATTTTTAAATGAGAGCAAGTGCAGGGGAGGGGCAGAGGAGAAGGGGACAGAATCTGAAGCAGGCTCCAGGCTCTAAGCTGACAGCACAGAGCCCTTTGTAAGGCTCAAACTCACGGACTGTGAGCTCATGATCTGAGCTGAAGTCGGACACAAGTGACTGAGCTACCCAGGCGCCCCGGCCATGCTTTTCTATGGCTCTCACTCCCCTCGTGCTCATGGCTACTGTTACTCTATTGTTACCTATCATCTATGGTCATTGCAGCTTTCACACTCTTCTTTAAACACTTTGAAGCCAATAATACATTCACTGCTGCTCAGGCTGGGTAGCCTTTCCCCAGAGGTTTGTGTGACTGGGTGTTGGATGCTTATTAACATTCAGGCACCTGGCCAGATGTCACCACTTTATCTAGCCACCCCCTTTAGCCAGTTTTATGTCCTCCCTAGCACCATTTCTATCAGGAAGTATATTATTTTCCAGTTTGTTCCCTTGTTTATTAGTTGTTTTTTCCTGCTAAGCTGTCACTCCATGAAAACAGAGCCCTAGTCTGCCTGGGCATGGCTGCATGTCACAAAGTAGGTGCTCAGGAAATACTTATTGGATGAAGAAGTGTTATTTGTTTTTGTTTTGTTTTGTTTTGCTGTGCTTTTCCAAACAAAGGGCATGGGAGACAGTATATCTCAGTGTCTTTAGCTTGGGAACGTGTTGAATTTTATCTTCTTTATTGCATACCAGTTGACTGGCACAGGATTCTAGTATTTAGGTGCCACCACCTGCATGGGCATAATGGAAGGCATAATGGAGATAATGAAGTACTCATTTCATGGAGTTTTTAAGGGCACTAAAGGAGAAGTGTACACAAAATACCTCCCACCGTAAGAGACATGTAAGTAGCTCGTGTCCAGGAAATGCTTGCTATTACAGTTAGTCCCTCACACAACATGGCGGGGACTTCCTGAGTCTCAGTTTCTCCTCAGTGTCCAAGGCAGGTAGTAATCCATGCCCTGCTTATTTCACCGGGTCATATGAGGATCAAAAGACAGCACGGAATTTTGAAAACAGTAGAACGTCATGAGAACATTGTGATTCTTTCTTGCTATGCCCGAGAAAGACTCCCTTTAATGAAAAGAACTTGGAAAGCAGTATGTCCTGTGGGCAGAGGACAGACCTGGAGCTGTGCTGGATGGGACACACCACCTGAGGCTCAGATCTCCACTCTGGTATTTACCAGCTGTGTGGTTTTGGGCAAATCACAAGCCCCTCTGATCCTCATCTTTATTGTTATTGCTGTTCATTCTGTAACGTGATAATAACACTGATCTCATGGGGTTACTGTGGGGATTACATGAAAGGGAATACACAAAGACCCAGTTTTGCATTTTTCACAGAAGTGGGTATTTAATAAGTGATACCTATTAATATTATATTTGTATGAAAAGGATTGGCAAGCCATGATTTAGAACATTCTCTTTCCAATTTCCCATCATCGAAATAATCACACTTCTCACATCCTCACTGGCAGATTTCACAGCTAGTGCATTCAGGAAAAGTTATTTATTTGAATAACAAATTCTTTGCCCAATTCCCCAAACTGCACATTCCAGCAGGGCTGTTACAGGTGGACAGTGCAGGGTGGATTGAGGAGGTGTGGTGATGGTGGTCATGGAGCTATTAGGTGTGGGGCCCTCACTGTGTTCCAGGCACTCCTTCATTCAGCCTCATTTTACAGGTGAGAAAGTAGAAGCACAGAGAGGCTAGGTAACTTGCTCAAGGCCACACAGCTATCAGAGGCAGAGGCCAGATCTGAGTCAGCAGCCTGATTTCAGAATTCATTAGTGTTAGTGTTAGTGTTCAAATGGAACAGAGGTGTTTGGGGATAGCAGCTCTTTGCTTGCAGCTTGCCTCAGGCCTCCAATATATCACGTTTCATGGGTAGAAGTCCCTTACTCACAATATGTGCTTGACTAATGCATTCTGAATGAATGAAGAATCAGTGAAGAAACACATAAACACATGTAGTCTTCTTCTGAAAACCCCTGTAAACAAGCCGTTGAGTATGTTGTGAGACTATACACTTTATAAGAGTGTGCCGTGCACAGACTATAAGGGATCATAAAGAGAACCATATCATCCACTTTCAGCCCAGAAATCTAAATAATGCTCAATCTTAGCCTCTATTCTTGGCATATGTTTCCTCCTGTTAATTATATTAACATATGTGGAAGGCTGGCTAGCCCCACTCCCCCCCCCCCAAACCTAGATGGTATTTCCCAGCTCCTTTTGTTTTTTGTTTTTTTTTTTTTTAATTTTTAATGTTTTATTTATTTCTGAGAGAGAGACACAGCATGAGCAGGGGAGGGTCAGAGAGAGAAAGGGAGACACAGAATCTGAAGCAGGCTCCAGGCTCTGAGCTAGCTGTCAGCACAGAGCCCAACGTGGGGCTCAAACCTACGAACCGTGAGATCATGACCTGAGACGAAGTCAAACGCTTAACCGACTGAGCCACCCAGGTGCCCTTCCCAGCTCCTTTTGCATCAAAGTGTGCTATGACACGGATTTTTGCCCATGGACTATGACTGGAATGATGGATGTCATTTTCTGGTTGTGGTGAGTGAGACAGAGGTGTGTGCCTTCTCCCTCCTTTCATTTTCCTCATCTGCTGGCCGAAGGCAGAGGATCCAGAAGCCCCAAAGGGCGGGGATGGAGCCACAATATGGAAGGAGCCTGGATCCCTGGAAGACTGCACACCAACTAGCAACAATTGGTGTTGGATGGTCATGTGAGCCACACAACTTTTATTGGGCTAGGTCACCGAAATTTGGGGATCTATGACCGCTCTTTGCATAATTTTCCTCAAAACTCTGATTCTTTCTGAGTGATCTCATATTCTCATAGGCTTTTAGGTATATAGGTTGGCTTGTTTTATTGTTGATAACTTGTGAACCCATAATTAATCAAAAGTAGAAGCATAAGAAGGATGCCCCAGAAGTTCCTCTCCCTCTCTAATTAAGGTATAGAAATAGTCTTTATAATTCACAAAGTAGTTTTACCCAATCACCTAACCCTTATAATTTAGTGGTGTATTTATCGTTAAACAGGGGAGGAGATTAAAGTCCAGTTAAGGAGTCTCCCTCAGGTCACTCAGATGACAATTCAGGGGCTCTGTGGGGACTCAAACCATGTCTGTCGAGCCATGTATCCTCTGCTTTTTTTGTCACAATACAGTAATAAATGTGCCATTCTCCGTGGATAAGTTCCTTTTCTGTAAATATGGTGCGTAAGATGGTTTTGACAAGCGCCTTGTCCTTTCCTTCTTTACACCTTTGTCTCTGCCAGGGTTTCTTTGGGATGGAGTGCCCAAAGCTTGTGATTAAAAGCAGCTGCAGAAACAAGAGGAAAACATCTTCTAAAAATAAGTAGCTCCTTGGAACACAGTGTGCCAGGACTTTTAGGAGGTGGATGGGGTGTGCGATGTAGGGCGGCCACAGGCAGAGCTCTGGTTCTCCGCACAAGGTGACTGTTTCTGTTGTGAGCTGCTCTTGGGAAACTCCGTGAACTTGATCTTAGGACCAGGGCTAGAAAAATTGGACTTATCCTTTCAGGAAAGAATGTGAACGCTTCCTTCAGGAATTCAAACTGCTTCTAAGGTAGAGCCTGATTAGCCCACGGAGATAATGTAATTCAATTATATGGCTGGTTCAAAAGTATTTAATGATACAGGAAAATGCTCACCAGAAAAAGAGTTAGGTCATAAAATAATATGATGCAAAATAGTATAATCAAGAATTTATTACAATTTTATACAGTCGCACACACACTTGGCAAAAAGACTGAAAGAGAATACACCTCAGTGTAGCAGGAGTTATTTCTGGATGATGAGAGATCAAAGTTGAAATTTATTTATTTTTGAATTCCTTTCTGTCATTTTTAATTTTTGTAAAATAAACATACGCTACTTTTATAATCAGAAAAAAACCATTGTAAGACAGAAGCAGAGGTTGTTTTTATCTGAATTGATTTAATTTTAAGGCTTTTGCTCATTTTCAAATTATAGCTTTGTTGGGACATAAAAGAAAATTAAATAAGCTACAGAAATTTTGCCAAAAATAATAAATTGCTATTAATGTTATAAATTATATAATAATTATCAGATTAAAATTGAAAGCCAGCATTGCAGGCTATTCATATAATACTCCACTTCAAATGCTTCCATTTATTTTGACTTGCCTAGCCTGCTTTACAGAGTGCAGATAACACAGAAGTTGTTTCATTTTGTCGTTGCTAATGTTTTGGTGTGGTTTGGCTTCCTAAAAAAATGATACAAACAAACAAATCCAACCCGCCACAGATAAAACTAAAAAGCAAACCAGATGACCAGGCCTAGGTAGGTGCCTCTTACAGAAAGTTAAGAATTGCATTTTCTAAAGTGTTATTTATAAGAAAATAATCAAGTTCTTAATATAGGTAAACGAACAAAAGCTTTAAGTGTATTTTGCTCTGTAAAAACATAACGAATGAAATCTCACAAATGGAGGTGAATCCTGACTGGTGATCCATGCAGCCCCAGGATACACAGCTATGAGAAGCCCCAAATGCTGACAAAAGTAGTTGTGAAATTGGTCAGGGTCTGGAGTCTCTGTAGTGATACCATTGACAGACATCACTACCACTGTGACCCTTTCTTTTAGTTGTCTCCACTGGGGAAGTCGGCTGTGCAGATAACTCAACTGAAGCAAAGGCTAAAGAAGACAAAATTTAATTCCAGTATTTCCTCTGAGTGTAAGGAAAAAATACCTGAAAGAACCCAATGATCCACCGAATAGGAATGGAAGTAAGTTCAGGCACCCCAACTTAATGGAATACAAAGCAATGATTATAATCACAACTATGAGGGCCACATCAAACTATTAAATATATTTATTATAAAATACAAAATGTAAAAGAATATACGATTATATTCCGGCTATGATTGCTATTATTTCAGTATAAGATCACATGTGCCTATGACTAGGGATGGAAAAGGAAGAGAAAATGAAAGCAGTTGTATCTTGATGAGTTATAAATGACCTTCCTCCTTTCTTAAATATCTGTAATATATATATATATTATTTTGAATGTATTTTTTAAATTTAGTTTTGAGAGAGAGAGTGTGAGCAGGGAAGGGGCAGAGAGACAGGAGACAGAGGATCCAAAGCAGGCTCTGAGCCGACAGCAGCGAGCTCGAAGCGGGGCTCGAACTCAAGAGCCGTGAGATCATGACCTGAGCCAAAGTCAGACACTAACCAACTGAGCTACCCAGGCACCCCTGAATGTGTGTTTTAATAAAAAGAAAGATTTATATTTCTGCTCATCTCCATAAACAAAGAAAAATATTCTAAATGTGAAGATCCTAAGAAATTTGAGGAGTTTAAGTCCGGTTTAGAAATAAAAAATGGTTACCATTTTTTAGTTGGTTAATTAAACAGATATTTATGGAACTTTGTATTCGTCTTCTATGGCTGTGGTAACAAATCACCACAAACGGAGCGGCTTAAAATAACACATATCTATTGCTTTATGGTGCTGTAGGTCAAGAGTCAGACACGGGTCTCACTGGGCTAAGATCAAGCTGTTGGCAGAGCTGTATTCTTTCTGGGCTCTTAAGGGGAGAATCTGTTTTCTTGACTTTTCCAGTCTAGGGGCTGCCTGCATTTCTTGGCTCATTGCCCCTTCCTCCACTTTCAAAGCCAGCTATGACAGGTTGAGTCACAATCCATCACTCCAGCCCTCTCTTCTGCCTCTCCATCTACTTTTAAAGACTCATGTGATTTCCCACCAGGAAAATCTCCCGATCTCCAGGCCAGCTGATTAGAACTTTAATGGCTCCTGAAACTCCAGTTCCCTTTTGCTAAATGTGGTAACCTATGAATTGCTATTCTGCCTGCCATAGGTCCTACTCAGTTCCAGAGGTGATGCCAGCAGATGGTGGAGAAGCGGTGAGAGGGCCTAAAAATGAGGTTCATGGTCAAGAGTTGAGAATAACCATGTAGGAGAAGTGGGCAGTGATTAGGGTGGTGGTAAATGGGGAGCATGGTTAGCTGGGGGACTTCAGGGAGGTTCGTGGTGGGCTGGCATTTGCACTGGGTCTGTGAAGATAAATAGGATTTGGATACAGAAAGATGGCAGAAGCAGCCAATGATATTTCAAGTAGTAGATACTAAATTGAAGCCAATGAAATAGCCATTTTCGCCATGGAAGCATAGTCAAAGATTGACTTTCTAATTCAACCTCACGCATCAGAGCAAAACGCATGGAGGCAAAAGGCAGCAGTGTCATAGGAAAAATTCGGAAGGCCTCTTCCACGTCCTTTCTAACTAACTTGGTCAGAACTTCTGGTTTGCTTGTTTGTTTTATCAGCTGTTCAAATTCTCATTTTTCCTTACACAGCTTCCAAGGCGCCAGTTATGTAGTTCCCTTCCGAGAAAAGTAGCCTCTTAGCAAGTTTTGATGGCTTACAACGCTTTATGCTCTGAGCAGAACAAATCCTGCTGTTTTGATTGGCCCACCTGGAGCTAAAGGCTGCCTAAAAGAGAAACGCCAACTTGGGTGTCGATCATCCAGTCCCGTCAGATGGTACTTGCCCTGGGCAGCTGAACAGGAGAGACCAAGAGAATGCAGACACTGTAGGGAAGGGGGAAAAAGGGGTGGGGGAGGGAGGCTAGGCCACCATTAGCCGAGGGCTACCGTTGCGTCCTCCCGATATGCCTCCCTTATTGAAGGTTTCCTGTGCCTTGAAGTCAATGAAAATAGTTTTGGGCATGTTTTATGGAGGAATCATGCGACCTCACCAAACCTCTGAGTCTGTTGTGGCTGCAGGTTATTTTGGTTATTGAGATTTCCATATTGTTTTGATTATTCATGGGCTGGAGACTGTCCTTTGGGTAGTCAAGTGCTTCTCTTTGGTACCTTACTCACATAGCTCTTATTTACTGATTTTCAGGTAACTACTCATAGAGTTTTTTTCTTCTAAGTTCTGGGTAGACTCTGTATTATATCACATCATATCACCTTCCTGGTCTGGACTGCCGAGATAGAGGACGCTCTTGAACCCTCATGTCTAAAATACAGAAGAGATAGTACCTGGTAGATGCTGGTGTTGTTATGGACTCTGCCTCAGTAATCAACTCTCTATGGTGAAAATGGAAAGATAGGGTTAGAAAGAACTAGAAGTCTCTGCACTCACATTTGTCATTTTTTTTTCCCTCTACAAATATAGAACATTATTAAAACTTAAAGCAGAGGAGCAGACAAGAGGGTCACTGAGTTACAAGGCAGGCAAACCCCTAAAGAAAGAAAACAGTAGATGAGTTAATAAATTCACTCAGGAAAGAAGAAAAACATCACTAAAGGAAAGAAAGCACCTTTAGATGGTATTATTAGTAATTACTGTTATAAGATGGAATAAAATGGAAGCAGACAGGAAGGAGAGAGAAAAGAAATGGCTACAAAGCATGTTTCAGAGATTTAGAAAGAGGAAGATTCGGATCAACCCCTTTTTATAATCATAAGCTTCAAGGATTATAAAAAGGACACTAGAAACAATAACTAGCAAACTGGAAATCATTACCAGCCAAAAGGAAGAAAAAGAAATTAGGCTCACAGAAAAGAGTGTAAAGATAGCCAGAGCCAAGAAATTCCATAAGCTGGGCTTTAAAACAGGAGAGGGCCCTGAGGATCGGCAGAAGAGGAATGTTCCCCAAGGTACAGGTAAATTTGAAGGAAGTGAACAAGGAAATAGGAGGGAAATAGGAAGAAAGCAAAGAAAAATTCTTCCAACACGGTTCCCAAAGAACTATTGTAGAAACCACTCAAGAACACCTGCAAAAAGGAACCCAAATAAAGGTGTGCCCAGATAATTAGTGGCCAAAAATTCCTAAAGTCCATGTGGGAACTAAAGGTCTTAACTTATGGAAGAATGAAAGTGTTACCCTGTACAGGTCAATATAACAAAAATATGCCAGATTTAGCATCAGCCACTCCCAGAGGAAGCAGAATGCATGGTCCCTGAGTATATACACCCTGGTGAAACATCAGCCAAAATAAAAAGCCCTGCCCCAGGTCAGGTTTCCAGCCAAAATATATCATAACATTTAAAGAGAAGATTTTTGCACATCTCGAAAGTCCACAAAAATCAATCCATCTTGGTGCTGAAAGAAAACGTTCAGAGTTCAGGAAAACTTGTGATTCTTTTATTCCAAGAGGGGTTAAGACAAGGACTGTGTGACGTCGAGGCCTCCACCATCCGAGACTGGCTGGGACAGGGAAGCTTCCTGAGCCGTGGGACTTTCCGCCCCAAAGCCAAGCCAGCCCTGGGCAAACTGGGGAAGGTACCCAAGCACTAGCTTCTTCCACGTGACAACCCACCTAAGCTAATTGGGCTCAAATGGCCAGTCACATTAAGAGAGAGTATTCTTTAAACATCTCAGGTACTGCATTTTAAAATGTGTTGTTTTTCTCCTGCCTTCTAGGCAAACGTTCCTAAAATAGTCAGCATTTGGTGGTTCATTCATTCATCCAATTAAATATTGATTGCATGCTTCTTCATGCCTTGGGCTTGGTGTGTGGTTATAATGACAAATAGGCCCGTGCCTCCATGGGGCTTAGGGACAAAGTGGAAACACAACTACGCCTATAATTGGAAATGTGATAGATGGTGTGAAGGAGAACAGGGTGGTATGCTTGAGAGTGACACAGAAGATGTAATTTCGACCCAGGGAGGGGAGGTCTGGTCACAACAGCTCCTCTGAGGAAGTGGCCTGAAAGCAGAGACCTGAAGGAGAGGAGAGGAGCCTGATGTGGAGTCAGGGTGTAGTGGGGAAATGTGTGAGTGGGTGGAGATGGAGGGTAGAATGTTCTCGACAGGGGCAGAACATGCAAAGGCCCTGAGGCAGGGAGGAGCCTGGTGAGGTGAGGGAGTTGAGAGAAGGCTGGCGTCTCTCTTGCATTAGGGGGAAAGAGGAATGCTTTGCCCTTCAGCTGGAAGAACCAGGGGTACCGGGAGTGATGGTGGTAACGGTGATCCGAGTAGAGTTGGTGAAAGAGAGAGAGAGACAGACAGAGGCAGAGACAGAAACTGGGGGGAAAGACCCAAGAAAAAAAAGCTCAAGATCAGTAGATAGTGATTCTTTTTGCCTGAACTCTTCTTACAACGTCTAAAGAGATCAGTGTAACTGCCCTGGGGTCTCTCTGCTGAACACGTATTATAAAAAGCTTTGCAACACAGATGGAAGCAGAAGCTTAGAAACTGAGCTGAAAATAAGAAATGACAGAGACTTAGAAGGATGAGTCGTGGAGGATAAAACCCTACTTAATCTGAGATTTGCAAAACCAATGAGAAAAAGAAATACAGAGGCTGTTTCTAGCTATGCTAAGTGCCAGAAGAAGGGGGGCATTAAAATGTGAGCAACATTTTGGCTAGGGGATGGTCTCATGCCAAGAAGACCCAGAAATGCCGAAATCTTGCTTCATGGTCACCTTCAGAGGCCGCCAGAGGAGACCTGAGGGATTCTGAGGTAGGAAAGCCGTGTATTCTTGTAGAACTATTTTCTTTTTAAGGCATAAATGAATCCATAACCTGTTAATTACTCAGAATAAACCTGTAGGGAGGATTTTTCTAGGCTTCTAAACTCTATCTTTGGACCTATTGAATGTTCTAAGTAAAATCCCTGTGAAAATGTTGAAAATGTGGTTCTGCAGTTTAGAAGGTGAGACAAAAGTGGGAATCCTGTCTGAAACACTGGATTACAGAAATTCATGATCAAACCGACAGGCTGGAAGGATGACCCACTAGAAGGATGGGATTTCGCGACAAGAGGAGGAGCCAGTGCGACGAAGAGGGGCCGGAAGAGGCTTTTCCATGCAGGAGTCCAGCCTCGGGCTGGGCGCACACGCGGTGTGGCCTCTGCCTGCGAGACTCCGGCTGGGCTGGCGGCGCAGACCTCATGCACCTCTTCTCGGGGCTCCGGTGCGCTCCCTTGTGGCGCAAGCCCAGGGGTTGGGGCGCAGGAGCTACTCCAGGTGCTTGTCATGTTCTCTTTTGCGTCCAGTAGGTGCACCACGAGGCTCCAGAAAACACGGAAGAGAAACGTTCTCTCCGTGGTTAACGGAATGTCTGGGAGCCTCCGTGCCCAACAGCACAGGGTGGCACTGAAAGGAAATCCAAGTACCTATGCAGAAACACTTCAGAAGTGATTTTAGCGCCGAGGAAGCCAATGCATGGCTTGGACTTTAAACTAGAAGTTGAAAGTTGATGGGACCTGAAACTCTGAATTTTTACCTCCGGTCTTGCCATAACATTCTCATTAGGTTTTTTATTTTATATGCTTGAAAGAAATGCCGAACGGTCTAAAGAATGCGCAGAAAACCACTAACGAAGTCGGAGACCAGAGAGGTTGAGTGCAGTCAAATTGTCAGCATTATTGAAACGCAGGCTGGGTCACGTGGTACTTAATGCTAAATAGAGCAGAGCGCACAGACTTTGGAGTTAGAAAGGCCTGAGTTTGAATCACGCTCTGCCTCTTAGTGTCTGGGTTGGTGTTACCTGCATTAAGGGGGTTAGTGATACTTATTTTAGGAGGATTAAATGAGATGATGTATGCAGAGCATTTAGCACAGGGTCAGACACATAGTAAGTACTCAAATTTATTATTATTGCTATTATTATTACTGCTGTAATTTTAGGATGCATGAAATCATGTTGAGAATCCTCACTATCAACTGATTTAAAAAAATCACTTTACTAATAGGCCCAATAGGCAACCAAGCCATTAAATTCACAGGCCTGGTAAATATCTCCAGAAGCCAGCCAATTAAGTAGCAGCTAGTCAAATCATCTTTGTAAGTCAAGAGACCATTTCAGCATCAGGCCTAGGTATTATGGACTGAAGGTTTGTGTCCTCCACCCCTCCCCAATGCGTATGTTGAAATCTTAACCCCGAGGGTGGTAGTATCGCGGGGTAATGTGAGAGGTTCTACCTTCCATCGGTGCCCTTATGAGAAGAGGTGGGACAGAGCTTGCTTCTCTCTCTGCTCTCAGCCAGGTGGGAGATACAGTGAGAAGGCAACCATCTGCAAACCCGGAAGTGGGCCCTCACCAGACACCAGATCTGCCGGCACTTGATCTTGGACTTCCCAGCCTCCAGAACACCAACAAGTAAATGTTTGTTGTGTAAGCCACCTGGTCTGTGGTAATTTCTTATAGTCGCCTGAGCTGACTAAGATACTAAGAAACAGGAATCCAAAAAATAAAAAGACAACAATATCAGCCCAGTTGCTTAGAGGTGACAAATTTATGCAGTATTTAAGTATGTAAGAAACAACACTAGATAATATCACCTACTTAGAATATGCAAAGCTAGAATGTCTCTGCCAACAGGCAGACAACGACGAGGTTTTAATGAAAAGAACAAATGGGATAAGATGACAACAAGGAAAAAGAAAAAGCTAATAATAGATTAAGAATTAATCTCAAAAAAGATGGTGTTCACATAAAAATTAGCTAAAAGAATGCACACTACTTCCACAACCAGAGAAATTAAATTAATTTATTAAAAATATCGATAGCATCTAAAATCCTCCATGCCAGCAGAAGACATGCATAGAAGTATTGACAAGATTATGCCATTGAGAGAGTTTTTAAAGCAATTAAAAATATTAATAATAAACATGAAAACAATACAGCTAATAAGAGCAGCAATCTTAAACATGTGGAAATAGGTCAGAAAGGAACACAAATATAGAGAGAAGATATAATACAGCACATGTACCCATTTCCTAAGATGTACTTTTGTTTCACAGGAATTATGAATCCAGAGATTCAAGACAGAAGTATAAAACCAAGAAAATGGATAACATTTGCAACCAGTCGGGTGGTGGTCTCTTTAGATACATGGCTTAATAAATTGCAGGTATCTTATTTTTTGTTTGTTTTCTTTTGTTTTAAAGAATACAAGATGAAGGCATAGAAATCCAAATATAAAATCGATGTTGAGAGATTTATTCACCTTTCAAGCATGACCAGAAGGATCTTCCTAAGTCATATATCATTTTGATCTTAAAGAAATCTGAAAGCTCTCCAGTGAATGTAGAAGAAAATTTAAACTCCAAGGTTCATTGCTCGTCTCTGGGTAGGAGCAGATGCCCTGAGTCAGGCTTGCCTGGGTTGAAACACGGTCCATCACCGATGGAGGCTAATTGTGAGAATTGGGACAAGTTACTCTTTCACCCTTAGTTTATCAGTCTGTGATTGATGGGGACAGTCGTGTGTGGTAGCACAGTGACTAGTGCACGGTGAGCTCACAGAGCAACTGCCAATACCACATGGATCTCTCCCCACATGGTCAGTCTTCTTTTCCTGTCTCCTTCTTCCAGAAGAATAGCCATTCCCTGAATACCGCCCCCCCCATCATCTCCTGCCTCTGGCTTTAATCTGATATTTGTAAAAGAAACTGAGGCTTGCTAAGATCACAAATCGAGGGGCATCTGGGTGGCTCAGGTGGTTACACGTCCTACTTGGGCTCAGGTCATGATTTCATGGTTTATGAGTTAGAGCCCCACATCGGGCTCTCTGCTGTCAGCACAGAGCCCACTATCTGGAACCTCTGTTCCCTCCTCTCTCTGCCCCTCTCCCGCTCATGCTTTGTCTGTCTCTCAAAAATAAACAAAAGACAAACAAACACAAATCACAAATAGAGTATCAGAACCTGGATTTGAACTCGGTTTGGGGGGACAGCTGACTCCTGCCTTATGCCACCTCTCCTTCCCTTTTTATGCTCACTTCCACTTTGATGGACAAGCTTGTATCAGAACAATCCCCTTTCAAGAACAAGTAGGGGAAAATAACTGTTTAAAGTTGTTGATGAGCTACCAAGAAACCAGGATTCAGGGTGTCAAGATCCTTGAAAGAAGGAAGCCTCACTGAGATGAGCCTGCCATTTCACATTGCTTTTTCTCTTGAAGAATTTGCTGCTTATAAGATGAACTAAACAGGTGGAAACCTCTTCCACATTCATGGATTAGGAGACTCAATATTATCACTTCTTCTCAAATTAGTTTATAGATTATTATAAGCCTAATCAAAATGTCAGCAGATGTGTGTGTGTGCGTGTGTGTGTATGGAAATTAACAAGCTGCTTTCAAAATTTATATGGAGACACAGAGAACAGAGAATACCTAAGAATACCTAATGTAGTCTTGAAGAATGAAATTGGAAGACTTACATTTCCAGCTAAAGCTATAGTAATTGCAAGAGTGTGATATTGGTAAAAGATACATAAATGAACCAGTGGTATAGAATAGAAAATCTAGATCTAGACCAACACTTGTTCAGTCACCTGATTTATGACAAAGGGGACACTGGTACAATAAGAAAAAAAATTGTCTTCAATACCTGACTCTGGGTCAACAGGATATTCATATGGAAGAAATTTGACTCTTGTCACCCACTTGACACCTCTGCAAAAATCAACTCCAAGTGGATTATAGCTACAAGTGTTAAAATTATAAAACTTCTAGATGTATGACATAGATAACATTAATGACTTTGGAGTAGACAAAGGGTTCTTAAATATTAGGATGGAAGTAGCGCTAAGCAAAAAGAAAATATTACAAAATTGGGTTATATGAAAACTGAGAACTAAGTTCATCAAATATACTGTTAAGAATTAAGAAAGTGAAGGGCACCTGGGTGGCTCAGTTGGTTGAGCATCTGACTCGGCTCACAGTTTGTGAGTTCAAGCCCCACATCAGGCTTGCTGTTGTCAGCACAGAGCCTGCTTTGGATCCTCTGTCACCCACTGTCTGCCCCTCCTCTGCTTGTGCTCTCTTAAAAATAAACAAACATATGTTTGCACATATAGGAGGATTAGGAGGAACTTAACTGAGGACCATGGGGGAGAAGAAGGGGGGAAATGGTGGGGGAAAGGGAGAGAGGCAAACCATGAGAGACTTCTGAATAGTGAGAAACAAACTGAGGACTGAGTGATGTGGGGGGGAGGGGGGAGATGGGCATGGAGGACGGCATTTCTGGGGATGAGCACTGGGTGTTATATGGAAACCAACTTGACAATAAACTATTCGTAAAAAAAAAAATAAATAATAAAATTAAAAAAATAAACAAATATAGAAAAAAGAAGAAAATGAAAAGCAAACCACTAAATGGGAGAAGACACTGCAATACATGTATTGACAATGAACTAACTTGTGTCCAGAATATAAAAGCAACATACACAAGCAATTAGAGAAAGAGGCAATCAATTTTTTTATTCATTTATTTATTTATTTATTTATTTTTTATTTTTTATTTTTTTATTTTTTTTACAAATAGTTTATTGTCAAATTAGTTTCCACATAACACTCAGTGCTCATCCCCAAAGTGCCCTAAGTGCCCTCCTCTTTAAAAATGCAAGAAACCTGGGGGCACATGACTCAGTCAGGTGAGCATCTGACTCTTGATTTTAGCTCAGGTCATGATCGCAGCAGGGTCCTGGGATTGAGCCCTGTGTCTCTGCATTGAGCATGGAGCCTGCTTGGGATTCTTTCTCTCTCAATCCCTCTGCTTCTCTCCCTGGCTCGTGTGCTCTCTCTCTCTAAAAAAAAATAAAAAATAACAATAAATAAAAATCTAAGAAACCTTGAACAGAACTTCAAAAGAGAAGATATGCAAATGGCCCAATAGAAATATGAAAAAGGGCTCAGGATCATTAGTCATCATGAAAGTGGAAATTAAAATTAAAAAGAGATAACACTACACTCACTAGAATGGCTAATCTAAAACACTGACAATATCACATGTTGGGGAAGATGTGGAACAGCTGGACCTCTCATACATTGCTGGGAGAGGTGTAAACTAGAGACTGAGCCATTGAAATTACTGATATTCAGCTTTGACCTGCAAAAACTACAATTTCCTAGGGCACAAGCAAATACAACCACTTTGGAAAACTGCTGAGCAGCAAGTGCTGCAGCTGGGTATACACATAGCTTATGACCCACTAGCAATTTCATGCTTAGGTATAAATCCAACAGAAATGTGTACATGTGGGAGTCAGAAAACTCGATCGGGGATGTTCACAGCAGTGCTATTTGTAGTAGCCCAAACCCATAAACCACTCAAATACCCACCGTCAGTTGAACAGCAACAACAAAAATAGAGAAACTGTGACACTGATTCAATAGAATGCTCTTCAGCAATGAAAATGAATAAACTAAAGCCATAGGTGACACATAGATGAATAAAGTACACGTAATATTGAGTGAAAGAAACCAGACACAAAAGGATGCATATTGTATTAAGTTCAAAAACAGGCAAAACTAACCTTTGGTGACAGAAGACAGAATAGTGGTCACCTTTGGGAAGGGGGCATTAATGGTTGAGAGGGGGACTAGGAGGGATTATGGGGGTGCTTCCTGATCTGTCTAGATGCGAAAACCTATTCAACTGTACGCTTATGCTTTGTGCATTTAGAAAATATATACATACTTAAATTAGTTAATTAATATTATTTAATTATAAATCAGGAGTCAGAGAGCCTATCATCATCAGGGACTCTGGGAGAAAATGGCCCTGTAGGAATTTTGAGCCCGAAGGTCAACTACAGTAGAATAGACGTGAAAGCATGGTGTGTTTAGGCAGAGAGCACTGGAGGAAGCCCTGTTCTGCTCCTTCCAGTTCTCCATGTCTGCATGTCCTTTGGAGGAAAGGACCATGTTTCCCTGAGCTCCAGTGGGGGACTCAGAGCTGCCAGAAAGTCCACGTCATTTGCTATTTGAACTCACGTCCTGCATTCTACCTGCTCAATGGGTAATGGTGAACACTAAAAACTGAGACCTCTAAACAAAAACAAAACCAAACCAAAACAGAAACAAAAAACTGAGCCCTCTAAGTTTTGACTCTTTGAGGCCCGTACATTTTTCTTCTCCATACAAAATGTGGCTTTTGAAAATGAAATTCTTGATTCTCACAGATCTTAATTTGGAAGTTAAAGTTTGAACTAACATCTTCTTTTCTCTCTGCATTGCAGCTTTAACAATCCTATTCTCCTCAAGGCAATGGACTTCTGGCTGAAAAGGACAAATTGATGTGGGGAAAAGCAAAGCACCTTAAGATGCTTTAAGGGGCACCTGGGTGACTCAGTTGGTTAAGCGTCTGACTTTGGTTCAGGTCATGATCTCACAGTTCACGAGTTCAAGCCCCATATCAGGCTCTGTGCTGACAGCTCAGAGCCTGGGGACTGGTTTGGATTCTATGTCTCCCGCTCTCTCTGCCCCTTCCCTGCTCACTCTCTATCAAAATTAAACAAACGTTTAAAAAATTTTTTTAAATGCTTTAAAATGTTATCTTGGCACATTAACTTCCATTTTTATTCAATAATAGGCGGGAGCCCTCAGGAGTCTCTTTTATAACGGTAGTGATCCTGCCTATGAGGTTCTACCCTCATGACCCAATCCCCTCTCAGAAACCGCATCTCCAAATACCATCACATTGGAGGTTAGGATTTCAACATATGCATTACAAAAATTTTTTAATGCTTACTTATTTTTGAAGGAGAGAAACAGACAGAGAATGAGCAGGGGAGGAGGAGAGAGAGGGAGACACAGAATCAAAAGCAGGCTCCAGGCTCCGAGCTGTCAGCACAGAGCCTGATGTGGGGCTCGAACTCACAAACCGTGAGATCATGACCTGAGCTGAAGTCAGTCGCTCAGCCAACTGAGCCACCCAGGTGCTCCTCAACATATGAATTTTTGAGGGACACAAACATTCAGTTCGTGACAGGTACTGACATGACAACATGTGGAGTATGCTTGGAAAAGCCGTGTGTTTTAGTAAAAAACAAAAGGAAACCAAAAAATACCAACAAAACCCCAAACCTCAGGAGAAAATATCGGTTGACTTCAAATACCTAAAATGTTGTCCCTTTTCGGCATTTTTAATTATACTTGCACATGTGTTTTGGGTTACATTACCTCATGTACAGTTTTGGGTAAGGATGGATAGTACTACATCTCCAAGCAAATACAATACAATTCAATTCTTTATGTAGACCGGTTTGACTTGTTCAACTTACTCCTTTAAGTTACAAATCTGTATTTTTCATTTTCAAATAAAATTTCAAATCAAATAAAAACAGTGGCTCATTTTATTAAGGGAACTATATGTGTATTGCTGAAGAACTTGCTGCCGAAGAATAGATTACAAAAGCTTGTTTGCTTCTTTAAATGGCTTTACATAATAGCCATTTTCTGCTCAGCGCAGTACAGAAAACACATCCTTAAAACTTAATATATAGAATTGGAGACCATTCACTATCCATATTTGCTTCAATCAACTTTGGAAAATCAAATCTCCACATTGAATTTTTTTTGATGAAGCTGCAGAACGAATTTGGATAAAGAAAACAACAATAAAAGTATGAAAATGTGCATTTATATGATAAAAATAAAACCTTTCTCTATCTGAATCATGGAAAAAGGGATTATGGTTCTTTTCTATGGAAATAATCCTCCTCTTACGGAAAGAAATGTGTACTTGCATTTTTCTGGCTAGTGTTTTCTCTCACCAAATTGCTCAGATATAGATCAAATTCTCTAAGTGATCACAAATTCAAGGATCAAAGAATAGTAGGAAAGAGACCAACTTTGGTGCATGCTCAGTTGAAGTGATTAAAACTTAAAACATCTTCGGTTTCACAGGCTTTGCATAAGAATGTTATGTGAATCTCCATTTAGTTTTAAATAACATCCGAACTGGTGCCCAATTACTTGCAGCAAAATTTCTGGTCAGTACTTTAGTAGAGCTCTCAAAAATACCTGTAACACTTTATTGCAAAATTCTTATGTTTGAGAGGAAGAAGACACACCATGCCTTTAAGATGTCATCTGAACATAAACAGAATCTTGGCATTTGACATTTTTATCATTATTCAGTACAGGAGTCCCAGTTCCATTCTGTCTGTCCTATTCCATCTCATCCATCCCACACCCCTCCACTTTGTTCCACTTGTCCCATTAAGATTCGCTGATCCCTGGCCTTCTACTGTGCACTTCAACCTTTCAGCACGAGTGTCCCTCTTCAATAGTGAATTATGGGTCAGGGTGGTGGTGGTGGTGGTGGTGGTGGTGGTCAATGTTTCTGAAACTATTTTATCATAAGTAGTGCTTCCTCTACTGGAAACAGTTATATGATTTCTCATTCAAACTTCAGTCTATTTTATCTATTTTATCTCAGGTGAGAAGCAGAGTCTCTTATCAAAACTCATTCACTCTCACAGACACACATTTTAAAGCTTAATGTTGTATTTTGGAGACTAATACAATTCTGAGATCTGAAAGGTCTCTAGGTATCTTGTAGCAGTGGCTGGAGAAAGAGGCTTTGAGCATGACTCACTCATTCATTCACTCATTCATTTATACATGATTGTACAAGTATTTATTGTGTGTTGGACATAGTGCAGGATATGGGGGAAATGGTGGCAAGACTAAAGATCTCGGAACTCTTCACCACTCCTTGGTGCTGAGATCATTTCCTTCCGCTTTCTTCTTTTTTGTTTTGTTTTGTTTTGAGCTCATTTGTAGTTTCCCCCAATTATCAGCTCTTAACAAATGAGTAGAGGCCCAGATTCCAATTCTGTGCGAAGCACATACATTGGGTGAGACTAGCCATATGCCTCAATTGGCACATGCTCCTTTTTTTTTTTTCAAGAAAGGATTTGTTATGTCTTTAATAGAGATTTAAAAAATAGATGCAGTTTTTATTCTACCACACAATGGAAATATTTCTACAGTTTGTTAGGGAAAATTAACATAAGCCATTGATACCAAGTTTGGGCATATCGGGATGCCAGATGAAATACGGTATTTGGGGCATATTTACTGAAAAATTTGTTGTTGATCTGAAATTAAAATCAAACTGGGCATTTTTCCCCCTAAATCTGGCAATCTTCTTTGGACATCATAAATTTTCTAAAGCAGGTCAGGTCCATAGTTCATCCTTCAGTAGAATCCAGTCCAAACACTGTCAAATAGAATTGCACATAAAAAAGGACTGGAGACCATTTAGTATCTAAGAGAATTCTGTTCTGACCTCCCCAAAAAGTCACCAAGATCATGTCAAGATTAGCAGACTCTGACAAGAATCCTTACATGGAGAGTAATACACGCATTAGAAATGATATAAAGTGTCCAAGAACCAAAGGCCTTCCGAAGGCCTTCCCACATTCAGTGCTAGAACAAAATGCATAAATGTGAAGCTGATCTGTAGAGGGCATGATAGTGCTTCAGGTGAATCTCTGGGTTCACGGCATAAACACTCCTTTACATAATGTTTATCTCAGAGACTAGAACAGTTCCAAAAGAACTTCTCTCACTTGCCAAGAAAGATCTATTTTTAAAAACCCTTATTATAAAAAAAAAAAACGCTATTTAAATATCATGGCAATAATCCCTGAGGAAAGGTGTAGTATTATAAAGAAAATTGTAAGATAAAAAGATTTAGGAAGGAACTCTTAGAGAAAATTCTCTCTTCCCAGCAGAGACTTTCTGAACTCACATACCCAAATAACTCCAAATAGATTTGCTACTCAGTATTTTTAAGTTATTTGTGCATGAATATTTTATAATGATTTTAAAGAACAGATGTTCTCATATTTTCCCCTCTTGGAAATTTTGAAAATAATCTTTTAAAATGTCTTCAATATTCCAAAGTGCTTAACCTTTGCTCTGAGGTAATTACAGGTAAACATCTTGTTACCCAGTAGGCGGGTTTTTCAAGGATTTCCTAAATCACCTATGAGTTCTGTTCAAATGTGTCTGGCACTTGGTAGAGTTTACCAAAGAACAGGGTGAGGATCAACACAAATGCCCAGTAATGGCTCTGACAACAGTTGATACTTCTTTTATAACTCCCTGCAACCCCACTGCATACCAGAGATAAAAGGCAAAGGGTTGAAATCAGCCATAGATGAAAGGGTAGAAGAATCTGGGGATGACTAGGTTGCAAAAGAAAGACAGAAAGAAGATAGGAGAGCTTCTATCCAGACTCTGAAACACTATCAAGAGGAAGAAGGGATTGAGTAGGTTGTGTGTGGACCTGGAGGCTACAGCCAGGATGTCAAGGAGAAACGGAGGGAAGGCAGAATTTTATCTGTGCTGTAGAAGACCTTCCGATGATGAGAACTTCCATTTCTCTGCTCTACTGGGGGAAATAGAAATGTTAGCAGTTCTAGATGAAGCTTGCCTGTTCAACTCTATATTTTGGGGTTCACAAAATTTAGCATCAGTGAGGACAGAATGTACTATTTCAGATCTGTACATTGGGAAGTCCTATTTGAATCTAAATCTCAGCTCTAGCCAAGTGACCTTGGGTAAGCTGCAAAGCATTGTGAGGATTGAACAGCATATGAGTCATGTTGAGCACTCTGTAAAATGCTTAGTAAAAACAAAAATATACACCCCCACCCCAAGTAAAAAGCTACATAAAGAAAATGATTTCACTTGGGGTGGGTTTTTTTCTGAGGTCTGGGCCTTTTTTGATGAATTCACAAACATACCTATGGGAGAAAAGAGTGGACCATCCCTAAGAGTTAGTGGGGTTGGGGAAGAAAGTAGCCTGACCCCTAGTGGATTCCTAAGAAGGTGATTGCGGATCCACAGGCTTTTATCTCCTGAGTAGATGCCTGAACCATCATGACCTCCTTTTGAAGGGCCATTTTGGCCTGCAGGGCGCTGGGCAAGTAAGACTTTTCTGCAGGAAACAGTAGCACTAAACAGATGGTGGGATGGTGGGGGGCACTGGAGGGATGGTGGGGAGCTTTAGAAGGATGGTGAAGGGTACTGGATAGAGACATGGTAGGGAATTGGTAGGGGATGCTGGAAGGATGGTGGGGACACTGGATAGATGGCGGGGGACATTGGGTGGATGGTGGGGGACACTAGATGGATGGTGAGCATCACTGTATGGAGGTGGGCAGACACTAAATGGATGGGAGAGGATACTGAGCGGATGGTGGGGGGCACTGGATGGATGACAGGTCACTGGATAGAGAAATGGTAGGGGACACTGGATGGATGGTGAGTGGACACGTAATGGATGGTGAGGGACACTAAATGCATGGATGGTGGGAGACACTAGGCAGATGGTGGGAGATTATTTCCAGTGTCCATGCAAGAGAGCCAAGGGGGTTTTCCCTGTGCAAAAAATAGTTTCTTTTTTTATGTTTATTTATTTATTTATTTTTGAGAGAGAGAGAGAGAGAGAATCCCAAACAGGCTCCACACTGTCAGTGAGGAGACTGATGTGGGGCTCAATCTCACTGAGCTGAAGTCTGATGCTTAACCGACTAAGCCACCCAGGAGCCCCTCAACAAGTTTCTAAATGTCTAATTCCTTGGAGTTTTCATACAACCTAGGGCAGGGAAGGGAGCCATGAGGATAAGATACTGCACCTTCTGCTTTTGGTGGATGGGGCCATGAAAGAGATCTAATTTAATCTGCAAAATAAATAAATGTGACCTTCCTTGAGTCCCTAGTGAGTGGAGCATCCCTGCATTTCCCTGGTGTTTTCCCACATCATCGCCCAATCTTCTGTGCCTTCTCCATCAGTCTGGACTCTCTTGGAATAGTCCCTTCAGATGGTGGGCATCTACTTTGGGGCTGCATTTCTGTACTTCCCCCACCCCACTTTTTTTCAGTATTAGAGAGGGTATGAAAACATCAGAGAGGAAATTTCTTGGTTATAATACTGACTGTTTGTCTGAACGTGGTTCAAAAAATAAACCGAGTAAAGCACTTTGCCTGCTGTCTTTTTGAAATGCAGGAGTTAGAATCCTTGAGACTCTTTCTAGTTCAAAAGTCCTGTGATCTTTGATAGAGTTGGGAAGTACTACTTAGATTTGCAGTCACAGGGATAAAAACGGAACTACCATGATGCATTTAAGTGTTTCCACTTGTGTAGCTGCCATTCCCATGTCAACACTGACCGTGGGAAGAGGGCGTGTTGGCCTGAGAGAGACACAGGCTCTATTCTTATACTCAGATGCACCTCTGGAGAGACTATTTTCTAACCTCTAAGTGCTTAAATACGGAAGTTCAGAATCAAAGACGGAAGGTCAAAGATGGAAGTTCAACCTTCTCCGAAGATTCACTCAAAGCCAAACATTAAACATTTTGATTTAAGAAGTAATCACCAACAGTGTAATCACTCTTAAAATACACGCCTATGATCCGTTCCATTTTCTACCAGAATCTTCAACATCTTTCTGCACAAAATACAGGTAACTGCTTGTGGGATTCATTGAGACAAGGTGTAAATGGCGCCTCTCATGGTTGCTGTGAATGGAGGCTCTTGAATAGAGTCAATGGCAGTCTTAGTAGGAGTTATTGCTGTTCTATCTGGACTCTTACCCCCCCTGTTTGGTTCATACCAGTGAGAGGTCATGACTTCATCCTCACTCCTATTACTCTGGAAAGATCCTGAAAGTATCTTTTTTGAGGAACCACAGATTTCCCAGCTGTGAACACAACGAATCCAGGGGAATTGTCAATTCAGTGATCCATTTCTTTGGAGCTCTACTTGCATGATTTTCCATATTTAATGACATTCCACCAGCAGGATAAACATACATGCAAGGTTGAATCATCTTTTCTTTCCCCTTGGATCAGGAACCCAGGAAAACAGGTGCAGGAAGCAGGTGGGAAGTCTGGGGAGCAGGATGCTGCTCCTGCCATGCTTCTGCTGTGCAGCGGCCCATCGGGGGTGTGGGTAGAAGTGGCGAGGGGGCTTTCAGCTGACTAGGGGCTCACCTCTGTGTTATATAGCAGAGCTGCACAGAAGGAGCATGGTGTGGGGTGCGTAAAAGCAGTTCTCCCAGAAGCCCTTTCCATCAAGACCAGAAAGAGGCAGTTTCCATGGCAGTGGCTGTGAGAGTTTTGAGGGGAACCAGATCACTCTGGAGGCTCGTTGAGAGATTCAGGGCATGAGACTTGGCTGTGAGGGAAGAGAACTAATTACATCTCTGACGAGTGCCGTTTGCTCTCCTGGCTAGAGGAAGAGAGGAGAAGCCTCCAAGAATATCTCTTTGGCCTCTTTTAGAGAATAGAAGAGTTTCCAGATTGAATGAGAGAAATGACAGAAAAGAAAGTTTAAAAATGTAGATACTTCCAAAGAGATGAATGGGCATCAAAATTTAGAGAAGGGCAAGTGGGAGAACTCGGCATTTTAGAATTTACATCTGTATTCCTCACCTTATTCTACACACAGCTTGCCGGAAGCGGTTTCCAGTATGTTCCATACAGCAGGATAAGAATGAAATGAGGGGGTTTGGGTTTAAAAAGATCTTTGGGAATTCTGGTTAAAGGTGGCAGCACAAAAGTGATTTTCGTTCTTCTCCCTTCTTAGAAACCCATTGAAAACAGCAAATAAAAAGGGGGTGGTGGTGAACCCTTCATCTTGTATAAAACAAGGAAAAGCCCACGGCGCCAAACCACAGTGAAACATACCTACCAAATACTGTGAAACTGGGAGGAAAATGGGAGAGGAATGGAGACCACCTCCAGGCTTGAGCCAGAGACTTCTTAAATGTGAGGATTCCCACCCTGATAGGCACCTTTGACTGGAATGACATTAATCTGGGTGGGTCGCCAGATTAATGGGAATGTCTCTGCAGAGGACCCACTTAATCCCTGAGAACAACTGAGGAATGGGCGCCGGAGGTGACACCACAGGCCCCATCATCGCATCCCTTGTCTGAGTCTGACTCCTGGCCCAGGGCTGCCGCAGGGAAAGAGGCTGAGGACTCAGGCAGCATTGGCTATTTGCCAGAGAGCCTATGGCTTAGAGGGCTTTGCTGTGAACAGCATGGACCAAAATACCATCCAAGTGCAAAGAAAAAAATGGATTTGATGAAGGGGGCTGTTTTGAGACAAGAAAGCCAAACCAAAGTTTCAGACCTCCCCTCTTCATTTCTCCTTACCCTCCCCACAGGAAACTCCCATAAACAGCTCATCTCAAGAAAAGTCAGTAAGGAACACAAAGGAACCCACAGATGACTTACATATAGATCCTGCAAAGAAAGAAGACATATGACTAATAAAAGAGGCAAAAGCGTAAGAGACATCTTGATTATGTTTGAAATATCCAAGATTATCCACTCTGGTGTGTCTGGTGATGCCAAATTAAAGTATTATTTCTGTTGTGAAAAAAATAGACTTGGTCGTGGACTTGAGTTAGCCAAGTAAATATTTTCTTGGCAGTGTACAATATCAGTGCAAAATGCCTATTTATGCATAGACTATAATTATAGCATTCAATTAACATTCTTAAGTGATTCTTATTTCTGGCCTGGTGGTGGTTAGAACTTGGGAGATAAGAGTTCTGCCTGGCATCTTCCCCTCGAAACCACTGACTGATATTTGAGTTTGGAGACTTGATGTGGACATACTGACCCTGAGGCTAGAGGACAAGTATGACATGTGCCAAGTTCACATCTCAACTTGTTGCACCTGGTTGTCCAATCTTTTGAGTGAAATGGATCTTACTCAGGAGGTTAAAAAAAAGTCCACTTGCCAATCCAATAGACACTTTTCAATAGAAAGGCAGCATAGAAGGAAAGGTATATGCAGAGAATACATTATGCTTCTCCTATACACAGGAGGGCAGTGATTTATTGAGTGCCTATTATGAGCAACCTGTAATTATTTCTCAAGTTTACAATCAACGTGAGTAAAAGGTGGCATTGTTCCCACTTTACAGATGAGAAAATTGACTTCAAGAGGTCAAGTCATTGATTGGTTCAAAAACACACAGGCAGTAGTTGGAGGAGTGGAGATTTGATCCCAGTGATGACAGAATGAGTCTGTTAGCATGAAAAGGGTCATAGCATTGACATTCCTCAATTGGAGAATGTTTCTTAAAAGAAACTTACCTACTTAAAAACTTTAGTGGGATATAATATGGAAATACAAATATATGCATTTTCTCCCCTCTCATGCAAAATGTCATTAAAAGGTCAAAGAAATATAGTAAAGAGGGGGAAATGGGCAGGAAAAAGGGGAAGTGGATGCTTTCCACTTGCTAAAGATACAAATGCTTTCTGCAGAGTGCATGGGGACAGACTTGCCTGGACTGAGCAGGGGAGCGGGTGGCGGCGGATCAAGAACAGCTGGTCACATTTCAGTGATATCTTCTGGCTCAGTGCTGGGCTGGAGTGGGGGGTGAACCATGTAACTTCCAGAAGTTTATTAGAGCAAGAAGCCTACCTAGGTGCATTCTCTTCCTTCATTCCTTCCTGCATGGTGACAGAGTGAGGGAAGGGACCTATTCTTCACCAGCTTCTAAAGCAGGCTGTACCTGGCCCCAGGAAGTGACAGGGTCAGGGCTTGAATCTTCTCCGGGATTCAACACATTTATACCCAATGGGTGCTGGAGACACCAAGATGAATTAAATAAGTTCTTATCTTCCATGAATCACAATCTTGTGTGGGATGTAGAGTAAATTGAGCTATGACAAATGACAGGGAAGCTCCCAAGGTCAGGGAAGAAACTCTATGTGACTGGGGAGGGGGTCTCTTTGGAAAAGGTGACACTGAGCTAGACTTCAGAGTTGATGAAGTAATTGTTAATGTAAGAGGAAGGCAGCTTTCAATGAATAGAAGTATATGAAGGAGAGAAAAGTGGAAGAAACAGTGAGAGTAAATCTTGAGGAAATGGAAGAAACTGGGCAATACTCCCACACTCCCACACGCCTCTAGGGGGCACACTTCCAGGCCTATGAGGAAAGTTTGCTGACAGGTGTCTGAGGGGCCTGTGCAGGAGAGTGGGCAAGGCAGTGTTCTCCCATGCTTTGGAATGCTCTGCAATATTCCTGTGTGCTCTGGCAGGGATCACCATGGGGGTAGTTCAGGGAAGAAGTAGGGTTTGCTATTCTTTATGGCAGAAGGAAACTCCCTACCAAGGGAGGAATAACATGGCTTTGTACTTGTATCAAGGTAGCAGATTTGATTATAGCACATCCCTGGGTCTCAACAAAGAGGACAGAGAAGCAGAACAGTCACACTAGTATTGATTTTCACTGAGCATCAGTTTCTTGATCTGTAGCTGGGGAGATGTAATAATTTCTCCATCATTCTTTTTTTTTTAAGTTTTTAACGTTTATTTTTTTTGAGAGACAGAGCGCAAGTGGGGGAGGGGCAGAGAGAGAGAGGGAGACACTGAATTCGAAGAAGGCTCTAGGCTCTGGGCTGTCAGCACAGAGCCTGATGCGGGACTTGAACCCACGAACCGTGAGATCATGACCTGAGCCGAAGTCAGACGCTTAACTGACTGAGCCACCCAGGCACAATTCCTCCATCATTCTTATCTGTGTAACTGAGCCTGGCACATACAGTATAAGCTCTGCAATTTTAAATGGAACTATTAATTTTTAGAGTTATTCTCGTTCCAAATCCAACACTTCTTCCTCTATTAAACAATGGCCTCTTATGGAAAAGCAAACAACAAAGGAAGAAACAAATTTAAATTTCATTTGTAGAACATCTTAAAATTTGCCAGTGTCATTCTTTCTATGCCTTTGGCCATGCCTTCTCATGCCATCTCATTCCATAGTTTTGCACACGTTGTTCCTTCTGTCTGAAACATCCTTCCTTGTTATTTTCCCAGCTGACTTGTTCTTGAGCGCTCAGCTCAGCTCTCACCTCTGCCCCTGCCTCTGGTCTACATGTCCCTTCTTTGATATACCTTCATCCGAGATTACTGCCATGTGGACATCTGTCTTCCTTAATAGACTGTAAGTCCCTGAGGACAGGGGCTGTTTTATTTCTCTTTACCTAGTACATTGCTATGTAGTTAGCCTGACCAAATGTTTGTTGAAAGACTGTCTTGAAGCAGAATCTATAAAATATTGGAGGAAAATGCATTTTTAATCACTGGGGCATTGAGAAATTATGCATGAGAGAGAGAGAGAGAGAGAGAGAGAATTTCTAAAATTAGATAAACTCTCATGATTCATTAATTTAAACAACTTTTCCCCCGAGGACTCCTCTATCTGGCATTGTTCCAGACTCTGAGATACAAAGGCAAGTAAGAGTCAGTTTCTGTACCCGCACCAAATGAGTATGATGTCAGAGCTCCACATCAGGTATTCAGAGGGTGGATCCATGGATGTCCTCACAGTGGGGCATGGGGATTGTCTTCCGATACCTGAACCGAGTTGTCCTCTGATGCCTGTATTATAAACAGTCAGTCTAGTGATCAAGTAAGGAAGCATAGAGCTATTGGAGTCAGGCCTCCACAGTAAGTGTAGAAATAGATGTAGAAAAAGTGGCAGTGGTCCAGGGGGCAAGAGACCGGGTTCTTGTGTGAAGTTTGCCATCGAAAGTTGCATGATTTCAGGCAATTTGCTCCCTCTCCATTGAGAGAGAGGCTGTCAAACTTTTGTAAGTTTCTATTTACACACACAAAAAAGTGGGTGGGATGAGATGATCTCTAAGGCTCCTTACAGGAAGCTTGGATCTATAGGCAGCTTGAAGCAGGCTCTGAAATCCATCAGCAGGAGCACTTTGTTTGGGAAGATACCCCACAGCCCACAAACTGGGTCTTCCCTCTTCCTAGCTGTGTGATCGGCATCTTACCAATATGGTCACAGTATCTGGTTTAGAGAACCAGTGCATTGACTCAACTGTCAGAGCCTTACTGCCCATCGGTGAAAGCCATTTTAATGTCTAAATGAAAGTCCATGAACTAGACCAACCAAGTGACCTCAAAAAGGAGGGAGTGGAATTCTGAGCACAGGGAGGTGAGTCTGTTTTTTAATTCTAATTAGAGAAAGGAAAAGAGTGTCAGGAGTCTTTAGTGATTCACATCTTAATGGCCTGGTTATAATTTATTAATCCCTTTCATCAAATTTTCAGCATCTTTTCCCCCAGGAGTGTAAGACTGACTCAACTGTATTTATTGTTTCTAGGTGGGGTGTCATTAAATATTTGGCATCTCCTCAAGCTGGTTGGGAAACTAGATTATATATTATGTGAAGGCACACAATTTCTGAAGGGAAAGGCATGAAGTGATGAAACATTTTTAGGCAGAATGAGTGATATATGCAGATACACACATGTTTATTTTTTTAAATATTAATGACTTCATATTTATCTCCAATACTGAAAATGTAGGTCTGGCATTTCATTTTTTTTCCTGTAATTTCCTTTCACCAGCAAATTCAGTGGTTTTCCTTAAGGTGGAATATTAGCTGAATAGTAAATGTGTCATGCTTTTTGAAAATTTGATATATGTATATGTTGTAAAACGATTACCACAATAAAGTTAGCTAACACATCCATCATCTTGGATAATTACCATTTGTGTGTGTGTGTGTGTGTGTGTGTGTGTGTGTGTGGTATGAGAACATTTAATACTCATCAAATTTGATATTCAGTAAATTTCAAGTATGCAATACAGTATTGTTGCCTGTAGTCACCATTCTGTACATTAGGTCCTCAGAACTTATTTTATAACTGAAAATGTGTACCCTTTGACCAACATCTCCCCATTTCCCCCAGCCCCCAGCCCCTGGTAATTACCATTCTACTTTCTGATTTTGGAGTTCAACTCTTTTAGATTCCACAGATAGGTGAGGTCATACAGTATTTAACTTTCTTTGTCTGACTTATTTCACTTAGTGTAATGCCCTCAAATCTCATCCATGTTGTCATAAATGTTAGGATTTCCTTTTTTATGAATGAATAATATTCCATCGTATGTACATATATATACACATATACATAGATACCATATATATCACATATATATCTGCATATATACACATACATATGTCTATATGTCACACATACATCTATGTCTATAGATGTATATATGTACCTCTGTAGGTCTATACATCTCTCTATATACTTATCTATCTCTAGAGGTATGTGTGTGTGTGTGCATGTGTATCTCACATCTTCTTTATTCATTCATCTGCTGATAGACACTTAGACTGTTTCCACATCTTGGCTATTGTAAATAATGTTGTGATGAGCATGAGATCTCTCTTTGAGATAGTGATTTTGTTTCTTTTATATATATTCCCAGAAGTGGGATTGCTGGATTATGATAGTTCTATTTTTAATTTCCAGAGGAAACTCCATACTGTTTCCCCTGGTGGCTGTACCAGTTAGCATAACCACCAAGTGTGTACAAGGCTTCTCTTTTCACTACATTCTTCCTAACGCTTATTATCTCTTGTCTTTTTGATAATAGCCATTCTAACAGATCTGAGGTGATATCTCATTGTGGTTTTCATTTTCACTTCTCTGATGATTAGTGATATTGAGCATCTTTCAAGGACCTGTTGGCCATTTGGATAAATTCTCAGATAAATATCTATTCAGGTCCTTTGCCCATTTAAAAAAAGTGGGGGGGATTTTTGTTTTTTTGGTATTGGGTGGTATGAATTCCTTATGTATTTTAGATATTAATGTCTTACCTGATGTAGGACTTACACATCTTTTCTCCCATTCTATAGGGTTGTCCTTTCATTCTGTTGATACTTTCATTGTTGTGCAGGAGCTTTTTAAATTCATGTAGTTTCACTTGTTTACTCTTGTTTTTGTTGCTTGTGCTTTTGGGATCATATCTTAAAAAATCATTGCCAAGAACACTGTCAAGGAACTTTTCCCATTCACTTTTTTCTAAGAGTTTTATGGTTTCATACATTCAAGTCTTTAATCCATTTTGAGTTAGTTTTTTGTAAGTGGTATAAAAAGGGGTCCAACTTCATTCTTTTCATGTGAATATACAGTTTTCCCAAAAGCGTTTACAGAAAAGACTATCCTTTCCCCATGGTTTATTTTCGGTGCCCTTGTCAAATATTAGTTGGCCATATATGCATGGATTTATGCCTGGGTTCTTAATTCTGTTCTATTGGTGTGTGTCTGTTTTTATGCCAGTACTGTACTATTTTGGTTACCTTAGCTTTGTAATATAATTGAAATCAGGAAGTGTGATGCCTCCACTTTTGTTCTTTTTCAATGTTACTTTGGCTATTTTGGGACTTCTGTGGTTCCATATGAATTTTAGGATTGTTCTTTCTGTTTCTATGAAAAATACCATTGCAATATTGATAGGGATTGCACTGATCCTATAGATCATTTTGGGTACTATGGACATTTAAATAATATTAATTCTTCCAATCTGTGAGCATGGGATATCTTTCCATTTGTTTGTGTCTTTTTCACTTTTTTGTTTCATGATTGTCTTATATTTTTCAGTGTATAGATCTTTCACCTTCTTGGTTAAGTTTATTCCTAAGTATTTTAATGTTTTTGATGCTATTTTAATGGGATTATTTTCTTTATTTCTTTTTCATATAGTTTATCATTAGTCTATAGAAATGAAACTGATTTTTATATATTGCTTTTGGGTCCTGCAACTTTACTGAATTTTTATATTAGTTTAAAAAATTTTTTGGTGTAGGCTTTAGGGTTTCCTATGCATAAGATCATGTCATTTGCAACCAGACAATTTTACTTCTTCCTTTCTGATTTAGATCCTTTTTATTTACTTTTGCTGCCTAATTGCTCCGGCTAGGACTTCTAGTACTATGTTGAATAGACATGGTGAGTTTGGGCACCCTTTTCTTGTTCCTGATCTTAGAGGAAAAGCTTTCAATTTTCACCACAGGAGTATGATGTCATTTGTAGGCCAGCTTTTTCTCTTTCTTTCTTTCTTTCTTTCTTTCTTTCTTTCTTTCTTTCTTTCTTTCTTTCTGAGAAAGAGCATGCATACATGTGTGCGTGTGGTGCAAGCCAGGGAAGGGGCAGAGGGAGGAGAGGATCTCAACCAGGCTCCACACCTGGCACAGAGCCCAACACTGGGCTTGATCCCAGGACCCTGAGATCATGAATTGAATCAAAATCAAGAGTCAGACACTTAACTGAATGAGCCATCTAGGCACCCCAGTTGTGGGCTTTTCACATATGTTTTCATATATGGTCTTTATTATGTTGAGGTGTATTACTTATAGATCTAATTTGTTGAAAGTTTTAAATCACAAAATGATGTTAAATTTTGTCAAATTCTTTTTTTGCATCTATTGCATTTTTTGTGTCTATTTATTCATCATTTGGTTAATGTGATGTATCACATTTATTGTTTTGTGTATGTTAAACTATTCTTGCTTCCTAGGAATTTAGTTTTATTTGATCATGATCCTTTTAATGTGCTGTTGAATTCAGTTTGCTAGAATTTTTGCATCATGTTCATGCAGAATATTGGCCTGTAATTTTCTTTTCTGGTAGAGTTCTTAACTGGCTTTGGTGTCAGAGTGATGCTGACTTTATAAAAAGGGTTTGAAAATGTTCTCTCCTCTTCAATGTTGGAAGAGTTTGGGAAGGATTGGCATTAATTATTCTTTAACTGTTTGGTAGAATTCACCAGTGAAGCTGTGTGGTCCTGGGTTTTTTTTTTAGTTAGCAGTTTTGCTTACTGATTCAGTCTCATTACTTGTTATTGACCTGTCCAGATTTCCTGTTTCTTCATGATTCAATTTTGGTAAGTTGTATGTTTCTAGGAGTTTAAGCATTCTTCTAGATTATCTAATTTGTTGATGTATCATTGCTCATAGTAGTCTCCCATGATCTTTTGTTTTTGTCATAGTAGTTGTACCATCTTCTCCTTCATTTATAATTTTATTTATTTGAGTCATCTTTTTTTTTTTCTTGGTTAGTCTAGCTAGGGTTTTGTTAATTTTGTTTATCTTTTCAAACAACAAATTCTTAGTTTCATTGATCTTTTCTATTTTCTATTTCACTTATTTCTACTCTCATCTGCGTGATTTCCTTACTTCTACTAATTTTGAACTTAATTTGTTCTTTTTTTCTAGTTCCTTTGGTGTGTAAAGTTAGGTTATTTGAGTTTTTTTTCCTTAAGGCAGGTGTTTACGCTGTAAATCTTCAGTTCTATTAATCTTTGCTTTACATATTTAGGTGCTTTTTACCATTCTTTTATTTAGGTATATTTAGGGACTCTGTATTTATGTGCTCTTTACATTTCTTTTATTTATGTATATTTATGTGCTCTTTATATACTTAGGTGTTTTTTTACAATTCTTTTACATTCCTGATAAATTAACCCCTTTGTCATAATATAATGACTTTTTAATTTTGCCTCTTGTGATCATTTCAAACTTCAAATCTATTCTGTTCGATATAGACTTGCTCTTTTTTGGTTCCCATTTTCTTGAAATACATTTTCCATTCCTTCATTTTCAGCCCATGTGTGTCCTGAAAGCTAAAGTGAGTCTCTTATAAGCAACCTAATGTTGGGTCTTGTTTTTTATCCATTCAGCCATTCTGTGTCTTTTGATTGGAGAATAAATCCATTTAGGTCAAAATAATTATTGACAGATATGGAGTCACAACTGCCATTTTCTTTATTGTTTTCTGTTTTGCAGTTTCTTTGTTTCTTTCTTCCTCTCTTACTGTTTTTCTTTGTAATTTGATGATTTTTTGTGGTGGTTTTCTTTGATTTCTTTCTCTTAATCTTTAATGTATATGCTACAAATTTTTCCTTTGTGGTTATTATGAACTTACATAAAATACCTTAGAATTTTAACATCTCATTTTAAGTTTAAAATGACTTAACAGTGATTGCATAGAAAGCTATACTTTTACTTCTCTTGGTCTTTAGTTACTTCAGTGACTTCTCAGTCTCCCTCAAATTTTAGGCTATTAGTGCTATAATTTACACTTTATTTACATTGTGTATCCAATAACAAATTATTGCAGTTATAGTTATTTTTAATATGTTTCCATCATCGTTTGAAAATTTGAAAGTGGTTTACATATTTCCATTACAATATTAGAGAATCCTGACTTTGTTTATATTTTTACCTTTACTGATAAAAAATATTTAAAAATACATTCATATATTGTTATTGTTATCATATATTGTTTTCACATTTCACCTTGGGGAATTTCCTTTAGCTCATCTTGTAAGGCTGGTCTGGTGGTGATGAACTACCTCAGCTTCTGTTTGTCATACTTTTATTCATTCTGTTCTTTTCACCTACAATGTACCAAAATATGTGGCAACATTATTAAGGGTCTATCATTATCACAGAGTAGTAAGGACCTCAGAAGTAATTTTAAAGAGCTGTAAAATGAAGCCTGGAGTGGTAAAGTGTGACTCAGAACCATAAATCTAAAGATGGAATGAGACCTAACTTTTGAGGCTGTAAAGTCTTCTACAGCATTTCCACTAAAAGCTGACCTTTCTTGGCTAGTTCCCTTCCAAGACAGAGAGCTGACAATCTTCAGAGGTAGCCTTTCCCTCATGGAGAGCTTGACCATCAGAAAGCTCCTCTTCAATCAGCTAAAATATTCCTCCCTCCACCTTCTCTTCTGTGGTCTTCAGTTTGCCCTGAAAACATGCCTTGCTCTTAGCGAACAATGACAGAGCTGGATGCTGGGTGAACCTAGGGTTGGAAGAATCCTAAGAGAGGGACAGCCAAGTCTGACACAAATACCAGGAACCCCAGGTGCCTCTGCCCCATATGGGATAGTTCTCTGGATACAGTGGAACATTAGCTATTCATATGGTTTGTCCTAACTAGGAAAAGAAATCCTTTCATATGGTCTAGCTTGGTTTATTGGAATTCTATAACAGGTTTTAGTACTAGGGCCTTAGCTGATAATATCGTATTTTTGGTACTTTTAATCATATATATCTTCTGCGGACTCTTCATGAGGAAGAAAGTGGTTGGAAAGTTCGACATAACTTAGTGTATACTTGGTTCTCCTGGCCAAATCCCATTTTCATATCGTTTCTCAAATTTATGATTTCTGATACAGTGGACATTGACATGGTACATCCTTTGGCTCACATAAATTATGCATTCTTGGACTCAGACTGCACCTTCTCAGACTCCTCTCCTGGCTGCCTGTTGCCTCAGTGGGCATGTCTCATGGTGTTATCAATGTCTTTGGGTCTTCCAGTTTTTGAGATCTTCCCTTCTTGTAAAAGCAGAAACTCTGTAACATCTTTGGCCCAACATTTATTTACAGAGTTCAGGGCCTGGCCAGCACCCCCAAATTTCTCATCTATCTAAGTTTCCCATAGAGAATTGAGCCTTTAGCATCTTTATTGGCATATCTTGAAAGCACACACAATCATAACATGGCCTTTTTACTTCCTTATCAATAGGCAACACATAAACCTAATTGACCCAAATTTACAAATGACATATTTACAGTTGTTCTTAGTAATGTAAGCCACTTCCTTTTCAAAAGCTTTCTTATCCATACTGTCCCATTGTAATGGCAAAGTGACTACTTTCATGGAAGGAGCCAGGACACATACCCACTGCCCAGCTTCTAGTCATCCTGAAGACTGTTTGCCAAAGGGCCTCAAGGTTTCCCAGATGGTTGGGAGATCATTTGTGAATATCTCACATCTAGCCCACTGATGAACAAGTATTTTGTGGGGAAGTTCACCCTAGACCTCTAGAGTATTTTTAAAGAGAAATAATGAAAACCTTTCAAAGTACAAATCCTAGGAAGCAAGATGACTTGCTTCCTGACATCAAACCTTCCATTCATTTTGAAAGCATTCATGTGAACAATAAGGTATAGGATGGAATTTGTGTTGAATTTCTTACTAATGGGTCTTTGGAGGAGATATGTACTTCCTGCTGTTGTCCATATATTTTCTCAAGACAATTACCCATCTCCACAGTACCTATTACTTTGGCCAAAAATAAAGTCAGATGGGGAAAAATTTGGTCTTCAAGTGACAACTGGTCATTATTATAATGATAATCGTAATAGTTAACTGTGTGAGAGCTAGCTGAGTCTTAGGCACTTTATATACGTTATCTTTAATCCTTACATCTCCAGGAAATTATGTATTATTGGTAGTAGCTATAAGATGGCAAAATGCTTTGCTGTTCTTGATTGGCTGTCTGCCTTGTCTGACACCAGTCTTGCCACCTCCATAGGCAAGGTACAAATGGATGAACCTAGTCAGAGGAAAGCTGTTTATAGAGAAAGTTGTGGCACCAAGTCTTCCCAAGTCTTCCTGCCTTGGGAGAAAGGCTAGACCAGGTCTGAATCATAAGGACTGACTCTGTGCTCCTGGGTGGAGTAAGGCCTACATAAAAAACCATTCTAGCTCATTGTGAAAGCTATTATTCCCAATAGCAGACCCAAGGAAGGACAGACCCAAGACAAAATGTATAAAGGTAAAGAGAGTGTTTTCCTAAGATCTAGTGCAATAAGGTTCATTCTCTAACCCTACCCACCCTTAGCAAGATTAATGGTAGAAGAGAGCAGTCTTATAAGCTAAGGGAGACCTTCTTAGCCAACTAGAGTTATAGACAGAATCAATCCAGAAAAAAAAAAAAAATGGATCCACTAGGGCATTCCATGTGGGAAGAAGAATTTTTAAAGTTCTTTGTTCTTCCTATTGAAAGCTCTTCTTGTTAGTACAGAAATGGCAAAGTACTGAGATGAGTATAGATGCTCTCAGCTCTTGAACCATGGCCAACATTCCCAATCAATGATGTCCCTCATTCATGCCAAACCTAGAATCTTTCTCAATATGATACCCTTAGCAACTATATTAGATGACTGGAATTGGCAAGTGTTTAAAATCCTTTTACCATCATGATCTTAGCACCCCAGTAGAGTACTGCCTATCATCCATGTCAGAAAGCTCCTGCTTCTGTGTACAGTGTGAGAGGTGCTTTAGCTTTCCTCCCCAGAAGTGGGAGCCTGTGGCCAACATGCCTTCATGTTCTTTTTTTTTTTTTTTTTTTTAAATTTTTAGGGAGAGACAGACAGAGAGAGAGAAACCAAGAGCAGGGGAGAGGAGCAGAGGGAGAGAGAGAGAATCCCAAGCAGGCTCCATGTTCAGCATGGAGCCCAACATGAGGCTCGATCCCACAATCCTGGGATTATGACCTAACCCAAAATCATGAGTGAGACACTCAACCAAATGAGCCACCCAGGCTCCCCATGCCCCTATATTTTGATCTAGTTTTTTACTTGGGAATGTGGCCTTGGGCCACAAAAATTAAGAGTATCAGAAAAGTCTTGCTTGACTCTTCATGAGGCTTCTTTTCCAACCCTTGTCTCTTCTGTTATGTTTAGACCTAAAGCCAATGAATGGTTGCCTGTTACTTAGGCCACCTAATCTCACTTGTTCTAACCTCCATCTAGAAATATGTTTAGTCACTTTGTACAACCAAGTTCAAGACAGGTTTATACAATGTACACCAGAGAATGAAGTAATGCCCACAAAAAACAAACAAACAAACAAACACCCCACATACTCAAACATCCCAGATAAATGCTAAACCAGACAGCAGTCAGGACAGGACAACAGGCATAAGCTAGGACTTTGTTCAGTGAATCTGTATGTAAGGCCACTTTAGTCAATAGTATCTCTAAGAAGTACACAATAACAGTCCCACACCCACAGAATGTAGAAATCACAAGCATACCTCAGGATCAATGTGACTTCACATTTACGCCCCAGCCTAATATCTAGACTTGAAGCAGAACAAGTAACTCTCTGGTCCATTTCCTTACTTTCCAAATAAAATACCTGGGATCTTCTAAAATACATACATAGATATATATATATGGCCTATGACACCTTCCCTCCCTCCCAATATGTAATACAGGATTGCCCCAGAAATGGAGATAAGGTGAAGCCAATACTGACCATTTAGATGCTCCTCAATCCTTAGAGTTGGGCTCTAGCGATGGGTTGTTAAAATCTATTTTGGGGGCTCCTGGGTGGCTCAGTCAGTTAAGCGTCCGACTTCAGCTCAGGTCATGATCTTGTGGTTCATGGGTTTGAGCCCCACATCAGGCTCTGTGCTGACAGCTCAGAGCCTGGAGCCTGCTTCAGATTCTGTGTCTCCCTCTCTCTCTGACCTTCCCCTGCTCACTCTGTCTCTCTCTCAGAAATAAATAAAACATTAAAAATTTTTATTAAAAAAATCTATTTAGTCCCAAGTCTTTATTTCCTGGAAGCTGGTGTATGTGGTTGGCATCTGTTTTACAGATGGTGCAAGTAAGTCTTGGTGTGGCAATTTGTCTTGTTGACCCTTTGGAACTTTGGAGAAGTGGGACACATTAGAAACTGAGTATTGAGTAGACCAATTGGGGACACGTGGATGTTGCGACAGTAGAAGATGCTGTCTGCAGCTCCTGAAGAAGAGAGCCAGTTTTTGTTTTGGTTTCTTCAGCTCCCATCACTCCTATTGCTAGGATCAAGCAGAATAAGAAGAAATAAGGTGCACACCTATCCCTTTGTTTACTGCAGCATTCTTTACAGTAGCCAAATTATGGAAGCAGCCCAAGTGTCCATCAATAGGTGAATGGATAAAGATGTGGTATATAGACACAAGGGAATAATATTCACCATCAGAAAGAATGAAATCTTGCCATTTGAAATGACATAGATGGGAGCTAGAGAGTATAATGCTAAGTGAAATAAGTCAGTCAGAGAAAGACAAATTACCATATGATCTCAATCATAGGTGCAATTTAAGAAACAAAACACATGAGCGAAGGGAAAAAAAGAGAGAGAGACTAACCAAGAAATAGATTTTTAACTACGGAGAGCACACTGGTAGTTACCAGAGGGAAGGTGGGTAGAGGATGGGTGAAATAGGTAATGGGGATTAAAGGGTACACGTATCATGATGAGCACTGAGAAATGTATAGAATTGTTGAATCACGATATTGTACACCTGAAACTAATATAGCACTGGATGTTAACTAAACTGTAATTAAAATATTAAAAACTGAATTAGAAAAAAGACATACTAAAAAAGAAGAAAGAGGTGTAAAGAGAGCTTCTGACATAATTTGAGAATTTGAGAAAATTTTGTCTGTGGCAAAGGGGTACTGATGAAAACAGAAGGGTTTACACTACAATAACTTGATGGTGTGGTGGCAAATGTGAGTGTGTCTGTTGCAGTCATGGCTTGTTGCTCTTGGATGTCCATTCTGTAGTCTTCGGCATGTTAGCCATGTGGTTAATATGAGAGAACACAACTTTTCGTCACAGTGTAGAGAGTGGGGGGGCAGCATGAAAGAGGCATTTGGAAAGCCCTTGGGAGTATGAACAATAGTCTCATGAAGGACCGAGTGGGACGTGGGAGGAGTGGAAAGGATTAGAGGTACTGCACGGCCATGATGCTATTAGGACTGTTCTGATAATTCATGATTTTCTCTCTTGCTGGGACATCTATCTTATGCCTCTGGTGGGTCTGGTCATGGAGAGCCCTGGACTCATGAGGAAAAAGGATGGCCTCTAGAGGGTGCAGTAGATCTCACCTCTGGTGGAAATCAAGTCAAAGGCACGCTTGGATTATAGTTATCCACCGTAAGAGGCAGGTTGAAAAATTCTGGTGTCTGGGTAGCAGGTTCTGCTTAGACCCTTCCCTTTTGCATCTTCGGTTTTGAGGATCCTACTTTGGGCCTTCTCATCTCCTAAATGAAAAGTGGCTAAGAAGCCAGCCACTGTATATATTTGAAAGGCCAGTGGAACCTGAAGCGTGGCATATGTAGTTGAAAAAATTGTTGGGGCACCTGGGTGGCTTCCAACTTTGGCTCAGGTCATGATCTCACAGTTCATGAGTTCGACCCCCATGTCGGACTCTGTGCTGACAGCTCAGAGCCTGGAGCCTGCTTCAGATTCTATGTCTTTTTCTCTCTCTTTCTCTTTCTTTCTCTGTACCTCCCCTGCTGTGCTCTCTCTCAAAAAGAAATAAGTAAACATTTAAAAAAGTGTGGATAAGTGGCTTATTCAGTCTGCCCTAAACTTTAGGGAGGGATGAATTTTCCCTACTGCAGAATTAAGGCAGAGGAAAGTGTACCATATAGGGCAATTAGCCTGCTTTGACCAAAGATTTAAATAAACCGAATGGAATTCTAGGCTCTCGTATCATTCACTCCAAACGGCCAAGACATTTATTACAATTTGGGGCCCCGATTCGTAATGAAAAGGGTGGGCATCTGCCTGCCTTTATTTACCCTTTAGGGGCATCCCTCATTCAAGAAAGCATCCCTCATACACAAGACCCAGAGGCCTGATCCCGGTTTCTCAGTCACCACTGACCTTTATCATCCTTAGTGCCTAGATGAGGCAATATGGCTCAGAAGTAGCAGAACTAGGCTTGACCCTTGCCTCCAACTCTTCTTGCTGCTACACCTCTAGTGTGGGGATCAGGACACATGCATTTCAGCTCTTCCTCTGACACCTTCCATGGGACACCAGGAAAGCCGTCTCTCTGGGTCTCAGTTTCCTCATCTGACAAATGGATGGCTTACGCTAGGCCTTCTTCAAATCTTAATGATTTGCTACATGATTACAGCTTGTACTATTTTGATCAAGGGACTTGGTATTTTAATCTACTGAAAAATAAAAAAAAGGCATCAAATCAGGAATTCAAGCCTGTAGCCAATGAACTTTCCGCCCCCGTTATGAGAAACAATCCCCAGAATCCCAAGAAAACCGAGGTCCAGGATTTCCCCTGGGGGCGGATTCTGCATGCGCATAACTTACTCTGTCTTGTAAAAAACAAAACTCTTGTGACGTCCTTCCCCCCCCCCACCCCAAGTAAAGTCAATGACTTTCAACTTCCCTTCCCTTCCCCAGTCTTCTCTGGAGTCCTAAGCAAATTAAAGCAGGAGTATTTAATCTTCTCCCCAGATGTTTTGATCACAGAAGGGCCACATATGTGCACACATTCCTGGATATTTTTAGATATTTACAGGCTCCAAAGTTCTAACTGCATTTTCACTCTGAGCTTTGTGGTCGTGGTGGGCCGTTCTGCCAAAGCGGCCGAGGTCGGGCTGCCGGCACAGGGCCTGGTGCAGGGAGGCTTGGAGGCAGCTCCACTCAGCCACTCTTCCAGGAGTGGTTCGGAGCCTGCCTCGCAGGCTGCAAGGCTGCAGGAGAGAAAACAAACCGCTGCCATTTAATAAAAACTATGGGTGGGGGCCCCTGAGTGGCTCAGTCAGTTGAACGTCTGACTTCGGCTCAGGTCATGATCTCACAGTTAATGAGTTTGAGCCCTGCATCGGGCTCTGCACTGACAGCGTGGAGCCTGGAGCCTGCTTCAAGTTCTGTCTCCCTTTCTCTCTCTCTCTCTCTGCCCCTCCCTGGCTCACGCTCTGTCTCTCTCTCCAAAATAAATAAACATTAAAAACTTTTTTTTAAAGAATTATGGGTCGCACAGACTTCTCCCTGGAGTGTTCTGCCTGCAAGTCCCCTCCAAACATACCAAACCCAATGAAGGGGTGGCAAGGTAGAGTGGGCAGAAGATCAGGAGATGTGTCTCCAGTGGGCTATACAACCATTACTTTCCTGTCCTGGGCCTTAGTTTCTCTACCTGCAAAATGGGATGTGTCACACATGTTGCACAGAGGTCTGCAAACTATGGTCTGCTGTCCGGCTGGCTGTTTTTGTGAATACAGTTGTACTGGGACAAAGACAGTGCCATCTGTTTATGTATTATGTGTGGTTGAGCTGACGAGTTGCAACAGAAACCACATGGCCTACAAATCTAAGATATTTACTCTCCAGTCCTTTAAGAAATAGCTTGCTGACCCCTGGTGAAACTCGCCACATTCAGTAGTCCAGGATGTGCCAAAGGGATCCTACTGCCAGCAGTTGAGGCTCTCCCTTCTCTTGGGGGAGGAATGATAGGAGCCAATGTCCCCAGGAGCAGCTGTCAGCCAATGACAGATGGAAGTTGGGGGAAGCCATCCCTGCTTCCTTACCTCACAGGTGGGAAAATCCCGAGATATGTTTCATATTGTCTCCTACACGTCCCCAGTTAGGATTTCACCTCAGATACCCATGACAGGAGCCTCCTTGTCACCATATCCTGAATCATCTTCCTTCCTTTTTCTGTCCCCTCTCCACTCTCCTACTGGTGCTTTCTGGATTCCATTCCCTGCAAAACCCGCAGCACTCAAATCCTTGACTCAGAGTCTGCTTCTGAGGGTATGCAGCCTCAGACAGGACATAAGCTTGTGCACCTTCTTTTTTCCATCCCCCCGTTGGCTGGCATCGCACCTGCACTATGTTGCACGTTGACTTCTGGACTTAGATGAAATGCCACAAGGCAGGGCGTGGGCTGTGTTTTCCCAGTGGCCACAACAGTGCTGGATGACTCACCCTGGAAGTGTAGGGAAGCTTATTCTCCACGGGGTGAACCTCGATCATAGGAGGAAAACTGACAAACACATGTCCCCCACTTTCCCCTTCCTTGGGTTTCTGCCAAGGGTAGCTTCTCTTTGCAAACTTTCCGGGGAAATTCTGTGTGCTGAGAAAGCATGCCTGCCCAGAGACCTACTGTGTTTCTTTGGTGCCCTGTTGAATAGTTGCATGGTGGATAACTCATTCATCTCCCTTTGTCTCACTTCCCAGTTTTTTCCTAACCCTAATGACCCTGTGTTTGCACTTCCCAAGAAAAGTCTCAGTACTGTAATCCTTGCTTCAGGCTCTGCATTCCAGAGGCCCGGAGCTAAGGCATGGTATTGGTTTAAATATCTCTAAGGACTCTTTCAGATCAGAAATACTAGACTTCTAGTAAGTTCCAATCTTTACATTCTTAGGGATAAAAAAATTACATATCTACTGTATTGGACATGAAGCATCATTTAATTTCTATAGAGACTAGGTTCTGAGGTATGCCAGGCATCTTGTTTGTTCCAATTAAAATCAGACCAAGATGATATAATTATTATTAATAATATTTTTAAGTTCTATTGCTAGGTTTTAAGTAGCTGGTCCTCATTTAAACCTTATTGGGCTCTATTATTACCCTCATTTTACGTAAGAGGAAAATGAAGTTCAGAGAGGGTAAGCCACTTTATCCTAAGTTGCCCAGTAAGTGGCCAAGCCGGAATATGATTCCAAAGGCTGTGTTCAAAATCACATGCTGTACTCTATCTAATATAAACAAATACAATACTCTTTCAATGTTTCTTTGAATAGACACTTCACCAGTGAAGATATGTGGGTGAAAGATAAACATATGAACAGATGCTCAACATCCTTAGTCATTAGGAAACCTAAGAGCATAATAAGCTGTCGCTACACACCTGCTAGCATGGCTTAATTAAAAAGATGGGCCCTACTTAGTGCTGGTGAGGATGTGGAAGAACTGGACTCCCATACACTGCTGATGGGAAGGTAGAATGGCACAGCGAATTTGGAAAACTGTTTGACAGCTTCTTAAAAAGTGAATATGATCGAGCCAACCCACTCCTAGGTATTTACCCAAGAAAAATGATGACATGTGTCCACACAGAGACTTGTATAGGAATGCTCATGGCTACTTTATTTGTAAGCTAAAAGCTGAAAAGAATCCAAATGTCCCTCGGCAGGTGAATGGATAAATAAATTGTGGTACTCTATCCATAAAATAGAACACCACTCTATAATGAAAAGGAATGAACTTTTGACACATACAACAACATGTACAAATCTCAAAATAATTGAGAAGGAAGCCAAATGAAAATGAGTACACACTATACGATCCCATTTATATATGTTCTAGAAAATATAGTAATAGCAACAGAAAGATCTGTGGTTGCCTGTGTGTGTGTGTGCAATGAAATTTTTAGGGGCAGTGGATATGTTCATTGTCTCAGCAGTGATGGTTCCATGGGAGTATACCTATGTCAACTCATCAAATCACATGTTTTAAACATGTGCAGCTGATTGTAGGTCAATTATATCTCAAAGCTGTAAAGAACACAAACAAATTCTGTGGATAACCGAACACACAAGAAGTGGCTTTGGAGAAATGCTCTTTTAAATTGGCTTTTGGGATTGTCTACAGAAATCAAACCAATGGTGAACGAGTGAGCTGATTGATTTTATCTTGACTGACTCAAAATGGTGCAGGCCAAAGAGAGAAGAAGGTGGGGATGCAGTGCTTGGCAACTTAGGGACAGGCCCTTTACCTCCTTCAGCCTCAAGGTCCTCATTGATAAAATGGGAACGTCTTCAGCTGCCCTGCATCTCCTATGAAGCTGATTTGAGGAAAAATAAGTGACTTCGCTTTAAACTGTGAATGACGAAATTTCCTCACCCTTATCCCATGTCCCTGCCAAGCTCTTGGTGGCAATCCCAGTCCTGGGTGCCACTGGCCCCCTTGGGGGCTGTGCTGGGAGCTTACAGACCCTGCCTCTGGAATCAGCATAGATCATCTCCCTTTTAGTCTCTCAGGCCTCTGTGACTTTGTTCCCAGACCCTGTTCGGCTGGTCCCTTAGGACTCATTTCATGTCCATACTTCCCAGCTGTTTTGATGGCCCACTTGGCCTCACATCCCCCTCTGCACATTCTTTAGCTCCCCATCTGTCTTCTGCCATTGAAGGACAATAGGCTGGACCTACCCACTCACCCAAAATCAAGGAGAGAGTGGCTCTGATTGTTCAAGGCCTCCTCAGACACTGGAGAGACAGACCTGATGTCAAGGGAACCCACATCCTGGTGAGAGAAGCAGATACACAGACCTATTGTGCCAGCACCTATCTTGTATGACGTTCTATGGTAGAGGTGTTCTTGTGCCATCCCAGGGATGGTAGGGTGAGTTGGGGGGGGATAAAGGGTAGCAATGCTGGGGGGTGGTTCTCAGATGAAGAAATGACTCAGAAGGATGGGTGAGTACTTTTCAGATGGAAGTCAGAAGAGAGAGCATTTCAGACACAGGACATGGGATCCCCCTTCCTCAAGGGCAAAGGTCTTGGGGGTATTGGGACACTGAATGGTTTGGTGTCACCAAAACCTAGCAGGAGGCAAAGCTAAAGGGTAAGCCAGGGCCAGATCATGGAAGGATGGCTTGCGGTGTGCACCAAGAGGGTTGAGTCCAGACCTGTGGGAGCCGGGTAGGTGCTGAAGGGTTCTAAGCCTGAAAGTGACAGTCACAACTCACTCTGTTGGGCCCAAAGGTTCATTTGTGGGGCCCTTCTCAAATTTTCCCCAGGAGGATTGGATTCTCTTTACAGCAGATTTTTTTGTTTTTCTTTTTTAATTTTTTTTTTAAAATTTATTTCTGAGAGAGAGAGAGACTGCGTGAGCAGGGGAGGGTCAGAGAGAGAGGGAGACACAGAATCTGAAACAGGCTCCAGGCTCTGAGCTGTCAGCACAGAGCCCGACGCGGGGCTCGAACCCACGAACAGTGAGATCATGACCGGAGCCGAAGTTGGATGCCCAACCGACTGAGCCACCCAGGTGCCCCCTACAGCAGGGTTTCTTAACTGTGGCACTGTTGACACGTGGGGTCTGGGTGGTTGTCCTGTGCCTTGTAGGATGCCGAGTGACAGATTCTCTGGCCTTTACCCACTGGGTGCCATTAGCACTCTTCCCAGTTACAACAACCAAAATGCTTCCAGACATTGTCCCTGGGGTGGCAACTTGCTCTCTGTTGAGAAGGACTGCTCTAGAGGTTCCCCCACCCCCAATTTGTTTGTTTATTTTTGAGTGGGTATGCAGTTGGCCTTGCATGCATTTGTCCTCTTCCTTCCTTCTAACGCCCGGCTTCTAGCCTTCCCACAAGGTGCCATCGCTGGACGATACTCTTGGCTCCGTGCAGAGCCTTGTTTCAGCACCTTGTCTCAGGTGGCTCAAACCCCCTGCCCACGGGGGCACTGGCTGGGGCTGGCTGAAGGAGCCATGACTCTGAGCCATCCACCTCTGCCTCAGGCCAGCAGGGCACCCAATTCTTGGTGGGGCACACCATGTGATGTCAAAGAGACTCCTGGAAGGGGTCCCAGCTCGAGGTCAGGTAGGACCAGAATTGTCCAGGCTTGTTGGCCCTGAAGCCTCTGTCCTTGGGTCCTGCTGTCTGCCAAGCTCATAGCCTGGAGGGACAAGGGAAGACTGCCAGGGAGAGGGAACCAGCCTGGGGACAGAGAGCAGGTGGTGGCAGCTGCAGGCCATGTGACCGCTGGAGGCTATGTGTGTCACAGGACAGAGCTGGGCCACTGGCTCATTCCTGTGCTCAATCTGAGAAGGCCTCACATGACTTTTTTGTGGGAGCCTGTGTGTCGGGGCGGGAGAGGAGGTGGGAGGGAGGGGGAAGTGAGTTTAGGATCCATGCTAGAAATACAAAATACATTTGTGAATCACAAGCAGATATTTGTCATATGACCCCATCAGCTTTGCCAATGTAGAAAGCGGGCTAAGGGCACAAAACATTCATTCCACCCCCTGCTCTGTGCAGGCCGTGGCAGCCCAGAGGGTCACTAGGGTTCGAGTAGGAGGCGAGGGAGCCAGCCATGCGACCCACAGTGTCAGCAAAAGCAGAATGCAAACTGGCCCCCCCTCCCAGTTCTGGATGTTTCCGTGTGCTCATTCATATGTTAATCTAACAACGGCCCCCAATTCCCAGTGAGAAAACCAAGGCCAGAGGATTCCTCTATGTTCCTTTTTCTTCCTTCCTTAGGGTTTCCAGGGTTTAATCTGGTTTTGGTCTTGCTTTCTGCACCCTATTGGTAGCTCCCCTGCCTCCCCTTGGCCCCAAAACGTACACGTTGGAAGGTCCTTCTTGTGGACAGGACAGGTGAGGGCTCCTAAAATCACGGTGCCTCCATGGAAGAGGCCTCTGTGGTGCTGCTGTACAGGATTCCCAGCAGAAGGGGTCAGAAATGCAGGAGACTGAAGTCAGGCAAGTTCTAGAGAAGGACGAGAGAAAGCCCTGGAGGCTTCTCCCCCCCACCCCACCCCAGGAATGAGAGGAAAGCCCCAGGGTTCCTCCAGTAGCCCCACCTCCTGGCCCTCGGTGAGCCAGGAGCTTTATTTAGTTGCGCTGAAACCCCATGGCCTGGATCAGGACTCCTAAGCCCATGTCCTTACCATCCAAGAGGACAAAATCTTGTGAGCAAGCTCTGCCCCCTCCGGGAAAAGAGCCACCTGTCTCGTGCTTGATGCATGTTTCACCTCTAGGGTTATTACTTTCAAAATAACATTTAGTATGTTTAATCTGATTACATAAGCAAGATATATTCAGTGCAGAATATTTGGGAAATCCAGAAATGTATAAAAAAGGAGATTAAAAATTCACCATCACCTCACCAATCAGAGACAGCTTCTGCTAAAATTTTGGTACATAGCTTTCTCATCTATTCTTGAGTCCTGGGTATGTATATAACTATAAAAAGCAAAACCAGAGAAATACTTTGGATAAATTTTTTTAAAATTATTGAGGCATAATATACATAGTAAAAGGCACAAATCTTAAGTGCACAGCTCAATATATCTTTATATATTATTGCATCCATGAAACCCTCAGTCAGATCAAGACGTAGAACATCTCCAGACCCCAGCAAACTCAACTCCTGTCCTTTCTCAGCTAAAAACTATGCTCTACTTTCAAGATGTAGTCAGTATTCTGACTTTCATCTTTCCAGATTAGATTTGCCTATTCTTGAGTATCGCATAAATGGGTTCACACGGTATTTACTCTTTTGTGGCTGGCTTCACTCACCCAATGTGTGGCATCTATCCCAAGGCCTGGCCTAGCAAAGGCACTCAACACTGGCACATGAAATGTATGTTGGATGCATGTTAAGTAATTGAATGTGTGAGTGAGTGAATGAGTGACTAGGCTTTGGTGATGGGGCGGTCTCCTATGCTTTTTGGTCACCATCTGGCACTCCGTGAGGAGAAGGAAGAGCAGGCAGGTAGCTTGAGTAATTCTCCTGTGGGATTAGATGAACCCGAGCTAAAGGGGTGGCTGTGAGGAGGGTGATGAGGGGGCAGGTCATACATGCCTGTCTGCCTGGCACTCACGAGGGTTGGTCTGGTGCCCTGTGAGCAGCAGACCAGCAGTATTTTTAGAAACCCCATCAGAGCAGCCACTTGACACAGTGACTGCCTCACTGTCACAGTGTCCCATGGCTTTATGAAGAGCGCCCACCCTGGGTCACCCCCCTGCGCTATGAGTCAGATAGCATAGTAGTGTGTTATTGCCCCCAGATGGGAATCATGCTCAGCAGTGGCTTGGGATGGCGAACAAGAACATAGCAAGGGGACCCAGGTGTTCCCAGGGAGCATTCTGCTGGGAAGTGCATGACTTGGCTCCTGAAGAAATGGTACTCTGGGGTACCCTGGGGTACCCTGTACCCCAAGAAAGAGATGTTTACTCTCTAGAATCAGAATCATGGCATAGTTCCCAGCCAATGTAGCCTCCCTTTATTATTTGAAAGTCTCAACATTAGAAAGGACCCCTCTTCTGCCCATGCCCCATGGGGGGGGACCGAGCCCCCTTTGACATTCTTTCCAACACAGACTCAGCTTTCACACCTCCCTCTTCCCCTTTCCCTACCTTGCCTCTCTGGACCCAGCCACCATCATCTCAGCTGCCCTGTGCTAGCCAGCCGCCTGCTTTCTCCATCTGCTTTTGTTTCCTGTTATCCATTCTGCTCTGCAGCCAGGGGTCAGGCACTCTCCACAGCTGTAGCCTTGACAAAGTGGCTAGACACCACAGGAGAAGGCGCAACACTGCCAGAGAGGGATCAAACCATGGTCGGCAAGAGATTGCTGCCGGGCCACGCAGGTGGGAGGAGATGGCATCCTGAGGCGCAGCTGGGGGTACAAGGTTGAGGAGGCAGGATAGGTTACAGGTGGCCTGAGGCCAGGCATTGTTTGATTACTTGATTAAGCTTCATTGCCCTTTCCCTGGGCTTGTTAGGAATGGGTTGTGGGAGATGGAGATTAGGGGGTAAGAATCAGGTTTTTAAATTTTTTTCCCCTATCACTGGGGACATGGTTATGGCTTTGGGAATGTAGGAAATCAGTTTTCCATGAGCTTATGAACTATTGGGGTAGAAGATTGTCATGTTATAAACTTAAAAACTACAGACGAACAGGCCTTGAACAGTCTGTGAGAATAAACAGTGTCAATCACTGAGAGTGCTTGGGCAGCGCGTGACCTGGCATGGTTTGTAATGCTGTCCCAGAGAACGGAGACATTTCAGATCAGCAGTATTTGGGGGTTCTACTTGGAGAAAGCGACCCCTCAGCTGACTGGTGCTGTCCTCGGCTGGGTGATTTAGTGGTCAGACTTGCTTAGTTGAGGGGGAGCAGGGTCATGACAAGGCACCTGTGCCCATCTGCCAGTTCAGATTGAGGGCCAAATCACAGGGTCAGTAATGCCTCCTGGCCAGAGGACATGAGCTGAGCAGCTGTCCCTGACATGCTGGCCAGGAGAGGTCCTCTTACCAAGGCAGCCAGGTCACCATGGGGAGTGTGAGTGCCCTGTGGTCAGAGGGTATGTGAGTATCAGGACAGAGGGAGGTAAGGAGCCTGTTCTTGGCCCCTCAGACAGCCACGAAGCCAGGGAGGTGGAAAGGAGGTCTTTAGGCCAGGATGGAGGATACCCCAGTGTTTGCTGTGGCCAGAGGGCTGGGTCCTTGGTGCACACAGGGACCAGCTGGGAAAAGAGATGGATGGGAACTAAGCATGTTGCAGTGAAATAATTCCTAGACTACAGATTATCTCTGTCCTTCATTTTCCTCTTCTGTAGAATGAGTACAATGAGATGGGGGGCGGGGTACATATTCCTCATACACGGAACGATTTCATATGACTCTAAGGCGTTATTTGCCCCAGAAATTTTTGTGTTTAATATTTTTCTTAGCAAGTTGGAGAAAGATACTGGGTGCAGGCTCATCAGATGTGTGCAGAAAATAAAGCTGAGGCAAGTGGCTGAGACTGGTAAGGGAGACCTTGAATTGCAGGACCTGAAAAGCCGCAGGGTTTCTCTCCCCTGAGTGCCCTCTCCGTGTGCCCATCAGGAAGGCAGTGTCCCTAAAGGTGCTCCATCCTTCATGATGTGGCCAATGCCTCTCTCTAGCTCAGGGTTTCCCAATCTTGGCATGATTGTCATTGTGAACTAGATCATTCTTTGTTGTGGGGCTGCCCTGGGCATTGTAGGATGTTCAGTGGTCTCTCTGGCCTTTATTCAGTACGGTAGATGCCAGTACTGCTACCCATCTTCCCCTGTGGGAACCAAATATCCCTGGGGAACAAAATTACCCCTGTTTGAAACCACCCTATCACCCCCATCCCACACACGTCCCTGTGTGCATCATATGTGGCTCTGGTCACACCGAAGTACATGTGGCTCTTTAAATAAAGCTTTTCCACGTCCTTCCTACACCTTTGCATACACGGATCCCTCCCCCTATCACCCCTTCCCACTCCTGCCTTTGGAGCTTCATGAAATCCAGCCCATCCTTTTTTTTTTTTTTTTTACAAATAGTTTATTGTCAAATTAGTTTCCACATAACACCCAGTGCTCATCCCCAAAGTGCCCTCCTCCATGCCCATCCCCCCCTCCCCCCCACATCCATCAGTCCTCAGTTTTTGTCAGCATTCAAGAGTCTCTCATGGTTTGCCTCTCTCCCTTTCCCCCACCATTTCCCCCCTTCTTCTCCCCCTTGTTCCTCCGTCAAGTTCCTCCTAATCCTCCTATACGTGCAAACATATGATATTTGTCCTTCTCTGCCTGACTTATTTCGCTCAGCATAACACCCTCAAGGTCCATCCATGTTGCTACACATGGCCAGATTTCATTGTTTCTCATTGCCATGTAGTATTCCATGGTATAGATAAACCACATCTTCTTGATCCATTCATCTGTTGATGGACACTTAGGCTCTTTCCATGTTTTAGCTATTGTGGAGAGTGCTGCTATGAACATTGGGGTACATGTGCTCCTATGCATCAGCATTTCTGTATCCCTTGGGTAAATTCCTAGCAGTGCTATTGCTGGGTCCTAGGGGAGTTCTATTGTTAGTTTCCTGAGGAACCTCCACACTGTTTTCCAGAGGGGAAATCCAGCCCATCCTTGAAAACTCATTTGAAGTATCCCTTCTTGAGGACATTGTCCCTGAGGCTCCCAGGTAGCTGGTGGACATGTAGCATACTTCTTCTGGAGCCCTGGTGGCATGGGCGTTCATTTTTTGCCTGTGATCGTCTCTCCCATTGGACTTTAAACTTCTTGAGGGCAAATCCTGGATCTCATTCATCTTTGTTCCCCAGTGCCTCACACACGGCCTGGCACAGTGTGGGGCTCAGTAAATCCTAGCTGAGTAATGTCATCTAATGAGTTGCTATTAGGGGGTCACAGGATGTATAATGCTCTAGTCCAATGGAGAACATTTCCTGGATCTTAATAAAGCAGAGTCTAGCATTCCATCCTTAAGCAGCAAAATATAATCTATCTCATCTCTTATGCAGAAACCGACTTATTATTATTTTAATTTTCAGGATGCTAGAGAGGTTTGGGGGAGTTTCCTTCTGTGACTCCACCCTTGAGAAAATACCGGTGTGGCTGCAGTAGGTAGCACTTTCTCTTTGAAGGATGCTGGGATAAATGCCAACCCCAGCCAAACTTTCTCCTTGCTTCCCTCCAGAGCAGGGGACTCCACCATGTCTTTCTTAAATGCAAATTCCATCCCTCGGGTCCCAGAGCTAAGCCCCGCCCCGCGGCTCCCTGCACCCTTGGCTATGGGACTTTCTCCAGCTCTCCCCTCATTGTCAAAACGGAACAGACTGCGCAGAAGGAACGCGTTTGGTGCTGAGACCAGAGCCAGGGCAATAAGCGGCAGATCCAGACAATCTGCTCCACTCCTCCCCAAGGAGAGAGGAAAGGTTTTTATTCCTTGCTGACAACCAAGTCAGCGATGGGAAAATCTCTGGGTGACCAAAGCTAAGCAAAGCAAGAGAGACTCACCCTACATTGATGTGCCTTGAAAATTAAAGAGCCTCTGGCTTTATATGGCCAGGCTTCACTGTGTCTGTGTGTGGGCTTCACTGTGTGTGTGTGTGTGTGTGTGTGTGTGTGTGTGTGTGTGTTGGGTGAAGGGGTGATATGTATACACGAAGAGAAAAGTCCTGGATTCTCAGATAGAAAAAGCCATCGAGTNCCCGCAACTTGGTCCATGACAGAGACCTCTCACCCCACCTTAGCAAAGGTTAGCTAGCTCTCTCTAATGGAAAGCTTTTGGTCACTCTGATGGTTTATCCTTTTGTTTCTAAGTCCAAGTTTTTGTTCCGTTCGGAGTTCACCCAATCCTTCCCCAGGAAAGATTTCCAGAGGCAACTTCTTTACCACCCGAATCTATTCTTCTGGCGAGACAGACCCTGTTCTTTCTCGCACCTGTCCTGACCATGGCACAGTTCTGTCCCCTCTCTTCCTGACCATCCTTTTCTGTTACCACGACAGGTCCCACGATACTCCCGTTTCCTGCAGCTCTCTCTCTCTGACATTTCTCACTCACCCTGACTTTGTCTCTTGCCACCCCTTCCCAAATGCCTCCCTGCCCCTCTTTGCATACCCCCTCCTATCAGGACTGGACATCCTGTGTCGTCTCCGAAAGCACTAGGGCCAAGGAAGGGCAGCCACAGGGACTCAGACCCCACATGACTACGAGGAGCTGGGCAGTTCGCATCTGGGAGGGGTGATGCCAACTGGGAGCAAGATCTCCACCTTGAAGGTGTTAAGCAGAGGCACTTGGCAGGAGTGTTCTTGAGGGGTCTCGACTCATGGGTCTGCTAAAGTTTGGAGTAGGGGCCCCGCAGTCTCTTCCAGCCCCATGATTTGTGCTTGTGGGCAAAGATTGCACAGAGGGGTTTAATGTGAAGTAAGGACCCCTGGGTATCCTTGTGACAGCTGTTGGGGAGGGGCAGAAAGCCAGTTCCTTCTCAAACAGCTGTGGGGCCAGAGGCCGGGCAGGTCTCAGCCCCAGGCTATAGCTGGGCAGGCACCCTTGAGAAGGGGGAACAGCACACACAGTGTGGTGACAGGCGAAAAGAAGGGCATGGGTCTGTCTCCTGCATTTCGAGGACTTAAGGGATGGGCTTTGAATGTCCATGGGTCAGTTCTCTCTCTCTCTCTCTTTCCCTTCAGGAGACCAATTCTCTAATTGGTCTAGGAACATCACTGTTCCAGAACATATGGGGGTGGAGTCTGGGACTTTGTCCTGGGACGATTTGCCAAATTCCTGGACACCATAAATGGGGGTATCCATGGTTTCCGTAGGATTCTGGAATTCAGTCCTGAGAGGGACCTTCATGCTTTTCCAGTCCAGCCTCTCAGCGGCTGGCATGACCTCCCACACTGTCATCCAGCCTCTGTCACAACACCCCAGTGTTTGATTTAAGGGGGTGATGAATGGAAATTATCTGCCCATGGCAGGTAGATAGATGTTTTCCTTCCCTCTTTCTTCCTTTTGATGACAGGGAGCTCACTACCTTCTGAGACAACTCACTTCATCTTGGGGTGGCTTTGACCTGAAATTTGTTTAGCTGAGTGTCCCATTGGACATATCCTTATTAATACTATGTTATGTGGGGAATCAGAAGTTATTTATTTATTTTTATTTTTAATTTCTGAGAGAGAGAGACAGCGTGAGCAGGGGAGGGCCAGAGAGAGAGGGAGACACAGAATCTGAAACAGGTTCTAGGCTCTGAGCTAGCTGACAGCACAAAGCCCGACTTGGGGCTCGAACCCACTAAACGTGAGACCATGACCTGAGCCAAAGTCGGAGGCTTAACCGACTGAGCCACCCGGGCGTCCCAGAAGTTATTTATTACTATTGCTTATGACAAATACTAATAACAACTATTAGTAAGTACTACCTTGTGCCAGATAGTAGGTTAAGTATTTTATAAACTAAAAAAAATATCAAGCTTATGAAAACTCTAAATCGCATTAGAGGGTCCCCCAGATGCCATTCCATCCAGTCTTCATGCTCCAGAGTGTGAAATCTCAAGCCACCAACATTAGCTCCTGCATGAGTGGATGAAAACAGTCTCCCTAAAGGAAGCTATAGTCACAAAGATTTTTGGATGCCTCCGTTTTCCTGAGGTTTCCAAGAAGCCAGCCCTTAGGAATATAGTTACGGTCAGTGGTTTCCCCCAGGGTCACCCAGAAAGCCTCCTTAGAAAGGTCTGTCTATCCAATGTCAAGAGACTGGGCCAAAGAGGTGCTCTGCAGAAATGGAGGGCCTTCTCTGGCCACCAAGGACAGCATAAAGAGGTAATTACAGTCTCAAGTCAGTCCCTAGAAGCAGAGCCTAAGATAAGGAACCTTTGGCTTGTTGAGGGAATGCCCTCTAGGAAAAACCAGCGAGGGAGGGAGGTGGGGAAGCAGGAGGAGAGGGAAAGGGATGAACAGAACACAGATGTGTTGTGGGTAGGGCTACCATACGAAATAGAGGACATCCAGTTACATTTGAATTTCGGATAAACAACAAGTAATTTTTCTACTACAAGTATGTCCTAAATATTGCATGGGACGTACTTACACTAAAAATATATGCTTTGTTTATCTGAAATGCGAACTAAACTAGATATCCTGTATTTTTATTTCCTTAATCTGGCCACCCAATCAAGGCTAATTAATGGGCTCCAATTGTGCAACACTGAGGGGTTTCTGGGACCTGGGACTCTCAGTGCTAAAAACTAGGTAGGCAGACTGGGATGGGTGGACACCCTAAGTTGTGGTCTCATGGAAAGCCTGGCCTTGGCCTGATCTTTGGGGATGGAGTGAAAGCAGGACTGACTTTGGCCTAAAGCACGCTACAGAGTTATCCCCCCCATCAAGGGGGTCTCCATGGGTGTCACTTACTTGTTGCCGTGCTGGGTATGGTTGGGAGTAGGTACGGGAGAAAGCTGTAAGCTCCTAGAGAAGGAGCTCCTGTTTCCTGAGGACAATTCTTCCAGGAGAGGGGGGCAGCTGTGAGTCATTAACAGGCAAATGAGGGGAGGTAGGGGTATCGACCCCCGCACCCCGAAGATGACCAGCTTGGGTACTACAGTGTCTATTACATTAATAGTGCCTTCTAGCCCAGAGGCTCTGTTCCACCCTTTAGGAGAAGGCGTGAGAATGAAGCCTGACTCCAGTTCCATTGAACAACCAAGCATCTCCTCTGTTCTAGGCTGGGCGTGCAGCTACTTCCTGCACTGTCTCGCCTGGGATGTGCTGCTATGTTCACAGAAGGTGCTGAAAGCCCAGGGAAGGGGCACTCACTATTCTTAACAGGGAGAGAGGACCAGAACAGATTCCATGGAGGGAATAATATCTGCCCCAGACCTTGGAAAAGGGTGGGAATTTGGCCAGGGTCCAGGGTAGGGAGGCCAGGTGGTAGTGGTGGGAAGGGTGTGGCCAAAGGCACGAAGGTCAGAGTCATGGAGGCAAGGTGGAGAGCTATGGCAATGCAAATAGGTCTTACCCTCAAGTCCTCCAAAGAGCAGCCACGGGGGACTCTAATTCCTTTTCCACAAACCAGTCGTTAAGTTGGGTGAGCACGAGGCCTTGCCAGGTTGCAGACTCTGGGGCAGGTTTTGTCTGAGCTGACAAGACATCTGGTCTGTGCAGAGGGCTGTATGATTTATGCTCTGACCTAAGCTAATGCTTTGGAAAAGTGCTGGCGGCCCTACTGACCTGGGGATGCCCGGGCACCTGGGGAACGTCCCAGCTCCTGGCGGGGGAGGCCCTGCCACCCAGCCCTGGCCCCGATCCAGGGGAAGACAAGCTTCCTTCTCGCCTTTCCAGTATATCCTGAAACCAGAAGCCCCATGACACTGGCTCCTCTGTCACTGTTCTGGGATTTCGGCACTGGCTGAGGCAGGACACTCACACTGCTGAGAAGCCTGAGAAGCTGCTGGCACAAAGGTGCAGGGAGGGTCAGCCGGGGAGAGCGATGGGACCCAGCCCAGATCAGTGTCCCCATTTCTGGGCTGAACTTGGCCCAGCACGGCTAGAGCTCAGCATCCGAGCCTCTCACTGGCCCTGCAATTTCTTTTCAGCCCTTTGCAGCGAGAAGCAGGACTATAAACACTTATTTCAACACTTACTTGCTGTGTGGCCTTGAACATGTCACTTGGCTTTGCTGAACTCTCTTTTGCATCTATACTAATGTTAAAAAACTTTAGCTTGGCAACTAATGGTCTTGCAACATTTGCCAGCTTTCAAAGCAGCACACTCACATACACCCCCTTGTTTAAACTTCTCTGCGAATTGTGAAAAGAGCGTGTAGGAAAGGTGGTATTGATACCAGTTTAAGGAAGAAGAAGTTAAATTAAATATAAGCAATGTGACTTGCCCTAATGTCACAGCTGCTAGGCTTCTGGGCTTGGGTCTCCCGACTACAGGGCACCGAGTAGATAATGATCTCTTATAAGAGACTCCAGGAAACACCTGACCCAGAGTCTGCAATTTTAAAGTCTTGATGAACGGGACCAGGGGAGCGTTCGGTTTCTGTGAGTTTTCTGACACTGTAGAAGCTGGTGGCCTACAATTGGCTCTGTATTCTGTTCCACTATAGTCTGAGGTGAATTCAAAATCTCAGTACTCTTTGCTCTTAGAAATACAACAAAAATATTTCACTCTGAAGCCAATATTTCACTCTGATTGTTGGAGGAATAAAATAAGATTTGACAACATGGGGTCTCTCTGGGCTCCTTGGGGGTTTACAAGGTCTTTCCAGGGGCTCACGGGCTGGTGTCCTTTTAGATTCCAATTTATTTAGTTTGTATTTTAGATCAATTACCATTCGGGATCTGAAGCAGGAGTGCACGCAAGTACTGAGGGTTCCGAGGTGGGAAGGATCGCTTCTAGCTGGGGTGGGGACTGAAGATGGGAGCAGAACCAGGAACAGAAAGTAATAGAAGCAGCCTTAATGAGGTCTGTTAGGTCTGTTTATTTTTATGGAGAGGTGAGAAGGAAGCAGTAGGTATGAGATTTGGGGCCAGCATGCAGTTTGTGGCCAGACCTGTAGATTTAAGTCCCAGCTCTGCCACTTAGCGGCTAATTGAACTCAGGGCAGTTGCCAGATGTCTTTGGGCCTCAGTCTCCTCACTTGTAGCCTGGGTGCAGGCAGGACCAGCCCTTAGCACCACCGTCAGGGTCCAGACTTGACCACAGCAGGTAATTAGTATGTGTTAATTCCACTGATTCCCCCCGTTTCCCACAAGTGGATCCTGCGTTTAAGAAGTACGAAATCCTCATTCATCAAAACAAACAAAAATTCTCTCTTCTGAGAAAAATCTGGTAACATTTACTTGTAAGCTGAAACAAGGTTCTGCATGAATGATGAAACCATTGGCTTATTTTCTTCTGACCTTGCTAGCAACCCCTTCCCCAACCCCGAACACACACACACACACACACACACACACACACACACACAACTGGAATGCCACAGAGAAGGAAGGCCAGGCTATATCCCAGTATCCTGCCCGGATAAACTGGAGGCCACTATGGAGTCCAAGGATATGGGTCCGTGCTCGCACCCCACCAGCACTGAAAAAATCCACAGGCCTAGTACTTGGCCACACTGCCCACTCTGCTCCGTGAGGATGGGGCCCTGAGTGTCCCCAGAAAAACTCTGGAAACACAGCCTGCCAAAGACCTCTCATTCTGATTTCCTCTTGGGGGAAGAAAGGAAGGAAATCGGAGAAAGGAAGGAGAAAGAAAGCAGAAACGAAAGCAAAATGATGGAGGGAAGGAAAGAAACCTGGTACAAGTGTGAAATCAAAATAATAGACTCAGGATGGTGAGATGCATGTGAACAGAGTGTGACGCGGGCAACCCCCACAAATAGACCTTCTGTTAAAAATAGCCTTTGTCTAAATGTGGAAAGGGTGTAAATATAGTAGCGGTTTCGGCTTACTATGGAGCCGCCCTAGCTCCAAGTAACAGAGGCTTATTATAGGACGCGTGCGTCAGCAGCAGGAGAGGAGGGAGGGCAGGCAGACAACCTCTGGGCTGTGGGTACAGTACCCACCGCGGCGAGGGGTCAGCCAGCCGGCACCTCCTTGTCGTGAGCAGGATGGCCAGATCGCTCCGAAGCAGCGTTCTCACAGAGCTCCAGGGGGCAGGCAGCTCCGGCCAAGCAGGGGAGGGAAGGAAGGAAGGAAGGAAAGAATCACGGCGCTGAAAAGGATCTGGGGAGATTGTCTTGGAAATGCCACCTCGCTTTCGTCTGGAGTTTCACCAGGCAGTGCGTTCACTGTCCAGCGGGCTGCTTTGCTCCTGGACAGGACAGGAAGTTTTCAAAGGAACCCCCTGGGACGACCAGCCTTGTAGACAAACCAGTTTCCGCAGACCTCAGTGCGGTGGGGGGGGGAACAAAACCTCTAGAAAGCCATGGAAAGTACCAGAAAGGACTTTGATTCAAGTCTTTTAAAGAAAGACTTTAGGTCTTTATCCTCCATGTCTGAGGCATCACTTAGTAGGTGTGTGGGGCAGGCTGGCTGGACAGCTGAGGTGGGCAGCTGCGTGTGGCTAAGGGCACTGAGTCCTTGGCCGGATGCATGACCACGGGGGACTGAACTGTTCCAGAGGGGAGCTCAGTGCTCTCCATTCTCTTGACACAGGTGCTTAAGGGTTGACTGGCCGTGTGGCTGCAAAGACCTAGAGCGTGTCTCTAGGTCATCCAACCCAGCAGGGCCCCTCGTTGTCTTCCTAGTCCGTCCCCAGGTCGTGTTTCCTTCCTGCTTATATGTTTGTGTACGCAGGCACACACAGATAGCCCAGCACGCACGTGCATGCGCGTGCGCAGACACACGCACACACCAACACACATATATAAACACACCAACATTCAGTCAAAAGTCTGAGTCCAATTTCCAACAACAGCCCTCATTCCCCTTGCTTCCTCCCCACTCTGGCCCCTTGCTCCCACTGGGGTCCTCCATTTGCCCTGCTTAGCTCTCTGGCAGCTTTTCATTCCTAACCTTGAGCTTGCTCCTGGGATCTGAGGTGGACCTGGCTCTTCCAGGTGGACCTTCAACTTTTCTCTGACATGTTTGGGGCTTGCTGGCTGATTGTGCCCCCCTCCGGTTCTGCCAGGCCTGGTGACTACACCACTGATTTAGTTCTTGCCCCAGGGCGATGCCCTTGTCATCACTCACCAACATCACGACCAGAGACTGGTCTCATCCTGCCAGCCTGCCAAGCGTCATCCAAACTTCCCAGGAAACCAACTCAAAAATACAGGCCCAATGGTGTCAGTGCCCCACTCAAAATGCCAGCAGTGGCTCCCTGTGACCTGCAGGACAAAGTCCAAACCTTGTAAGGCTCTGACTCGCTTCCCATCCGCTTTTCATCTGTTTTCCTTGCTACCCTACGCTATGCATCCTATGCATAGGTCTTGGAGATGAGCTCTTGTCCGCTGGGCATACCCCCCATTCATGCCTTTGCCAGGGACCAGGCCATCTCCTTAGGCTGACATGCTTTTCCAAATCTTTGCCCATCAAAAGGATACCCACCCTCCAAGTCTCCGGCTCCAGAAGGTCACCTGCATCTCTTGAGAAGCCTTCCTGAATCTCTCTTCCCACAACTACCACCTCCCTTTTCATCTTACCCCAAATTCTAAACTATTTTTGCATATTTAAGTGAAAATGAGTCAAGGGGCCCAGGAGCATGTCTAGGTGAGGCGCCCTTGCATATGTGGCCACAGAGCCTTTATGTCCCTCTCTCGAAGTGCTTGGCACTATGTGTTGGTGTTGCCCGTTTAAGTGTTGGTCTCCCCCACTGGACTACGACTCTCTTAGGGCGGGGTCTGGATGCTCTTGCTCAGGCCATATCCCCAGTGCCTAGTACAGGGCCTGGTTTTATTGCACAAAACTACAGGGCTCTCTGTTTCTGCTATCGACAGAATATTGGTGTCCCCCCACCCACCCCACTCCATTCATATGTTGAAACCCTAATCTCCAATGTGTTGGTATTTGGAGATGGAGTCTTTGGGAGGTAATGAGGTCATGAGGGTAGAGCCTACATGATGGGATTGGGGCCCTTATAAGATGAGGCAGGAGAGAGATCCCTCTCTTTGCTTTTTCTCCCCATCATGTGAGGACAGAGCAAGAAGACGACAAATGTGAAGCAGGTTCTCACCAGAACCCAATTAGGCCAGCACTCCCATCTTGGATTTCTGGCTCCAGAGCTGTGAGAAGTAAATGTCTGTTGTTTAAGCCATCCAGTCTGTGATATTGGTTTACAAACCTAAGCTGACGAAGAAAACTTTGTCACTGACAAAGTGAGGTCTCTCCAACTATCAGGGCCTCCATTACTGCCTTCACCCTCTTACAGCCATGCATTTGACACCTGCCCAGAAGCCTGTTAGGTTGACTCCAGCTGCCATTTGGGCCCATCAGGAGGTCCTAGAAAGTACTTTTGCCACTCTCTGTGTTAAGGGCTCAAAATCTCCAGGCACTTCTGGTTACCAGGACCCTTTTGTGCACACAATGGTTTTCTTCCTCAAAATTAAAAAAAAAAAAAGGTTTGGCAGTCAAGACTGGCAGAAGTTGGACACTCATTGTGAACTGAGGAAGGAGGCTGGGAAAGGAAATGGGAAGAAAGTGGATACGCTGATAGGCAGGCTGTTGCTTCTGCAGGTAAGTCTACCTGCCCTGGCCCCAAGCAGTCCCCTGGGCTTGGCTGGGCCTGCGGGCTCCCAGAACATAGCAGAACTAACAAACAGCCTGAAACACAACGTAGTTGGGCAGATCCGATCTTCTGCCTAGAGAGTAGCATTACAGCAGAAAGAGCTGGGCTTTAGCAAAGCCCAGCGCCAGTCTCTGTTCTACCCTCTTAGGAACAGAGTAAACTGGACCACGCCTCCCAATGTCTCAGAGCCTTGGTTCCTTTTCTGTAAGATGGGGATCAATTTGACAAGAACCAAAATCAAATGTGATCGTTTCTGACAGTCTCAAGCACAGTACCTGCACTCAGTAGATGGTAATTGAGACTGATTATAAATAGATTTCTACAGGCAAGTATATCATACTGCCAGGAAACAAGCAAAGACAATGATTCAGAAAAGTAAGATGTTAAGAGTAGGTTTTATTTTATTTTTTTGGTAAACACCTCCTTTTTTTTAAATGTTTTTATTTATTTCTAGGAGAGAGAGAGAGACAGCATGAGCAGGGGAGGGTCAGAGAGAGAGGGAGTCACAGACTGAAACAGGCTCCAGGCTCTGAGCCGGCAGTCAGCACAGAGCCCGACGCGGGGCTTGAACCCACGAACCGCGAAATCATGACCCAAGCGAAAGTCGGATGCTTAACCGACTAAGCCACCCAGGTGCCCCTTTGGTAAACACCTCCTAATCAGGACAAAACAAACTTTGCAAAGCAGGCTGAAAAACTTGCCCTGATCAGCAAGGGTTTGGGGGAAGGACAAGAGAAGAGATCTCCCGTAGTATTATACTGGACGAATCAGAGCCTCAGATTTCCTAAATGCTCTGAAACCTGTGCTGTGGCCTATTAGATAGACATTCTTAGAGCTAGCATGTATCAGGTGTTTCTAGATGACACACACTAATAGAATAATATTAGAGGGGGTGCTTTTGGAACTATGTCTCTACGTCAACCGTCCATCTATAATCAATCTATACCTCTCCATGTGGAATTCCCTTCTTTGTCTTCACTTTTCTTCTATGTGCACACATATGTGGTTTCATGCAGCAAATGGTCATATGAGTAGGTGGGGGTGGGGGTGCAGTGGAGAGGACAAGAGCTCAGATTTTGAAGAGGAAAATTGCTGGTTCAATCTGTGGCTCTACCTTATATTATCCAAGTGGCATGTTGGGGAAAACATTTAAGCTGAAAAGAAGGTAACACCTGGACACATATCTGCTTAACTACTTCATAGATAGTCGTAAAGGTGAGAGATTCTGTGTGTAAAGTGCTTAGCATAGTGCTAACGGTATCACTATATAAATTCACACACACGTAAATATAAATGCTTATTCACTTATGCAAGTATACTCATTCCCATGCATGCACACTGACAATTAAGCACATATACCTATGCATGTGTGCTTTCAAGTACAGATAGAGACACAGGGCGTGTGCAGCTTTGCTATATGATTCTACTAAAGAAGTGGGAAGTATCATTTCTCCCAGAGTCGGGGTCCTGACACATCGTTGTACCTGAGTTCCTATAATATTGTGGGTGAGGAGGCTGTGGGTATGTAGTATAGGCTCCTGGAGTGAAGCTGTGGGCCTGAGACCAAGCACTTGATGTGGGTGGCCAAGGGAAAGACGTCAGGATCAGGTAGGTATGGTGACCAGCAAATATATCAATACAGCTGGCAGACAGGGAGCCAAATTGACCAAAGGCCCCAGATGCTGTACACATATTTGGGTTGAGGCCACATTTCCTATGGGCTGCTCCCACCCAACCTGTGACTGAATAGGGCAGGGATGCTAAGTCACGAGGGACAGGGGCTTCTCAGATGAGTGACTTTGCCTGAAGACTCACTCTAGGCCTTGCTTAACCTTCTTGGAGCTCACAAGAGTCCAGGATACTTTTGCAACCTTCTTTCCCTCCCTCTTGCATTCAGGTCAGACTTGCATGTGGTTGATGGCTTCCCTGGTCTCTCCTAACCTCTCCCAGCTCCCTCCCCATTTTCTCTCAGGTATTTTCCGAGTCAATCTCTAGTGATTTTTTGTTGTTGTTGTTTTAAGTTTATTGATTCGCTTTGAGAAAGAGAGAGCAGAGGAGGGGCAGAGAGAGGGAGAGAGAGAGAGAATCTCAAGCAGGTTCCACATTGTCAGTGGGGAGCCCAATGCAGGATTTAAACTCATGAACTGTGAGATACCTGAGCTGAAATCCAGAGTCAGATACTTAACCTACTGAGCCACTCAGGTGGCCCCAAACCCACTTTGGAGGGGAGTGTGGAATCCCAGGTCACAGAGGAGCCAGGGTTAGGAAGATCCAGGAGCTCAGAGGACAGCACACACTTATTTCCTTGATCATACATGCTGTACCTCATCAGTGTCCCCGATGGCTGGAAGACTGAGGTCTGGGAAGTTCTATGACTTGCCCAAGGTAATAGGATCAGAAAGTAACACTTCCTGACCCCCCCACCCCCAACTGTCTGCATTTTTTGTTCTGTGCTCCCCACTGAGCATCTTCCTGAGTGCTTCCACAAGAATGAAATCATATCCTCAATTTCCCTTGTGATGAGGCAGAGCTCACCACCCCATTTCAAAATGAGAAGTGAGACTCAGAAAGGTGAGGTCAATTGCCGGAGGTCACTAGTTATAACCCCAGTCTCCTGCCTCCCAGCCCAGGGCTACACATATTTTGTCCCTCCTCTAAGCTACTTCTTCCCTGCAAAATATCTGGGAGTTGCCGGCTCTGCCACACCCTACCCATTCTCATTTCCCCTCTCTTCCTGGAAGCACCAATCTCAGGGTGACAAACAGCTTGGTTGTACCAGGTACACAGCAGCCCGGGGTCCGGCCTGGGGGTGTGGGGAAAAACTCCTGCTCCCACCATTGGAAACCTGCCCGCTGAGCCTCTTCCTTCTTGCTTGAAAGTGCTCTAGAGTTTCTGTGCTCACAATGCATCTCTTTGGAAGTCTGCCTTCCCAGGGTTGCCATGGTGACTATTTTGGTACTGCATGCTAGAAAAAGCCGAGGCACCTGCTGGTCACACCACCAAAACTTGTCTCTCTGAAAAATCAGCAGATGGCATTTGTCAGAAATTCCTACTTCTTGATTAATTTGGGAAAAAGAAGAGTGTGTGGTGGTGCTGATATCCTTTAACCTGGACTGGCTTTGTTGGTGTTTCGGGGAAGATGGGAAATTGCTGTGCACAAACCCCGTGAGCTTTCCTCTGAAGTGGTGGGTCATTTAGTTTTCCCAGAGAGGCTAAGAAGTTTGGTGATTCACTGCTAGTAGATGAAAACAAGAGGAAGACCATGATGTCGATTTCCTTTTAAGAGGGCTTGGGATTTCAGGGCTGGTTCTAGAAAGGCCCAGACCTCACTTCTAGTAACCTCCACGAATTCTCAAACATGACTCAGGCTGGGCCCAGCTTTTAATTAGCATAAAGGAGAAGAATTCAGAATTTATTCAAATCCAGGATCCACCACCTATTAATTGTGTGACCTTAGATCAGTCTCTCAGTCCATCTAAACCTCAGTTTCCCTATCCACAAAACAGTGATAATAGTGTTTATCTCACAAGATTGTAAAGAGGATTATATGAGATAGTTACCACTATCATCATCGTTATTCACTAGAATTAAATATAGGCGTGGAGGGATTGACCAGTCTATATGTTCATGTGGTTTGTACACATAACTGCGCTCATGAAAATAAATCAATTAATTGGAGTGTGTAAGCAGTGATATAATAGTTAAAGCAACATAAAAAGTCCCCCTAAACTTCTGGGTGCACACGGTATATAATGTGTCTCTAACTTGTTATCTTGTTCTGCTTTTCTAGGAACTTATTGCCACCATTTCTCACATCCTGGCTTTCACACACCCTTTTCAGTTTGCGATACTATTTGTTCCCAGTGTAACTCTGACTGTAGGTGTGAGCCGGTTTCCTAGGCATACATTGACTACCACCTCCTAATTTTGGACTAGGTACTTTCAAGAGTCTTCTGTAGAACTGGTTATGTAGTTTTCCATCGTTCTTTCCCCTTGGTTCTCTGTGGAGAGAGCTTCCGGTTTGTACTTGCAATTGGATTCTATAATGAGTCTTGGTAAATCAGACCTCTCCCCTCCTTGGCCATGACAGACATTGCTAATCAGTTACAGCACTCTTCCCACTGAGCCCTGAAGGGCCTGGGAAGCTTCCTGAGGACAATGCTCAAGGAAGCCACTGCTGATTCATCAGAATTAACCAGTAAAGTAGGAAAGCTAATGCTAATCCCAGTTCTGTCTTTCGCTAGCTGTGTGAACTTGGACTAATCATTTCCTTCTCTCAGGCTCAGTTTCCATATTTGAAATGAGCTAGAAATGGGAAGGGAAGGGAAGGGAAGAAAAGAGAAGAGAAGAGAAGAGAAGAGAAGAGAAGAGAAGAGAAGAGAAGAGAAGAGAAGAGAAGAGAAGAGAAGAGAAGAGAAGGAAAGGAAAGGAAAGGAAAGGAAAGGAAAGGAAAGGAAAGGAAAGAAAAAAATGGAAGGGAAGGGAGGAGAGGGGAGAAAGGAGGGGAAGGGGAAGGGAAAGGGAGAGGGGAGGAGGAGAGAAGTGAAGGGAGGAGAGGAGGAGAAGAAAGAGAAGGAGAGAAGGGGGAGGGAATAGGAGAGGAGGAGAGGAAAAGAAAAGAAAAGAAAAGAAAAGAGAATAATATTTAATTCCTTCTAGTTCCAAAAGTGTTCCTACTCTCAGCGTTGGCCCCACCTCCACCACATACACACACTCTCCCACCAGGTGGGCTTCCCACACCCAAAGCAGGCTCTGATTTGTTTCTCTGCTGGGGCTTGTCCAAATGATCAGATTTTATCAAATATCCTGGGGTGGTTGGTGCTAAATAAAACATTCTCAGATGTTCAGATTGATCAAATCATAACACTTCTGAGCTGTAAGTCACCTAGAGCACAGTGAGCTGAAACCTCCATATTAAAGATGGAGAAATTGGGGCGTCTGAGTGGCTCAGTCGGTTGAGCTTCCGACTTCGGTTCAGGTCATGATCAATGGTTCATGGGTTCGAGTCCCCCGTCGCCCGTCGGGCTCTGTGGTGACAGCTAGCTCAGAGACTGGAGCCTGTTTCGGATCCTGTGTCTCCCTCTCTCTCTGACCCTCCCCTGCTCATGATGTTTCTCTCTCTCTCAGAAATAAATAAAACATTTTAAAAAATAAAAATTAAAAAAAAATAAAGATGGAGAAATCAAAACAAGAAAAGTTCAGCAATTTCCCTGTGGTCACCAGCATGTTAACAAGTTGATATGGTCTCCTTTTGGCCAGCCAATGGCTCTGAGATCAGGGAGGTCCCTCAGTTACATGACCTGAGCTCCACCAATCAAACGTGCCCATGAAGGAAGTCCATTCAGAAGTGACACAAGAGGTTAGAGGGGCTGCTGGGAGTCCTCCCTTTGACCAACGGGGCAGTGGAGTCATGCAGCTGTGGTCGTGTCAGAGCCCAGGGTTCTGGTGTTCAGTGCTCACCATGTTCGGTGAAAGCTGTGGTGTCCATCCATGGCCAGGGGTGGGGGGTGGGGGGGTCTTCGAAGGTGTAATCTCACCTAATGGTTAGGACACCTCCCTAGCTGTCTACCTTTAGTTTGCACTCTTTGGCTGTCCTTGAGTCTGTGAACTATCTATTATTCTTTAACAAATTCCCTTTCTACCGAAATGAGCTAGGGTGGGCTCTGTTGTTTATACCAAGAGCCCTGACTGGCACACCAACCCTTGAAAGGAAAGGAAATTCTAAATATAAATGCCACTTCCCAGACACTTGTTAATCCTCTCTCTTCTCCTCCGCCCTCCTGCCTTTTCTCTGTCATGCCTGTCAGACTCATCAAGGCAGTGCATTGTGGGACCTGTGAGAAGGGATATGTTGGATCTAAATTCCCACAAAACGACATTGATTGTTTGAAAACGCTTCCACAGAGGCAATGTTCCTCAATGCAGAGGGGTAAGAATCATGAGGGTCTGTGAAGGCTGACCAGGAAGGGGTCAAGGAGGGGGCAGATGTCCCCGTGACTTTTTACTTCCCATCTGCCCCATTCTAGAGTTTAAGATACCAGCAAGAGTAATGTAGGAGCATCTTTCACTAGTTCATGTATGAACTTGAATTAGAGTTGCTTCCAAGCTTGATTGTCCTGTTCTTTCCCCAGATCCCTCCTTGGAAAGGTACCTACAGGTTCACTTGCTTGAAAGGACCTTTCATGCAATGGCAAAGCAATCACAGACCATCCAAAACCAAACAAAAAGGGGCAGGAGGGAAAATAAAGAATAGCATAGCCAACGGGAGGTTGCAAACATTGGAATGAATCCTCCTTACCCAAACTCCATACATGGCAATTGTTCATACACTCTTTTGGCCAAGAATCCTGACAGGTAGGAGGTGGTAGTGGATGGAACACGGACTCAGGCCTGAGTTCAAGCACCAACTCTGACACCCATCAAATGAATGACCTTAGGTTCTTTGGGCAAATCCTCTAAACTCTCTGAGCCTTGGATTCCTTTATTTTATATATTGTATATATTTACAGTTCACACTGTGTTTTCACTATTTGTGATAGTTGTGGTTTCTAACATCACCAGGAATGCCATATCAACAAATACTGAATTGCTGCTCCTAGCGGAAACACAGGGCTGGGCTCCAGCGAGCCTCTGGGCACAACACTTTTGTCAGCTATAAAACATAACCTTATCTGGGTGTTTCTGCTTAAAGATATCTTATTCAATATTATTGTTGATTCGTTAACATCGAATTCCTGGCCAATATAATTCCTGACTGAATGAAGCTCATCTAACACACATTTTCTCTAGAAGGCACATCATAACTTCCTGTGCACTATGCTTCAGGGCATTTTAAACAGCAAAATCACTACCAAAAAAAAAAAACACAAAAAATGTGAAAAATATGGCACTAAATAGACCACAAAAGACACTTGTTTATAGTATGAGAACAGAAACAAGAAAGCAGATCTTCACCTTGTTTGACCTCAGCTGCGAATGTACGCAATGGGCCACTCAAATTATTCACTGCTCTGCCCACATCTGCAAATGACAATAAAGTGCTGTGAGTATTGATTTTATACTAATTAAAAAAGCAAATGCTAATGAGCTGACAAATTTGCATATATGGAATCTGTGAATGATACAGACTGACTATACTGTATGTCAGTTTATATATTGTTACCTCACCTCACATAGTTTTTGTCAGGACCAAATGCATAGGAGAATGCATCGGAAACCATGAGGCACAGTATAAGTGAATGTGATAGTTATATATGCTTGGTGATCCTGGCTCTTTCTTCAGGTGTCACCTCCTCCAGGAAGTCTTGTACTAAAGGCAAGGACCTAACTGTAAATACAAACTAGAATGGGTTCCTGAGTCATATTGGTGGGGAGGGGAGAAAAGAAGGTCAAGAGGAAAACTCACTTGCCTCATTCAATTTCTCACCTTGTCCAAGAACCTAGATGCAAGGGCACACAAGTGGCAAAATCTGGATTTGGATCCAGGATCTCTGACTCCAGAGTGAGCAGCCTTAACCTAGAATTTGTTGGCAACAAATTTAGCCACATTATCACTGAAACAAAAGCACATCCCCTAAAAATTCCTAGAGAGAATGGACCTTTGAGGATACCTCTCCGCACCTCCTCCCATCACCCCTATTAGAGAAACATGGATTTACCAGAGTCCCTCTGAAGTGTGCTGTAGGCTGTAAGCCCCTTTTTCTGCCCACTTCACCAGCATCCCAGTGGTGACATGGTGGCCCCAAGATGACAGCAGCATGGGATGAAAACCTCCTGCCATGGGATCGTGTGAGCTGGGAATGAGCTGGTTCCGTGGAGGATTAAGGATGGAGATGAAGCTGGGAAGTGGCTAAGCATCAGCAGAGAACATTAAAAGGGCACTTGCGATGGGGACACTCCCTGATAGCCTCACTGCAGCCCATCTTCCCTCCACTGCCCATGAGTTTATGGGGCTATGGGCTCCCTGGGCAAATGCAATACTTCCTGCAACTAGTAACCTAAGGAACTCAATCATTCCACAAAAATTTACCGAACAGTTACTGTACTCCAGAGCTAAATGGTTGGGCGTATTGACATTAGTATTAGTGTGTGGTCATATCCCATTTACCTTAGGAGAGATAGTTAGATCCAGTGGTTGAGGCTATATGTATTCTGTACCTCAGTTTCCTCACGTGTAAAATGGAAAAATCTTAGTACTTACCCCATTAGTTGACATGAAACTAAATAGGTTAATACGTGTAAAGCTTTGGACCAGTGTCTACCACATAAGTCCTCATTAAATATTAGCTGCTATTAATTTAAGTGGCCAACCCTATGAGAGAGGAGGGGCGTGGGGGGGCTATGCCAGAAAACTATATAAGCCATTTTTTTCAAAGTGCACATGCTTCTGATACAAGGTGGGATTTTGAAGGATCCTATTGATTAGGTATGTACTTCACCTTAGGAACTTACTTTAGAAACTAACCCTTATGTAAGAGTAACCCACCATATTAGTAGTAGTAGTAGTTGTAGTAGTAGTAGTGGTAGTGATGGTAGCAGCAGTGAGTATTTACCAAGCACATATATATCAGGCCACAGTGCTAAATGTTTTGCATATGTATTTAATCTAATTCACATAACAATCAATATGATTATTATTCCCATTTTTGGACAAGGACCCTATAGAGCAGCAAAAAGCTGTCCAAAGTTACAGCTAACACATAGCCAGGTGAGGTGAAGAGGTGAACCCAGGTTTTTTAAGTGCAAATGCTGGGTCTCAGCTGAGAAGCTCTACTGTCCTCGAGGAGCCCACAGCCTATTGGGGCAGCTGGCGCTTTTAAACAAATAATCACAGTAGGTTGGAAAAGAGCTGGAAGAGGTGGCGTGGTAAGGCAGCTCTCCACAAACCTGTTCTCTCCCCTCCACTCTCTTGTTGGTGCCTACGTGGCAGGGACCAGATCTTACCCATCTCGGTTCGCCTTGCATCAGCGAGGTGCTCGGTAAATATTTGCTGGTTTTGTTCGTTTTGAATGGGATAGAATGACTCTTTCAGATGGCTAATGATTTCTCTCTAGTGTGGATTACAAGCCCTCAGGGTATGTTATTGTTTCTGAAGTTGGAGCCAGAAATGACAGTCTCTGTTTAAGGACATAAGAATGCTCAAAATAGGAACGATGTTCGTTGCAGGCAAATTTGCTAGATGTGTGCTCCTTTGGTTTCTGGGTCATTGACAACTGGCTACCTTGGACTTTGGTACATTCCAAAAAGCTCCTGGCTGTTCTGTTTCTCTGAGTCATGAATCGAAAATGCAAAATAAGAAGGCAGATCTTATCTTCGCAATGAAAACACGCTACATTTCATCTGTAATCACTTGGTCGGTGCCAATCTGACCCCTCCCCCAACTCTATGCTCCTCCTGCCTCTGTTTGGTCACACTCAGGGGAAGGGAGATCACCACCATTCGCTCCATCTTTGGAAAGGTCTAAACCCCAGGAAGGGGCCTCTTACTAAGTGAAAGCTGCTCGCCTCGAGCTTTCTCCCACTCGTCCTGCCTGCTCAACCCAGGGCCATGCAAGGTCCCATCAGCTTCCTTTGCTCAAGACAGTCTTTTGCTATAGCTTCCAAGACAATGGCCAGTTCCCCACAAAAAGTAAGCATCAGTGGGAAACTGCCATGAGTTGGGGGACCAGAGAGGTGAGTCTCTTTCTTCTTGCACAAGACCCTGATGTGCAGATTGGATTCATGTGGCAAGAAGCAGAACCAGGAGAACAGGCCATCGAGAAGGCCTTGAAAGAGGACATGGGCCCAGGATTAGGAGATTTGGGTTTGAAGCACATTATTCCACTTACAAGCTCTCTTACACTACCTCTGCTCACAGGAAGGAGATGCCGAAGTGGCACACAGCCTCCATACTCTGGGTCACCAAGAAACACCAGTCTAACATCAAGAAAGCCATGACAACCTATTTAAATCTTTACTGAGGTCTCTTTAAGTGGCAACATGGAGAGACTTCATTGAGTGAATCACAGCAAAATTCTTCTTTGCCTGAGTATCTCCCCAAAGTTGGCTGTGCTTTGGTAGCTGGACACTTTCTCCCATCTAGAAGCTCCTTTCTTCCCAAACCTGTAAACCAAACTCTCTGATGGGGAAGATGGCCAGTAGAAGAAAACCGAACTCTTGATTCCCTCTACCCTTTCTTGCTCTTGCCTTTAACTGAGTTGCTCACGTTTACCCCGTTCTTTCAAGAGATGTTTAAAAAGTTTTCAAAGGCGCATAAAATGCATGTTTCAGTGGGAAAAGACTGGGCTCGTAAAGCAGTGTTTACTCCTCTAAGCAAGTTAGCACTTTTGTCTCCTCCTACTCCTCCTACTTCTCACATTGCAGGAGCCAGTAGGGGCTAGAGGCGGGGAGGGAAGGGGGAACACACACATCCAAGTCTGGGTTCAAATTTAGCTCCACCATTTGCTCTCTATGTGATCTTGCTCAAGTCATTTAACCTCTCTGAGCCTCAGCTGCATCATCTGCAAAACGGGATGACATTACTACCAAGGCTCTGGAAAGATTAAATGTAAGGCATCCAGTATGTGCCTGGAAACAATATACCCCTTCCATAGTAAGTCACATGTAGTGAGCAACACTGTGCTGGGGTCTACGGGAGGTGTTCACATGTCCCAGACTGAATCCGTTCCCTGGGAAAATTCGTGGTGTGTAGTAGGGGAGAAAAGACAGGTGTAGCAATATACCTAACAGAAAGTAGAGCCTGCTGAGAGGGCGCACAGGGCTGTGAGAGAGAAGAGGAGAGGCTGGGCCCAGAAGGCTCTCTGGAAAGGCAGAGCATCCATGGGCTACTGCTGGATGGTCGGGTTTGGACATAAAGGGAAACACAGGAAAGGAAAGTGTGGCGCCTGTACTGGGAAGAGAACTGCAACACTGAACGTGTAGGTGGTCAGGCTGGGAAGCGGATGGAAGGTGGGTAGTTGTCTGAATAAGGACTAACTTTCTTAGAGCTAGAGCTGCAAACAGGTCCTCCAAATGGACTTTCGCACAGGCTCACAAGCAAAAAGCAGTACATAAAGCTTTAATGCGGTCTCCTACTCCCCCAAGGCCACGTGGGGAAAGAGAGAAGGATTGCAAGGCAGAGGGGGTGGTCCCTGCTTCTCACTCCTCTGGGCAGGTTTGGTGCCAATGACCCTAATAGGAGATGGAGACATTCTGACAGCCGGTGGTCCCCAAAGAAACTGGGTCCCTGTGTGTCTTCTCACTTGCCCAGAAGCAGAAGCAGAAGCAGGTGTGGGTATTATTGCTGTAGGCCTCTTAGGTGGATGATCATCAGCTCTTCTCATTTCTGAGGCCAGCTGGGTGTAGCTCTTTTATTAAGAGTCATCAGTCAGTCAGGCCTGGACTGTTTAGTCAGGAGTGACCAGCAGTTCTTGAAAAATGTGTAACAATAACCTGTCACACTTTTACCATTTCAAGCATAGCATTGGTGCCTACATATGAACTGCTGGTGGCATCTGTCATCTTTATTTAAAGCCTACCTGCTTCAACCACTTTAGAACAGTGTTATCTGTTTATGCGATCCAGGTCCCCAAAAAAGAATTTTCCCCAGGACTCTTACCCAAGATGTATGAATGCCAGGTTCAGGCAGCTTTCTGTAGGTTCAAGAGAAGGTGTGTGAGATGTAGGGTGGGAACTAGAAAGCCCAGAAAGAAGACAGCAGGGGCAGAAAGACCACTGTGGAGAGGCCTGGGGATATCATAATTATTCAGAGGAAAGGCAAGGGGCTGGACCAGGCACGAGGCAGACGAGAGGACAGACTCAAGAAACAAAGTCAAGGGCAGACTGTGACTCTAAAGAAGTGAGATGGTAAGCCACAGGTAAGGGAGGAGGTAGGCTACCTCCTCCATGTCAGCGAGATGAAGCAGCTCCCTTCCAGTGGGTTGTATTTTCTCTGTGCAAGGAGAGGTGAGTTCATTCTCTTGGGGTAAGATGCTAGGGGAGAGGTGGGGAGAGGTGCCTGAGAGGCGTGGGGAGGAAGGATGGAGACCACAGGGCTAGGAGCTCAGAACTCTAGCAGGAGTGGCTCTCCCTCTTCACACACCCCACTCCCCAGTACAAGACAGGTGCTTAGTACCGATTACCAACTGGGCCACAGGAGAGCACCTGCTTGTTCCGGGGTCCTTAGAAGGCACAACCAATGGACATGATCACGGCCCTCTGAAAACCAGCAAGCTGGCTTAGGAGGTTCTTGGCAAATGATGGATGTGGAGAGGTTGTTGGAAAATGATGGATGTGGAATGCCCAGCGAAGGAGCAGGCGTGTGCTCAGTGTCAATTCGCTGTTTCCTTCCTTTTCCCCTTTTCCCCCTTTTTAAAGGCATTTCTAACATTAGAGTGTTCAAGATGGAAAGGATCATCATGTGGTCAAACCCTCACATTTGCCACAGGGAATGAGGCAAGTATAAAATGGAATGATGGGTGCTCCAACAGAACAGGCCGGGTCATATGGGAACACTGGTGAAGGACACTTAATCCTGCTCAGGGTGGGGGCAAACTCCCCAGATGGTNCCCCCCCCCCCCAGGCCCTGGCTCTCTGCTGGGTCCCTCCCACTCAGGCAGGCACACGCCCACACTGGCTTCGAGCCCTGGCTGCCCCTGGGAATGGTCTTACAGGGAGGAAAGCTCTTAGGATACTTTACTAGGACTAGAATATCATTGTGGAAAATCTCCCCAGGCTCCAACCGCTGACTCATCCCTTGAGCCTTGTCCAGGAAATCAGTCTCCAAGATTGCACAAACTCACATGCAGAACAGCTATCAATATGTTCACATTTGTATCCATGTCAATCTCCTTCCCTTATTCCTTGATATAATGAGTTATCTAATTATGGTGACATCTGTTGAGGAGGAATCTAGCTTCCCGCTCCCTGCTCAGAACCCAGTACCGGGCTCTTTTTGGGGGAGATCACACGCTTGAGGGTTTGTGGGGGAGAAGCAGAACCCCAACAAGACTCAGCCGTGGCTGCCACATGACTTTTGCTGTCTTCAGCAGCCAGCTCCGCCCTATCCCCGGCAGAGTCTCAGGGATGGGCAGTCCTGCAGACTGCACTGTTGGAGCCACAGGCTACCTTCCCACAGCTCTCTGTACTCCCAGCACGGTTGATTGAGAAGTCAACAGGGAACGCAGAAGAACATGCACTGGTTGCCTTACCTTTGTCTAAAAATGAACACAGTTGCTTTCTTCTATCCCAGAAATGAGTTTACATTGGTTTTCCACCACGTGACCTGGAAATTAATGTATCTACAATTCCTTCTTTCGTGTGTCAGCATTACTCAAAGCCAGATTCTAAGTCTTGGCCAACATTCATTCATTCATTCATTCATTCAACAAATATTTGTTGAGCACCCACCAGACACTAGGGGGCCCTGAGATAAATAAGCACTGTCTTTGGAGGATTAACATTTAGTGACACAAATCTAGCCACACAGGAAGATGATGCCTAAGACTTGAAGAGGGTGCCGAGAGAGAGACTTAAAAGAAGGGGCCATCATGTCCACGGCTCCCCCTTTGTCATTACCCCAAGGTCTCTTTAGAAACCACGGAATCCTTACCTCTCATGCAAAAGACTCACAATGGCACCGTTCAACATGCCAAGCCACAGATTCAGCAGGGGCAGTGACATACCAGTGAACTTGGATTCATTTTGTTGGTGCTTCTCATTGTTCTCTTTCTCAGGAGAATTCTGAGCGGGTTTGATTCATGTTTCCAAGCTTCCTGTGTCTTCGGGATAAATGTGACTGCTGTACATCTGACAGAATTTCTTTTCTTGATATGTTAGTCCTAATTAAAGTGAGGGAACAGAGGATCCACCTCTCACACAGCCCTCACTAGGTTTGATAAGATCTTCCACTATGCCCTAGTACTCAGTGTCCTTTGGAAGCATTTTTTTTTTCAATTAAAAAAATTGCTTCCACTCATTTTTCTAGGAAATTGCTAATGGTGTAGTCACTAAAAAGCAAAGCTCTTGAGAATCTAATGATCCCAATAATAGAACTGGAGGGCTAGATAGGACCTTCAAGATCATGTAATCAATTCTCTTCATTTTGTGCATTGGAAAATCAAGGCAGAGAGTTGGGTTTTGAGAACACAAATGGCAGGCTTTGCCCCGTGCTCTTTCAGTCCTCAGATTCTTAAGTTCCTGCCATTATCCACATAGTTTATTTTCTCCTTTATAGATCAAAGTATCTTCAAATATAAATAATACTTTTTTTACAACATCAGAGTTAAATTACATTTTACAGGTTGTATTCACTCACTTACTCAATTATTATTGATTCATTCTATAAATACTTATTGAGCACATACTATGGGAGTGCATTTTGTTACTCACTGAGGAAGACCAAAAGCAAATAAGACCCTTAAAGTCTCAAATTTGTTATAAGAGATAAGACATGGACACAAATAACTTTAATACAATAACACTAATAATAAGAACCATTGCTTACACAGAGCTCATTCTACTCCAGGCACTGCTCTTAGCCTATCACAAATATTATTAACTCATTAAATCCTTACAGTGACCTTAGGAGAAAGGTATTATTATTATTATCCCCATTTTTATCAATGAGGAAATAGGGGTCCAGGAGGCAAGAGAACATTCCCAAGGCCAAAGAGCTAGCAAGTGGTGGAGCTGTGGTTCAAATCCAGACAAGCTGATTCTAAGATAAAAAACCAATCACTGCAATTAGAAGGGAACATTTGAAGAAGCATGAGAGCCCCTAGAGGAAAGATCCCTTCCAAGTGGGGAGATTGGGGAAGGCTTCCTGGAGGAAGGAAGTGGCACTTGAGGGGGGTTGCCAGATTTAGCAAATCAACATATTGTGCCAACTTGGTGTGGAGGTGGACACAGGAGGTAACTGCATCAGGGCAACGTGAAGATTTGCAAAAGAGGGACATTCTTAGAAACAGTGGTCCAATAGGTCTCCTTACCCTGAAGACTCTCCCACTTCTTCCCTTAGCCATTTCATCTGAAAAAAGAGATGTTCATGTCATTCTCTACCTAAGACTTTTTAGTGCTTCCCCAGTGCCCTCGGGATTCAATTCTGACTCCTTTACCTGAGATTTGCCCTTCCCTCATTTATTCACATCCGTTTGCTCATTCATTCCATTTCTCAACCTTATTGCAGATAAACTTCCATCACCATAACAACTGACTGCTCAAAAGCCTCTGTGGTTTCCCATTGCCAAATGGTACCAATTCTCCAGATTGGCTCTCAGTGCTGTCCACAGTCCAGACCCTCATATCTACCCGCCTCTCCTGAAAGAAACAACCTGTTTTAACTGGGTTCTTCAGAATTCAGGGGCACATCCTTGGCCCGTCACATCTCGGGAAATAAGATTCATTCTTTGATCAGGCTGTACCTATTCCCTCCGCCCCAACCCAACTCCACCTCCCCTGCCTCACAACACTTTCAGCCTTTGCTTACCTCTCTGCTTTTCTACACCAGGCATCGTGGTGGGTCCTAGACTCTGCTCTCTGAAGAGCTGCATCAAGCCCCTTTATTTCCATGAGGACATTTAACGTGTCATCCCTAGCCTTTGCTTGCAGAGATGATTATTTTATTTCAACGTGTTTTTGTTGGCAGCAGTCTGATGCATCACACATCCAACTCAAAGTGTGATGTGCATCATACAGTGCTCTTACAAGAGGAGTAAACAGTGAGACGAGCAAGTGGCTGTCATTTGTCTCAAAATGTCTCCATTCTGAGAATTGCAGACTGCAGATAAGATCTGTCAATCAACAGTCATGAATATTGTTAAAACTGGCAAAGACACTTTTTGAACTTTTTTTTTAAAGAAGGAAGTCCAAATTCCTTAGCCAGACCCCTAAAATCAGTTACCCAAGAGCTCATTAATCAATCAATGAATCAATTAATCCAATAAATATTTATGGACTGTCTACCACATGCCAGGCACTATGGGGCCCCAGAGAGTATTGCACAAAAGGACAAACTCCTCACTTTCCTGGAGCTTGCATTTTGGTGGGGAAGTGGACAATAAATGCCTAAACCGGGGATCAACAGACTCTGGCCCATAGGTCAGATCCAGCTTGCCGCCTGTTTCTGTAAATAAAGTTTTATTGGAACACAGCCATGTTCATTTATTTATGTACTGTCTATGGCTGCTTTCGCACTACAACGGCAGAGTTGAGCAGTTGTGATGGAGACCGTATGGCCTGCAAAGCCTGAAATATTTACCATCTGGCCCTTTATAGAAAAGTTTGCCAACCTATGGCCTAGGAAAATAAGTATATATGTCAGGTGACAATTCATGTCATGAAGGAAAAGAAATAGGTGTGAAGATAGAAGTGATAGAAAGGAGTGTCCACGGATGCATAGTCCAGTAACACGACCATTGAGGAAAGACCTTAATGAAGGTAAGAAGCAAGCCACAAGGAAAAGGTAACCAACTGAGGCAGGAACTCAGCAGGAACAGCAAGTGCAAAGGTCATGCCACAGAGGTATTCTAGGGTACGTTCCAAACATCAGGAATGCTGTGGGGTTGAAGTCAGGTGAGCAAGGAGAAGAGAAACAGACGTGGGATCGGAGCCATGGTGAAGGGCCAGATCACGATGACGGACTTTGGTTTTATCCTGACAGGTGTGAAGCCATTATAGGATGGGGGCAGAAAATGATCTAACTTTGACTTTTGAAGGATGTCTTTGGCTGCTGTGGTGAAGAAAAGGGGATAGGATGTGGGGTCAAGGGTAGAAGTGGAGAGGCTACAAAATAGCTCAGGCTAGACATACTGGTTCTTGGACCAGGTCCATAGCCATGAGGGCCTGAGGGTAGTTGGACTGAGGGTGCAGAGCCAGTAGGATTCCCTGATGGATTCAATGGAGACTTCACAGTTTTGGGCCTGAGTGGCCTGCAGGGTATAATGAGATGGGAAAGGTTGAGGGAGACCAGGCTGATGGGTAATGAGTGAGTGGACACCGGGATTTCTACTTTGAATGTGTTATGTTTGTTTCTTAAGTGGCAAACAAGAAGTAGGCAGCATCAGTCACTATTGCTGTCCTTGGCTCGTGGCCTCATGGCCCGCAGGAGCTCTGCGCCCCGCAGCGTGCTTCTGGCCGCGTGCTCACGCTATGCACGCCTTCCACCCCGGGAGCAGGCCACGCACCTTTTCTCCTGAAGGTCCTCCCCAGTACGGCCTCCCATGAGGCTCTCTCCCCACCCCTCTCCTGTGGGCCACATTGCATCCTGCAGGTTGCAGCTTAAGTGTGACCTCCCGAGAAGAGGTCTGGCCAGGCGCCCTGCCTCAGGTAGGCCCCCTCTTGTTACTCTCTACCTCGGCCCCCACATCTTCTCCATGTAGTGCCTTTCCATGTTGTATTTTATATTTTATTTTCTATTAAAATTTTTTTAATGTTTATTCATTTTAGAGAGAGCTTGAGCAGGGGGAGGGGCAGAGAGACAGGGAGACACAGAATCTGAAGCAGGCTCCAGGCTCTGAGCTGTCAGCACAGCTGACACGGGGCTTGAACTCAAGAACTGTGAGATTATCACCTGAGCTGAAGTCAGACACTTAACCGACAGAGCCACCCAGGTGCCCTGCCTTTCCATGTTTTAATTATTTTTTAAAAATCTGTTGTATACTTGTCTTTTGACTGGCTCCCTGGCCCTTCCCATGTCCCACAAAACCAAAAAACCACAGACAGTATGTAACTAAGCCAGCCCTCTGCGTCTGTCCCGTTCGTCATTATATCCCCAGGGCCTCACAGACTCTGCCACGTAACTTTCAACTTTTTCTTTTTCAGTCATAAAACCTTTTCCTTATGCTGAAATCCCGTGCAGAAGAGCAGTAAACACATTCATTTATTCACCACACAGATAAACAGGTGATAAAACAGGTGTGCCTCTGGCTGAACTGGCACAGAGGGGCCTCCTCTTGTGGCCCCTGACCTGGGAATGCCTGTTCTTGCCAAACTGGGTATCACCCACGCTCCGGTGATCAGAGCGTCAGAATGTCCAAGGGGTTGTATTTCCTGGGGCAGTTAAATGTCAAAAGGAGGGAGAAAAAAAGAATACCAACATAAGATTGGCAATGTTTTAATTTTACTAAATAGAGATATGAAAGAATTAAACAGTTACCCTTTTAGGCTGTGCTGCAGGAAAAAATAGCTTCCAGAGCGTCACAGCTTAACAGCTTGATGTGACCCACTGCGTGCCCAGTGAGGCTGGCAGAGGCATGGCTCCTGGGGGAACCAGAACGCTAGGGGCTGCACCTCGACACATGTTTCCAGAGGCAGGGAAATGGGACTATCCAGCTCCCAGAGATTCTGCCCGGAAGTGACGAGTTCTTTCCACTTGCATTTCATTGGTAAAAACAAGCCACTTGTCCAGCCCTAGCTGAAATGGGGGCCAGGACACCAATCCTCCCATGGGCCTGGCAAGTGGAAGAGTCAGAAGAGTTATAAGACCAGCACTGATGACACGCCCCCTCCCCGCCCCCAGCCAACACTGAAGATGACCATCCTTTTATCAAAGGAAAGGCTCTTTAGTACCTGACACATAAGAAGGACATCACGCCAGAACAAAAACAAAACTTCAAGTTGAAAGGATTAGCTTTATTCAAAACTTGCTCTTTGTCCTTATTGTTCTCACCTTCACTGCGGGAGGGACCGGAGGAAAACAGCCATAGATCGGTGCAGGTCCCCAGGCCAGTGCTGGCTGATCCCTGGCCAGACCCACTGGAGGAGTCCCCCCTCCTCGCCCTCACATGGGTTCTGTACCTGCAAACTCGGCTGAGAGAGACCCCTTGGTCTCTCTGTGTCCCAGTTTCTCCATCTTTCAAGGACCAGCTGCAAGCCACCCTGCCGGAGTATCCAGCGTCACCATGCCCAAGCCTCTTGGGGCCCAGAGCCCTTTCTGTCTTGCTTGTGCATCACGTTGAGGGGATCCGAGTACAGATGAACAGAGAGGTCACAGTCAGTTCCCATCCATACTCGTTCACAGACAAAGTGGGAAGGATAAGGGCAAAGGTTCATCACTCAGTTTCCTTATGCTGAAGGAGAGGAGACAGACACTGGAGGGAACAGATGGCCCAGGCACTATTGAGAAGCCCTCAGAACTACAATCTCCCCCCAGGAGATGTTTCAAATGGGAGACACAGGGAGGCAGGAGAGTAGGTCTCAGGCGCCCTGGGCCTGTGGGCTGCAGACCGCCTAGACCTCTCAGGTGTTCCTGGGCTCTTAACCATCTCTCCTTCCCTGGGTACTTTTCTCAAGACACAGATTTTGGGCCAATTCTGTCTCCTTGTTGGGGGTCCCTCTGAAGTTTGACAAGACAGAGGGGGAGAGGAGTACCTGTGCCCTGTTCTGATGCTACCACGGCTTCGGAAAAATGAAACAGATCTACTTGGTCAAAGTAGAGTGGAGATTTGAATAAATCAACGATGTAAAGAGTTTTATTAAACAGACCCAATTTGGCCGGTGCACATTTACCAAAGCTTAACATAAGAATGATAATAATAATAACAATAATAACAATAGCCTAAATTGTCCAGCACTATGTAGTTTGTTTGAAAAGTGCTTTCATATGTGCTTTCTCACTTGATCCTCATCAGGAGGATGCAGGGGTGGATTATTATAAAGCTCAGAGAAGTTAGGTGGTTTACCCAAGATCACACAGCTAATGTATCACTTCAGATGCTTTGGATGGCAAATATTAGAAAACTGGCTTAAACAATTAAAGGGGAATTTATTCTCCAACATCATCAGAAGTCTAGGGTAAAGCAGGCTTCAAGTTCAGTTGATTTAGCAGCTCAAGTATATCATTAAAGAAGTGTACTCTTTCCATCTCTTTGCCATCCCCGGGCTGGCTTTGTCCTCAGGCTGGTGACATAGGAGGGCCGGACCTGTCATCCAGACATAATCATAGCAGGAGAAAAGAGACCCGTCATTTGCTGGGCTTCTCTGGATGGCTGGAGAACTTCATGAGGAGCAAGCCCCCCAACTCTCACCCCCAGTGATGCCTTGCATCTCGCAAGCCATTTCTGAGCCACTTACTTGGATGGGAAACGAGGTTATGCTCAGACCACTCGGGCCTGGCTTGGGAACTGGAAAGGGTCAACTTCATTTGACGCATATGACTGTGTGGGTTGTGTCTACTTTAGCCTGCAAAAGGCAGAACTGGCATTTGAATTTTGCCACGTCACAGATGTGACTTGGCTCTCTTTTTTTGTTCCGAGGGATTACCATATTATAAAATAACAACCACACAATAGGTATTTCCGAAGTAGCAGACTCCTTTAGTTTTTTCAAAATAAGAGCTGAAATACACTTTTTTAAAGACTGTTTTTATTCTTCCTCTACTTCTGCCCTACATCAGCAGGCAAGTTGCCTCAAGCCCAGGGTTGGGGGACAGAGTGGTGCCAGTGGGTTCAGGCCAGTGTGGAATCTCTTGCCTATGACAAATGAGCAGTTCAAGTTCTAGAGAAGATGCCTGAAACTTGGAAGTCAGGGGGAGGATGGCCGAGTCCCGCTCCAGTCCCAGCCAGCACTGATGAGAACCAAGAGGAAGAAGCAGGGCCGTGTGGAAAGATCTACTTCCAGCAGCCCTGAGGAAGTGCTGGAGGCCACACAGAAGCATCTAGATTTCCAACCTGCCACCATGCCGAGGTCTGCTCGGTTTCTGACAGTAGATATTTGTTGAACATCTGCTATGGTCGGGCGCTTTAGACACATTCTCTCTTTTGCTACTCACTACATCCCTGTGGGGTGAGAAATATCACCCACCATTTTACAGAGAAGGGACCAGAGTCTCAGACAGGTAAAGTAACCTTCTTGGGGGAGATCACAGTTAGTATGGTAAGCTGGATACTGATCCTCCAAAATGTCCACATGCTGATACCCAAAACCTGTGAATATGTTACTTTACATGGCAAATGGGGCTTTGCAGATGGGATTAAGTTAAGGGCCATGAGATGACAAAGTCATCCTGAGCTATCTGGGAGGGCCCAAGGTAATCACAAAAGTGCTTCCAAGAGGGAGGCAGGACAGTCAGAACAGAAAGGGGGAAAGTGTGACATTGGAAGTGGAGGTCAGAGTGATGTGGAGAAGGGAACCATGAACCATGAAGGGGGCCTCCAGAACCTGGAAAAGGCAAGGAAAGGTTTCTGCCTTAGAGCTTCCAGAAGGAAGGCATTCCTACCAACATCTTGATTTTAGGACTTCTGACCTTGAGCAAGTCATTTAACCTCTCTTTGCCTGCATTCTCTCATTGGTAAATCGGGGATAGAAATAAATTTGACTCAGAGTGTGGCTGTGAGGCTTAATATAGGCTCAGCCCCTAGAATGGTATCTGAAGCGTTATAATAAGCACTCAATAGATGCCAAGTCTTATTAATATTTGTGGTGGCCCCGCAAGGTGGGTATTTTTATTTTCATTCACATGCTCGGAGAACTCCCATGAATTGTTCAGGGCCACATGGCCAGGAAGAGCCAGAGCCTGCAGTCCCTCTGGCTCCATATGCCTTTTACCTTTTGCAAGATCTCCCTGCTTTCAGGCTCAGCGGTTTCAGTGACTGCAAATGTCGTGCCAGGAACTTGGTCTCCAGCCCCCTCGCCTCCCTTCTCTCACCTGTTCTGCTTAGCCTCTCTCCTTTCCGCAGTCAGCCACCGGCTCAGACTGAAGGCCTCTAAAAAAAACATTTGCGATTTGCATCCCATGTTCTAAGGGCCATCTCACATTATTCTTGCAACAACCCCGGGGGTAGGTGGTTAGGCTGGGCAGGGAGCATCATCCCCATTTCAGGGATGAAGATACTGAGGTTCAGAGAGGCAGGAGGACTTGCCCAAGGTCAGCGGGCCCCTGAGTGGCAGAGAAAAGGGAAGAGGTGGTCTCTTGGCTTCTGGTTCTGAGCCTTCCCAGTTGCCTGTTGAATCCTCCTAAAGGCCCCTGCTAAGTCCTTGCTGTCCAAATCTGAGCCCGTGAGAACAGCCATTGGTTTACCGCTCATCTAAGAGAATGTGATATAAAGCCTGCGTAGGTGGTCTGTAGCATGTGCACATTTTCTTTCCCTTAATATTGCTTTAATTGAGTATCATTTGGGTAAATGCTTTGATTAGCAAATGTTTGTACTTTGTGGATTTAACAGAGTTAGACTTTTCCAGTGACTGGAAAATACTGACTGCTGTGACTGTTTTGATTTTCATGGTGAACCCATTAGAAACTCAGGGTTCCTCGTCAGGGGTCATCGTCCTAGGCTGAACCAGCAGAAGATCTTGCGTCACTGACATTCCTGGTGACAGTGAGCAAATTCTTTCCCCTCTCTGGGCCCCAGCAACGTGCTCTGGGAAATGAGGGGGTTGGACTAGATAATCCCTAAGGGTCTTCATAGCTGGAGGTTCTGACGACCAAACCCCAGGCCGAGGGTTCCTAGAAGCACAAGAATTCTCTCCCAGCATGCACGCTACTGAGTCCCAGTGCACAGGGACAGCTGGCCGGAGTCCAGGGTCACAAGTGGAGCGGAGCCCTGTGTATCGTGTGCCCCGGCCGCAGCCTGGCTACCTTTGTGTGTTCTCTGCCACCATGGGGAGGCTGTCCTGCCCCAGCCATGGCTCTCCCAGCCCCGAGCCATTGTCAAGAGCATCTGGGCCTCTTCTCCTTGGCAATTCGGAGACTAGATGTGGGTGCCAGAACTGTTTCCTGGGGCCCTTGCTCTGCCTGTTTCTTGATTTTCCACAGAGGGGCTGCCAGGCATGGTTGGGGTGAGTAGAGGCTCCATGGTCAATTGGCTCAATAAGGAATCTATTTAATGCTTTTTTTTTTTTTTTTTTAATAAAGATGACCTTTTCTTTACTTTTAAAATCAGGCACTTTCAACTTAGTTTGTATTTCATACTCTTCACTCAGTGCGCACTGTTCTTTGAAGAGGCTGTTTTAAGTTCGTGAGGGTATCTCATCACCCAAACATTCCCAGGCCTTAGCAACTTGGGGATGCAAATGCACTTCTGTGACATGAATGCTCAAGTCTTGCCGCTGTAAGCCCTGACCTGGATGAACGGGGACGTCCGCAGCCCTCTGCCCCCGGCTGGTCTCCAGGGCCACGTCACATGTGCCTCACAGCATGTGCATCTGTGTGCTTCCTTGGTCTTCCGTGCAAGTCCTCCCCCTCACAGCCTCACTGCACAGGGTACTTCTATGTGTCTCTAAAGCCACGCTCTGCCCTGGTTCAGAGGGAGGAGGCTAGTGGCCTCATCCCCATCCTGGGGCCAGCCCCCCACTGTGTACAGAGCCTTTCAGTCTTTGTAACGTGTTCCCTCATCTAGCCTGCACCCTGCCCCCCGGGATCTGTCTCTTAGGTCCCCAGAGGGGGCAGACAATGTCCTATCCTAGGGTTTCTCTTCTTTACATACTCCCTCCAAAACTGCACTCCCTCCCTGGTGACTAAAAATAAATGTCCCCATGCCAATAGAATCAGGAAAGTGAACTACAAACCCCAGTCTTCAAACCCCAGTTTGGCTTACACACTCAATGTTTAAAAAATAGTTTACATCTTAATTGATATAGAAGAATTCTGAGATTAATTCATTATAAAAATAAATCTTAAAATGTCAAAAAAAAAAAAAATAGCAAAAAGGACCAGAATAGAGGCACCTGGGTGGCTCAGTTGGTTGAGTGTCTGACTCTTGATTTTGGCTCAGGTTATGATCTCACCATTTGTGGGATTGAGCACTGGTTTCAGGCTCTCTGTTGACAGTGTAGAGCCTGCTTAGGATTCTCTCTCTCACTCTCTCTCTCTCCCTCTGCCCCTCCCTCACTCATGATCTCACTCTCTCTCAAAATAAATAAATAAACTTAAAATAAAGACCAGATTATTTGAACAAATTATAAAAACACACATATGAGCTGAATTTTAGGAAAACTGGTCATTTTATAAATTGGTCAACAGAAGAAATGGCTTTGGGTGAAGTTGTCTTAGCCAGTGGGATCTGTTAAAGAAGACAGGCTACCTACAGTGGCACATGGATTTTTAGCACCTAGCACAGTACCTATGGCATAATAGGAACTCCATAAATGCTTACTGAATCAATAAATGCATGCATGAATGATGTAAGCCTGGCCATTTCTAATTCGGCTTAGATGATACCCAAGTAGAATCTGGTAGAACATCTCTGATTTCTTTTAGGGATAGCCAAAGTTCTCAGGACACTGACAAAATTCACCTTCACTTGGAAAACAAACCAATGCCAGGCAGCTTTTGGGAAGACAGGCCAGGAAGTCAACAGAGCAGAGAAGGTGCAGAAGTCCAAAGGCCTTGCCAGTCACGGGTCTGATGTTCCCTCCCAAGAAATAGCACTGGTGGCCGGAGGCAGGATTCTAATGGCCCCACCTGGGTTACTAGGGAGGCCCACCAGAGAGGTAGACTGCCAACCTTGATTTTGTCCAATGCTTCCACAGCTCAGCTGCAGGAGAAGGAAGGGTGGGTTTCTTAGTTACCAAAATATTTCTCTAGAAGTACAAATGGTGGTTGAAGTGGTCCCAGTGGGACTAAGATATATACTAAGTTTGTTCAGTCATTCATTAAAATTTATTGAACACCTAATATGGCTCTGGGGTAATAATAGAAAAGAAGATATAATCCTTTCCTTTGGGAACTCATACTCTGGAGACAGGTTAACAGAAAATTGGAATTTATTGTACTTATTAGAAGTGCTAGGTGCTTTGAAGCTAAAAGCACCTAAACTAAGCCTCGTGGTGTGAGGAAGGCCCTGAGGTCTGAGCTGAGTTCTGGGGAATGAGGAAGGGTAAGTCTGAGGAATGGGCAAGTGGGGATAGAAACACTGATGAAGAAAACTTCAGGAAGAGGGGACTGCAGGTGAATCGTTCGGAGGGGACAGGGAACAGTTGGTAATTCAGTTCTCAGTTCCCTCAACTGTGGTGGACTCTTGGGAAGGGGGTGGGTAAGGCACCACTCAGAATCTCACTGCCACACGTGGCATGTCCATCGGCCTCTTAGCCTCTACAAAAGAGCTGCAGCAAGAGGCAAGTCAAACCAGGGGTTGCTCTGGAGCACAGAGGCAGCCTGCCTGGAAAGTCCCCATCAGAATCCCTGGAAAACTACATAACTTCTTCTTCTATCAGGAGTGAGGTGTTGGCCCGGTCCAGGAAGGTGGCGCAGAAAAGTGAGGAAGTACTAAGGGTTGGTTGCAAAGTAAAGATGGTATCCTACTCAAAGAGGCACCAGAGAAGAGACAAGAGGAAATGGGTAGGTTTGGCGGGCAGGGCCCCAGAGAGATTCTGAAAGGCAGCAGGAAGCCCAGGGAACCTTTTAGGGGTGCTGTGGCCAGGCCCCCTGTGAAGAGGAAGCTGGGAAGGATGCCCTGCCTATCTGGGCTATGAGCCCCATAGTAGCCAAAAGACTAGAACATAGGGCAGTGAACAGGCCAGACAAGTCACATAGCAGGCTATCATTCCTCCCTGATCCAGTGTGAGTAGTTCATTATTACTGACAAGGAAGACTGGCTGATGGGTACCACAGGGATATGCCTGGAATCTTCTCAGGATCCTTAGGATATCATTTCAGAGCTCACAACAGCAAAAGAAAAGGGATTCTTGGCAGATTCAGATTCTTTGGAGATCGCTTATATTCAGATAATACAATAAGAGTCTATACCAGCCCTTTATGTCCGTCACTGTACAGAAAGCTCATCCCAGCTCCTGCAGCCCAGCGGAGGGAAGGGTACTCTCCCCACTTAATGGATAAGGACAGTGAGGTTCAGAGATGCCGTCCAGCTATGGGAGGGAGAACCAGGGTCCAGACTACTATGGCATATCTGCCTTGATTCTCGCCATCTCAAAGCTTGCAAAGTGTTAGAAACCATTTGTTTAAAGTATGGTCCTATGGGAAGGCAGTCACCACACATCCCTCTGTGAAAGAGGCAGGTTACAAAACAGAATTGCAGCATGATTACATATTTGTAAAAGGAAAGTATGTCGACACACGTCCTTTTCTTGACCATTGGACGATGTCTGGATGAACAAACAGCACAATTCTGGCAGCCGTTGTCTCTGGGTGTTGGAATTTCTAGGAAATTTTTGAAGAATTCATGCTTATCTGCGTTTTATCATTTTCCTACAATCAATATAAACCACTTCTTTAAAACTGGACAGTCAAGGTGGGGGGCAGGGGGAGATTTCATAGCTAATAGTGACAGCTTCTCAAAAGAGACATTATCCATGAGGAATAGAGTGTTCTAAAATAGTAAGTTTGTCCAGAAACTGGCAAGTAAGCCCAAGTCAGAGTGTATCGAAGAGTCTGCACAGGGTGTCTCTGAGAACTCAGCCTTTAGAGGCCACAGAGGGCCATCCCCGACAGCAATGGGCCAGCTGCCCAGGGACGAGGAGGAAGGCTCTCTGCTGCCACAGTCAGCAGCACCATGTCCCCCAGCCTGAGGCAGCTTGGGCTGCCATGTTTCCCAACTGGCACTTTCATACTGAACTATTATTTTACTCATGTGTATGCCCATATCCCCAAGGCTGTGAGCCCCGGGGAGCAGGGCCGTGCCTTGAGACAAACTGGAGAGGCTCTGTAGAGAGGTTAAGACCTCAGGCTTTAAAGCCAGATACTTGGGTTTAAATCTTAGCCCCATCTACCACTGAGATGTTCTGTGACCCTGGATACATTACTTAAATCCTCTTAAAATTTTTTAAATGTTTATTTATTTTTTAAAGAGAGAGAGTGCCAGCAGGGGAGAGGCAGAGAGAGAGGGAGACACAGAATCTGAAGCAGGCTCCAGGCTCTTAGCTGTCATCACAGAGCCCGACATGGGGCTCAAACCCACAGACTGTGAGATCAAGACCTGAGCCAAAGTCAGACACTTAACCGACTGAGCCACCCAGGTGCCCCCTAAATCCTCTTAGTCTCGATTTGCCCATCTGTATAAGGGGGATGATACTAATACCTACTTATAGGGCTGTGAAGAAAAATGGAATAATGCATATATATTCCTAGCAAGGTATCTGATACTCATTAAATAGTGGGTAGTATTATATCTTTAATAGTAATGATAGTAATAGCAGTAGTAAGCTCAGAATCCCTGTGTCCAGTATGGGTCTGGTAGGCATTCCATGAATTTTTACTGAATAGAGAGGTGGCTCACTGAGGCTTCGCAAAAGCTTCTTCTCCCCGCTCCCACCAGGCACAGGTCAGCAAAGCACCACACTCTCTCCCTAATTTTCTCTGAAAGCAGACTGAAGCAAGACTAGACTTTGGGTACACCTCTATCTCTGGGCCTCAGTGTGACATATTCTCCTTGATCCCAAGCCCAAATCCTTGAAACTCAGCCTCTGGTATTCATGAGGTTGAAGTGATTCACAAATGAGTATTTCAAGCCCACCTTTGATCCCTGTGAACTGACATTTGGTTAGAGAGATTTTAAGGGGAAAGCTACTTCTACCAGCTAGAAGCCAACAAAGAAAGTCTTACCAGCCTGGCAAACTCGTGCCCACATTCCTCATGGTCAGAACCAGGTGGCGGCAGCAGAAATTCGCCATGCATGGCTGAGGTAATGCTGCGGCCGGAGAGGAAGGCCCAGGATCCCCCAAAGTTTGTCATGGAGGAGAGCCAAGTGCACAGGCTCTGAAATCAGGAAGACCTGAATTCAAATACTGTCTCTGCTTGCTCTCTAGCCATTCAACTGTGAGCAAAGTGTTAAGCTTTCTGAGCCTCAGTTTCCCACTTCTCTGTGAGGACTAAATGACATCTAGAAGTAAATGTCTGACGACTTGCAATAGGTGCTCAATAAGCATTACTTTCCTTCCCTTGGTTACCATCTCCCTGAAGCCCCCAAACCTAATAGGGGTGAAGGAGGTGGTATTTGAGCTTGATATGGAAAAATGGGTACAGGTTGGAAATATAGAGATGGGGGAAGGACATCCTACACAGAAATGGTATAACGAACAAAGGCCCAGAAGAGACAGTACATGCTATGGCAGTGGTAAAAGGAGTCAATTACGTTTGGGCACTACCTGGTCAGGTAGTTCAGGCAGATCTTTGCTTTTCTTTTTTCCCCCCTTTTTTCCCCATTTTTTCCCTGTTTGCTTCTTCACTTCTTAACTGTCTGCGAGAGGTTAAAGCAATCTGAATTAAGTTCGTTAAATTGACTTTTATTATTGAATTATAATCATTTGTGTAATTATGAAACCAGGTGTTCCTGATTGAGATCAATTATTCCTTCACCTGATCACTATAGAGCTAATAAGGACTTAGAATTGCTGTTCAAGTATACTTCCAGCCGGGTTGAAGCCTTCTGGAAAGGCATTTATTAAGCCAAGGAGTGGTGGAAAAAAAATCCAGGGAGAACAAGGACAGAGATTAAAATCCTTTAGGAAAAGGCCTAGAAAGGCTGATTTGATCATTAAGTAGCCTTGATGGGTGGCTGGCTGTTGACGAAGAATCTTTGAGGTGTTCCTACAGGAACTTGGATGGGGGTAGGGGAGAGTGGGGGTGAGGTAGGCATAGGGTAGGGCAGAAAAGAGGACACAGACACTCTATGTAAACTGCAGGTTAGAGACCGATCTTCTGCTGTGTTCCTCCGCTGAGATGGAATTGCCCTCTCTCCCTCCTGAGGCTTCTCAATCCTGACTCTGGAAACGATGTGATGATGCCATCGTGCCCCCTTCCACTGTGTGAGGAATGTGTGAAGGGAATGAGCATCTAGGAGATGCAGGTGTGGGAAGCACAGAGGTCTAGGTTCCTTCACATCTAATCCCTATAGACCTCTCAGGAGGACAGAGCAGTAGTTATTATTTCCATCTTAGGGGTAGAGTTCCTGAGACTTGGTCAACAGACATGTCTACGGACACAGGGTTAGTGGCCAAGATGGGGCAGTTGGACCAAGCCTTTCAGATGCCAAGACCAACAAATGGTCTTCTCCTCACAACCTTATTGTCTCACGTCCCATTCCATAGATAAGCAGGGTGAATTGATCATTTCCGCAGTGATGTGCAAGCCTCGTTAAATGTTAAAATCACTTGGGGAGATTAAGGAAACACCTGTTGTTTGGGCCGTCCTCTAGATCTGTTACCTAAGAGTCTATGGTACTGGGCTGTGATACCATTATGTTTTAAAAGCTCCTGAGGTAATTGTAGTAAGAGTCAAGGCTATGAACCATTGATCTAATGGGTAGCTCATTAGGTAAATGGAGCCTGGATGGCCTGGGGGAGTTCTCTAGCTGTATAGGGGTCTTTAGGTTACAAAGGACAGACACCTAATGCAGCTAACTTGCCTTGCTTTTTGCAGGGAGATTCATTAGAAGTCTTATGTAATCAAAAGGCATGTAGGAAATATAATGGGATCCCAGGGACAAATGGTATGTGGGAGTAGAGAATTGCCTGATCTCACCTGACCCATCTCTTCATCCTTCATGCCAAGATCTGTTGTAGCCATTTCATTCTCTCCCTCCTCAGACTATTTCTGCTATAGTACAAGCGAACTAGTCACTGATGCCTCTAGACATCTCCACTGTTCATCCCATCCTTAGGCAGGTGCCCACTTCAGGCCAATCACTTTGGTCACATGGTTGTGCCATTAAAATTATGGCAGCCCTCTTTCAAACCACATGGCTAAAGTGGGGAAGGGTCATTGTCCTTAGGAAGGAGGGGGTAGTGTTCTAGAAAGACATACAACAGAGGTGTCCTAGCCATCATCTGTGACCTACACATAGAATTCCTTCAGCTGGAGCACTCACTTGCAAAACAAAACAAACAAACAAACAAAAACAACAAAAAAACCTTTTAGTATTTGCCCTAAATCCCGCTGGTCTGGAATCTTGCACCAACAAGGAGCATAAATTTACAGCTTTGAAAACAGAACAGTCTAGACCCAATCATCCCATGAATGCTGAGCAGCAAGACTTGTGAGGCAGAGGAGATAGGTGCTGAGGCTGTGTGAACACCATTTCTGCCCCACTCCCCACCACCTCACCAGTCTGCCAAAGACTCACAGCCTTGGATTTAGAGGGGATTCTATATTAGTCAAGGATCTTTGATTTGTAAATGACAGAAACCCAAGTCAAACCAGTTTACCCACCTGAGAAAAGAAATCTTTTGGCTCAGACTGAAAAGCTCAAGGTATTTGCTTTCAAGGGAGGCTGGATTCAGAATCCAGGCAATGTCCCGAAGACAGTCACCCTCCCTCATTCTTAGCTCTGCTCTCCTCTCTGGGTTCTCCTCAGGTAGGTTCTTCCTTTGGAGAACAAGACAGCCATCAATTTCTTAGCTGCCCCTGTGGAAAGACCAGCATCTTTCCCCCCAGTGGAATTAACAAAAACTCGGGGCGCCTGGGTGGCTTAGTCGGTTAAGCGTCCGACTTTCGCTCAGGTCATGATCTCGCGGTTCGTGGGTTCGAGCCCCGCGTCGGGCTCTGTGCTGACCAGAGCCTGGAGCCTGTCTCAGAATCTGTGACTCCCTCTCTCTCTGACCCTCCCCTGCTCACGCTATCTCTCTCTCTCCTAGAAATAAATAAAACATTAAAAAAAAATTAAAAAAAAGGAATTAACAAAAACTCCAGGGTGGTGTATCATTGGAATAATGTAGGTCCCAGACCTGGGCCTATATCTGTGGTCAGAGGATGAATTAACACAGGGAGGTAGGGGCAGGAATGGATTCCAGGCAGAACAGGACGACAGATGTCCTTTAAAGACCCCAGAGCTCATCTAGTCTGACAGGCTCCAACCCACCTGCCAAATATGATATTCTGTGAAGATCTCCCTGATCAACAGCCTAGCCTGACGGTGGTTAACATTCCTCCTTGTCCACCTCTCATTTTATATACAGGAAATACTCAAAAACCACTCCTGTTGTGAACTTGCCAAGAGACTGAGTATGATAACTAGTACTGGACCCTGGTACTGGACTCTGACAGAGAAATCTGTGAGTTCTGTTGAATCCCAGCACTCCTAGGAGCCATCAAGTTGAGTAGAAAATGGACCTCAGAGGGTGACAGGTAGAGTTCTGAAGCTGGAGCCTGGCCTGGCCAGATCAGGTCTGCTCCCGATTCACTGTGCCCCTCAGGCAAACCCCCTTCTCAAACCTGCACTTTGTCCACATGACCCTGCCTACCTACCTGTTAGAATTACTCAGAAGTTTGTACTGAAACAAGTTGGGATCAACTTTTAATGCTCAAGTAGTATCATTACGCTCCTTGTCCATAGAGAAACCAAGGCCCAATTTCAGAAAATATGACTGTATGAGAAAAGCTCAAAGGGAGGAAAATCATGCAATGATGGGCCTGCCAAACAGAAAAAAACAAGTCTAGAAAAGAATGATTTTAACATGAAATATGTGCTTTGAAGAAAATAACAAAAATGGGGGATCTAGGAGTGCGGAAGCAGAAGCCAGAAGTCCATGGAGCAAAATCAAAAAGGGTCATCATGCTGGAAGGGAATCCTGGGCACAAGTGAGTGTTGAGGTTGTAGCTGGAGTAGACTCTGAATGTGGTCCTTCCAGGCTTGGCCACAGAGGGATGCTGCTTTGGAAGGCCCTGGCCCTTCTCAGGCCTTCTACTCCCTTTCCAGTCTTCAAAACAAGGGTCAACAAGGCAGGGGAGCCTTGCAGGGGATCCAGCCTACAACCAGATCCAGTCCTGTCTGCTGACACCATGGCTGCTCCCTTCCCTGATACGGAAGGCCGTCTGGCTTTCCTCACTGTCATCTTGAGCTGTAAGTAACCCACTTAAATCACCACTGGACAGGGAGAAGCTCACAGCCTGCTTTGTAGCTCTTCTTCCATCCAAGCCATTAGTATATTTAATAGCTCTGGCCCCATGCTGATTCCTGACATGTGGTAATTAATTCCTTTCTACTCAGAGATACAGACATTCACAGGTCTCAATTCAAACATGTCTCTGCTCTGTTCCTTTTTAAAAATACTTAAAATGTTGAGTTGGAAGACCATTTGGCCTTTTGTGAGAAGTCACCAACCTCCATCCCATCCTTAAATGAAAATAAATTCTAGGTCTATTAACGATTTACATGTAAAATATGAAACTACAAAGATACTCTCAGGTGAATATATATTCTAAGGGTGGGAAAAGTCTTTACCATGCCACTAGAGGCAGAAACAATAAAGATCAAGGTTCATGAGTTTTTTTTCACATCAAAACTTTAAACTTCAGTGTAGCCTAAATTAATATAGTATAATTGAATTAAGTGAAAATAAAATGACAAATTTGGGGAAACCATTTACTGTGTACAATGATGCTATCTATAAGGAGGAAGAGGATGTTGCTAATATTTCTTTCTATGTGCTAGCATATTAATATATACAGAATCTTGACAGTTCAATTCACAAAAGAATAAAAGAGTAAAGAAACATAAGAGAAAATATTCTTATTTATAATTAAAATGGTGATAAAAGGTTACTTATGATATCAGCCAAATGATAAAAACAATAATACCTGAATATTAGGGTTCAGGGAAATGTTCACTTTCACTCACACATTGTTGTTTGGAGTCTAAACTAGTGCAAACTTTCTGAAGCAGAAAATTTTCAAAATCAGAAGCATGAATCCATTTCTACATCAAGGAATCTATCTTGGAGAAATAAGAATATGCACAAAGATACAGCTACAAAATGCTATTTTAATAGTAAAGATTCGAATTAATCAAATGCCCAACAATAAAACGTTTGCTAAATAAGTTGTCATATTATTATGACATATTATGTTATAAATGTATATTTACTAAAATGGAAGAGGTTCACTATGTATCGTTAGTAAATAAAAATAGGTTATAAAATTGTAAGCTCAGCATATACTTTTTGCAAAAAAAAATTCATATAAAAAGTTTGAGGAAATATACCAAATATTAACAGTGGTAAAATTATCTCTGTGTAGTAAAATTTGAGAATATTTTAATTTCCTTCTTTTGTTTAGAGGTCTTCTCTAATTTTGCTATAATGAATGCACATTATTATAAAATAGAAATAACAAAAATGCTTATTCTGCACATTTGGTGTGAGGATTAAATAGTATAATGGAAAATGGTTTAGGTGAATGGTAACTATGATTTCCAAAGAGAGAGCTCCAAGAAGATGAGAGAATTTGGGGAGGATGAACCAAAGGGAAAGTGGAACTTGAATATGCTCATGGTATGTACAGAAATCAGGGTGCAAGCGTTCTGAAGAGTGAAGGCAGTTAGAAAATATGGACACAAACCTCCCTTTTGGAGAGTTTGATGAAGTAGAACAAGGGGAGGTGATAAACAGAACCAGGAAGGCCAGAGAGTCCAAAGAAGGACACTAGTGTTTTCTCTCTTTAATTTTGAAGATTATGGAGTTCTGAGAATGTTCGAAAGAGGAGGGGTCTTGTGCAGACTCATGCAGAAGTGTGCACATAGTCTGGATCACAGTTCATAAACTTGTGGGTCCATGGCCCCGGATCCATGTGTCCCCCAGATAGGCCCCCTCTGTTTCATCTGGGGTTTCTGTAGATGATTCCCAACTCTCTGAAAGTATTATATAGTTGCAATGTTATTTACTCCAATGAATGATCTAGCAACCTTCATCAGGATTCTCAAGACTACACCAGGAGAAGTCTAGCTATAAAGGATTCCACAGGCTCTAGCCAATTGGAGGATGTCCTATTCTTAGGAAAACATCTTATAGCGTCTAAACTAGAAGGAAGTGAGGATGACCAGGCCAGTCCTCAGCCAGTACTAGACTTCCCTTTTCAATGATCTTTTTTTTAATTAAAAATTTTTTAAATTTCTTAAATGTTTTTATTTATTTCTGAGAGAGAGAGAGAGACAGCATGAGTAGGGGAGGGTCAGAGAGAGAGGGAGACACAGAATGTGAAGCAGGCTCCAAGAGGTGCATGTGAGGCTTGAACTCATGAAACTCAAGATCATGACCTAAGCCAAAGTCAGATGCCCAACTGACTGAGCCACCCAGGCACCCCTATTAAAAATTTTTTAATATTTACTTATTTTTGAGAGAGAGAGAGAGGGAGAGAGAGATAGAGAACAGGGGAAGGGCAGAGAGAGAGGGAGACACAGAATGTGAAGCAGGCTCCAAGAGGTGCATGTGAGGCTTGAACTCATGAAACTCAAGATCATGACCTAAGCCAAAGTCAGATGCCCAACTGACTGAGCCACCCAGGTGCCCCTCCTTTTCAATGATCTTGATAACCAGTTGTCTAGCCTTGTGCACACACAATGACTGGTAGCTCCTACCCTAAGCCAGTCACCCACAAATGAGCTCCGGGAAACATGCTAAACACTTATGTCTAGAAAGTTCTATGGTTCTTTTTCGAATCTGCTACAAACTTTTTATAGTTTCCTATTCACTGAAAACATCTTCAAGTTTTTAAAAATGTTTATGATCCCTTTCATATGTAGCTATTGTGAGTATAAATTATTTTATAGACTGCATCTGATAATTCTACCAGTGAAATCTCTGTAGCTTTGTTTCCATTGCTGTTTCTAAACCCCTTGTAAAGCCTAATTTTCTTTTGTGAAGTGTTTTTCTTGACTATTTACTGGGTGTTATATTAGAAAAACTATTTTCAGGAATAATTTGAGGTCTAAAATGAAAGTACCTTCCTTCTGAGAAGATTTGGGTTGGCTTCTATGAAGGATATTGTTAAAGTAGAGAGTCTAATACAAGTGGTCTTGGATGAGGCCCAAGAATTTGCATTTCTAATAAGTTCCCTGATACTGCTTATCTTGTAGCCGCATGGATCACATTTTGCATAGCAAGAGGCTAAAGAGGGACCCAGAGGATTGGAGCCAGGGCTATGTCACGTGTTTACACTCGTGCTGGCAGTGAAGACTTTGGGGTCCCAGCTTGCTGTGGGAAGGGTCTCTGAGGAAATGCCTGACTGTGTGTGGCCTGGGCTTTGATTTCTGTCCATCTTACCTCTTAGACTGCCACAACAAAGCTTTAATTTTGAGAGATCAACAAGTGTGTTCAGATCAAAAGCAGTTTGTGTACTTGCTTATCTCACTAGGTTTTCATTTTCCTTTTATTTTTAATCCATTAATTCCTTATTTTCTTGTCATCTCTTTGGTGCTTTAAAAAATGTATTTAATCTATATTTTAGTTGCTTTCCATGGGAGGATTGGCTAACTCACCTATCGGCTGTTCCTAGAAACAAGAAGGTCTATGCTAAGCACTCCTGAACTCTTTAATACTCTCAAAGTAATAATATCTCAAAATAAAAATCTCCTTCATCTAGGTAAGACTTTTCATGCATCTATGATTATTTGTTTAGGATACATTTGTAAAGTTCTCTCCCTCCATTTGTACTTGTCCTTCCTGTAAGGCTCCACTTAGTCTCCTCATTCAGCAGGACTCTCCTTGCTGCTATGGCTTGCCTAGGTGTTTACTCATCTCTGGACAGCCCTCTTGCCACTGTGCCCCAGGATTTCAGAATGGGGCCACTAAAAGGAACAAAAAAGTCCCTTTCTTATTCCATGCCTGAGGAGATCGAAACCCTGAGAAGGAAAACAACTTGCTGAAGGTCCTACAAAGAGTTACTGCTGTACTTGAGACTAGAACCCAAATCCTCATCACTCAGCCTGGCAGTGTCCCACCATCACATGCGAGTCCTTCGTTACATTGAGCCAAGCTTGCCTCTCAGCAACTTCCATGTAGTAATTAATCAAGAAATGGCAAGATGTGTGTCTTCTAAATCTGGGAAAAACACCAAAAGAACTTGGTACGTTTGTATGTAATTTAGGTCTGCCCAGTTCTTAGGAGAAAGGTCTCCATCCCCAAGCAGCGGACAGGGAAGGAAGACGTCAACAGACCTTCCTAGAGAAAGTAACAGTTCACAGGGTTTGATTTTAACTTTCTCCTTTTATTTAATTTCTATCTGTGAGATCTCTGAAATCTAAGGAGCCCTGAAACACCACAGAATACACCCACTGTCCTCCTGGAAGAATTCCAGTAAAAACAGCTTCTAATTAAATAAACGAGCTCTGCCATGTTCGCTTCAGATAGCAGAATAAGGCTTCCAATGACAAGCTCATTTGACTGCAGTCAGTTTATTACTTGTTAAATAATCATTGACTTGCTGTTCCTATCCATCTTATAACCTTTTTGTAACTGAACACAGAAGAATGTAATATAAACAAACAAACAAATAAACAAACTAATTATAATTAAAAAAATGGCAATGCTCAGGGAAACTTGAACATCTCTAATGAAATCCATTAAGAAAGGAAGCAAAATGACTAATTCAGGAACTAGGTAGTAACTCATTCAATCTAATTTCTTAAACTCCTGAACTCCTGGCCTCTAAACACTTCTCTGACCATATGTCCTCCTGAATACCATCCCCCCGACACACATAGACACACACACACACACACTCACATAGAGATATACACACAGACGCACAGATATACACGGAGAGATACATACAGATACACACAGACACATACAGATACACACAGACACACACACACACACATACATCAAAGTCCTTCTCAGTCTTTCAGGACCTAATAACAACTTTCCTGAAGATTTCTCAGGGATGAAATTTCTTAGCCTGACTTGTGGGAATCACTCTTCAGAGAAGTCCTGGAAATCCAACCTCTCTGGAAAGGACTCTGGTTCCTGAAGTGTGACCAAAGTGTGACCCTCCCCCCATAATTACACTGTTTGCTGGTATAAGTATGTCCCATGAAATAGTTGGGACATACTTATACTAAAAAAATTATTCATCGTTTATCTGAAATTTACATGTAACTGAGCATCCTGTATTTTATTTGGCAACCATACTTAGGTGGTGTGGCAAGCCTGTGGCAGTAGTTCATGTTGTAGGACATTTGCAGACCTCGCTAACTGCGCAGGACATAACAAGAGCTATGTGCAACTTATAGGATAATGGCTCACCTTGATTTCTGCTATTAAATAAAGCAGATCAGTATAAACTATCCCTAAGCTTGAGTCTCTTCAGATGTGTGTGTATGACTTTTCAAATTCATGTAAAAAAACCCAAAATAATAATAGCAGTAGTAATAATAATAATGATAATCATATTGCCAGGTACTATTCCCAGTGTTTTACAAATACTAACATTTAACCCTCTCAACAAACCTTATTGAGTAGGCACCCTTATTATTGGCAATGAACATATTTAATAATTTGCCCAGGGGACAGTAGGTGGCTGTGGTTGGTCAGTGGCAGAGCTGGGATTGAGTCTCAACAGGTTGGCTCCAAAATCTGCCTTCTGGGCCATTCTTTTCCCTTGCATGTTTAATGGCCATCACTCATGCATCACTCATAGCCCCTTACAACTGATTGCAACAAACCAGTGTTCTCTGACCTTATACTTGTGAACAATGTCCACTAGAGTCAATTTCAGTCATTACCTGGGAGTCATGACTTCCCATAAACTGATGCAGATTACTTTTACAGACCCTACTCCATGCGTTCCAGTCAACTTCCCCATGGGAGGAGAAGCCATGTCTGTCTGGTTCTAGCACCTTGCAAGAGTCTTTGGAAGAGATGAGGAGACACTCAAAAAACATGCCTTTCACCCTTCTTTTTTTGGCACACACTCTTTGTGACATAGTTCAATGGCTTCCTTATCTCCAGGATTCTTTCTTCTCCAAAAGGAAACTCCCTACTCATTCTTCAAGATCTAACTCAAATATCACATCCTTTGTGAGGTTCCCCTCATTTTCTCTGGTCATGTTAGTCCTCCCCCATTCTTCTGTGTTCCCTTAGTACTGGCGTGATGGCTCAAAACATGGTGTCTGGATTTCCCAGTCAGGTATTTTTCTGATCTCTCCACTCCATCTCAATGCTATGCTTCTCTGGAACAGAGGTTCTCTACCTGACTACAGCTCAGAATCAGCCAGAGAATTTTCTAATATACAAATACCCAGTGTCCTGTTCCCCCAAATTCTGATTTGGCAAATTGGATGTAGGACCCAGTTGTCAAATGTTAAAAAATAATCCACAGATGGCTCTGAGACACAGCGATGGACCATGTTCAGAGTCATGGTTCTGAGCAGCAGGTGATACTCTAGATCAGTTTGCTGAAGAAGCTGAGCTGTGTTCTTGGTACCTAGTGAACATACTCCTCTTTATTGGCCCTACCCTTAGGTTCTGGGGGTGGGTATGATGGAGAGTCTGGAAAGCTTTTGGGGAGAGTCTTTAAGGTCACTTCCAATCCAACATCATATTATTCTGATGACATTTTCTGACATAAGATTCAATTCCATGCACCAAAAGCAGTGCCCCCTACTATATAGCAATATCAGGAGAAGGGAAAGTGCCGAGGTCAGAGATCAATAGAAACTGTTTAGAGGAGAATGATTTTAAAATCAGCTTGTATCATCCCAGGTGGGGAAATTGGAGCTCATAAAAGTAAAGGAAGCCACCCACATGTGCTCTCTGTGCCCTCACATTCCTTGTCAATCCCACCCAAGGCCAAGTCCCCATAGGTGGATATTTGAAAGTGAAAAGAAAATGGGTTTAACCCATGCCCCTACCGTATATCCAAGCAAAGAAACTACACTCTGGTCACCCAGGCAAAATATAATTTTAAATGGGATCTAGCCCCATAAAGACACATACACACACACACACACACCATCACACTATTTGACAAAACCCTCTACCACATTATTCAAACCAGTGTAAAGCAGCTGCATTTAAAAAAAAAATTGAAATTGAATTCTGAGGCATAATCCAAGAGATAAAAGTAAAAAAAAAGCCAATATGTGATGATTGAGTATGCACGACCACAACCCTTAATCTCTGCCATCCTCTGCAGTGTAAACAAATCTGCTGATTGTTGATGATATTGCTGAAAACATCACTAATCAAACCTTAAATACCAAATACATTTAAGCAAATAACACTCCAGTAACAGTCATTCTAGCTGATCGTGAAGGAAATTCAAATCGGAGACCAGTTTGAAAATGGCCAGGACTAGACTGTAGCTTCGCATTAATTGACCAACATCCTAGAGGCAGAGCTTTCTCTTAAGTACAGAAGGCCTGAAACACAAAAGGAAATAAGGAAGAAGTCCAGGAGGCAAGCGCTAATGCAATTTCAAGCTGGAATTACATCAGCAGCTTTAAACAGATGGCAGAATGGGAATAAATGTGTTAGCTCCTTTCTCTTACTTGGGCTTTCATTGTTTATATCATTAAAAATAAGGAGAGTTTAAAATAACATATATCGTCATGTAGCTACTCACAGAGACATACAAAACTAGTTTGAAGACAGGGCTGAATTTGGTCATACTCCTGGTTGTTTTGAAAACAACTGGGTGAATTCAATTAAGTAACCAGCTGCCTATTTACAGAAGAGAATAAAACCTTGTAAAGGCACACTGATTATGACCGAGCTGGTCATAGAAAAGTCTAGATAATCTAAAGACTGGTTTCTGAACATTGCTCCCGTGTAGAAGGTGATGATGGGTTATAGAATCCTATACCCCTAAGGTTGAAGAGACCTAATTGATGATCTAGTCCAGGGAGAGCAAAGAAATGTATGAGTGTCACCACTTGCTGCTCCCAGACCTCAGCAGACATCACTAACCTACGAAGGTATCATTCCTGCTACTTGATGCTTAGTGCCAGAATTCTTCGCAAGATGCCCGAGCAGTTTTTTCATGACAGAGTTGGTGTATGGAAGCCTATTTCATCCCTGATCTTGTCCAATTCATTCATTTTACAGATGAAGAAACTGAGGCCCAAGGAGAGTAAAGTGTCTGGTAATATGGATTATAATGCTTTGCTCTGTAAATCAAACACTCAGTCACTACTTACGTGTTTACTGTGTATGACCTATATGCCTGGCACCTTCCATGAGTCATCTCACTTGACCTCACAACAATCCTATAGATGCAGTGTTTTATAGAATCAAAGGGATCAAATACTGCTTTTCTTGTCAGGATGGTGGAGTAAGCACTCATAAAATCCAACTCTTCCTTGAGTATGTAGGAATGTTGACAAAATATTTAAAATGCTTAAAATACACTGGAAATAAAGGGAATATCTTCATGGAGTAGGAAGAAGAGAAAACCTTCTTACCGCCTCATTGGCATATAGGAGTTGAAGTGGGGCCATGGAAAATAGGAAGCAGATGCAAGCCCTTCAAATATTTGGGGCCCCAAAGTATGCCTGAGCTTGCATTCTAGCCTACATATACCACCTTCTCTGTTAAAACTTTCTTATGAAGTTGGGAGATGCCGCAGAGGGGAGTGGATTTATGCTTCACCGACCTTGCAGGGCTCCATTTTGTGAGGTGTGGACTGTCAAGCTGCCTCAGAGGACCTGGGCTCATGCTCCCATTCTTGTCTCTTTGGGGAATGTAACCTATGCTCTGTGGGATGAAAAAGCTTCTTCATCTTCGAAACAGAGTATCTGTGCTTCTTCTGTGTACTCCTAGGTTCCTAAGAAAGTTATCAGCAGCCTCAAAGGTGGCCCCCAGTAATCCTCAGCAGCCAGTATCCGTGCCCTGCACAGTCCCCTTGCACACTGCGAGTGTGATGATCATGGAATATGTCCACTGAGGCTGGGTCCCACTGTGACTTTGCCTTGTTCTCTCTTGTATCACTTGCTCTGGGGAAGCCACTGCCACACTGTGAAACATTCAAGCAGTGTTATGGAGAGGTCTCCGTAGCAAGGACCTGAGGCCTCTTGCCAGCGCCAATTTGTCATCCAGATGAGTCAGCCACCTTGAAAGTGGATCTTCCAGCCCAAGTCATGCTTAGGATGACAGCAGCTCTAGCCAACCTTGACAGCAACTCCATGGGAGACATGAATTTGGAACCACCCAGCTAAGCCTCTCCTAAGTTCCTGATCCACAGACAATGTGAGATAATAAATGTTTACTGTTTTAAGCCACTAAGTTTGGGGGTAATTTGTTACACAGCACTAGAGAACTAATATAGAAATAAATAAGATAATAAGTCCAAAGTGCTCTCTGTTTACCTTAGGCATCATTTTGATATCATCTGAAAATCTGAATTTCAGGTCACTGCATTTCTACTTTATTTTGTAGAAGTCACTTGGCCTTTCCTCTTGGTTTCTCCTGCAAATGAGTAGCACAATGAACGCAGCGCTGTAAATTATTACTAACTGAAGATGTGCAATCTCAGGTCCCAGAAATGAAATGCAAAGGACTTAAGCCAGCGCTGTTTCCCCCACCCCTGGTAAATGCAAATTAGGAGTTGGGATGGTGTGTCTGAGATGAAGCCCCTGAGACCTCATTGCCTTATATTAGCATCCAGACCGGTCAGCTTCTTGTTAACATTTCTCCTTAAGCCTGCTGAATCCCTTGATGACTTTAGCATACATTAATTGAAGGCTTTACTTTAGGAGAGAAAATAATAGATAAACTTTTTTTTTAACCTGCTTTAGATATTACAAAAAAAACCCCATTCTGGGTCAAAGTTCATCAATATTTCACATAATTAGTCATATTTAAATAAAATAATATGTCTCGTATTTCTCATTAAGTTCTTATCTTTCTTTGCCTTGAAAAACAGAGACAGATATATAATTCTTTGTTAAAGATTAACATTTTGTAAAACTATTTACTTTCATAGTCATTTGGGAATTTTTTTGAATTATTTTCTTTAAGGGTTAAAGCTTCTCAAATCTACCTCATCCTTGGGTCAGAATGAGATTAAAAAAATTTTTTTTAAATGTTTATTTATATTTGAGAGAGAAGAGCGGCAGTGCATGAGCAGGGGAGAGGTAGAGAGAGACAGAGACAGAATCTGAAGCAGGATCCAGGCTCTGAGCTGTCAGCACAGAGCCGGACGTGGGACTCGAACCCACAAGCCATGAGATCATCACCTGAGCTGAAGCTGGATGCTTAACTGACTGAGTCACCAAGGCATCCCTGAAAGAGATTTTAAAAATCACATTGGAACTGCAAGTATTTTCCAGTTATTTAAATCATAATACTTCTGCATATTTGCAGTATGTTTTTATTCAAATATGTTGAATGGATGGATTGTTGGGCCTTTGACATAAAAGAATTATCTTGTGGCATGAAACATTTTCTAAGTGATGTATTACTTAGGAACTTGTCCTAAGGCTAAGAAACCAGTAGTGTTGCAATTTAAAAATATTACTGTAGTCTTATTACAACTATAATAGAGAATCATAATTTTGTGAAATTAAAGTTTTTTGCAGCTTATTCCTCACGAACATATTAATGTTAGAACCGGCCCTGTTACACATTCACCCAGGCCCCATGAGCAACAGAGAAGGACGGCACAAAGCCTCCTGAGGCTCCAGAACGTTAAGCCCTAGTCTGATTCTGTCCCTGAATTACAGCAGGAGCTTATCTCGTTACTTTCATTCTTGTGACCCCTTGTCCTCATCTGTAAAATAGTGTGTCCTGGGTGCGTGCTCTCTAGGGTCTTTCTGTCAGTCCTTTCAGACTGGAGTACTCTACCTCCTGACTCGAAGTGATTGCCTCCCATCATCTCTCACCTGGTAAGGACCCCTAGACAATGTTTTACCTCCTTTGTCTTCAAACAGGTTGAGAGTTACCACTCGCATGTTACTCCTAAGAGTACGATCAAAGTATGTAAGGTCTCCAATGGTGAGACATTTGAGGCCCGCTTGAATAGCTTTCTCTGAATAAGCCCATAGTTAAAAACTGTTTTCTGATAAAGCAGTAATACTAAAGAAGTACAAATGGCCAAAGAGAAAAAGTAACATCGATTGCATGCTTTCTCTATAGCAGACACTGGTCTACAACCCTACCTCTATTCATCATTTAACTCTTACATCAAGCCTATGAACTGGGCGCTGTTATTTTCTCCATCTTACAAATGAGAGAACTGAGATACAGTGAGGTTAAGCAACTGGCCTAAAGTCACATAGCTCATAAGTAGCTAAGCTGTAATGCAACCCTGGGTACCTTGTGTTCTTAATCCCTTCCTATACATACAAAAAGGTAAAAATCTTACAAATAATCAGTGAAATGAAAATAAACAGCATACCATTTGTTTGACTCTGTCAAGGCAGCAAAAAATTAAAAAATTTTAAATTAGGTAATACCCAAGGTAGAGAAGTATGTGGACTGTTTCACATACTTTTGGTGGGAGTGTAAATTGGTATCATAGCATAAGTGCATTGTTTTTGAGTCTTCCTAGAGTACCACCCACACATATGTGCATGTGTGCTAAGTAACAGCAGAACAGGAAAATCACCTGGAGTGGGGGAAGGGAAACAAAAACACTGCATCAGAATTACTAAGGGTGAAGCCTGGGCACGGATTTCACGTTAAAGCTCCTTGCCTGATTCCAGTGCAGAACCACTGGACTAAATAAACAGCAAGTCTCTCCGCTTAATGGAGTATTGTGCTTGTTTCCCTTTTTTACTGAGGTAGATTTACCTGTAACTGACATGGGTAGAAAACTACGGGCTGTGTATTGTATGCCATCTATGTAGAAATGAAATAATATTGTGTATATTTATGTGCACATATACATATATGTAAATACATTGCAAAAATGTAGAAAGATGCATGTCCACGTTATGTGATGACCTCTGGGAATTTGAGGAGGATGCTCGAGGAGGATTTTAGCCTTATGAGTAATGTTTTTAATGTCTTACAAGTAGATAAAAAATAATTTTAAAATGATTTGTAGATGTTAAAAAAACAACCAAATTGAAATAATACAAAAATAGAAAAGAAAAAAGCTCAAATCATAATCCAACCAGCTAGAAAAAGCCATTTAAAATCTTTTGATTGATGTCCTTCCTGTCTTTTGTCTATACTTCATATATATTTATTTTAATCTCCCTGCCCCCCTTTTCCACAAAGTAGGAATTATTACATGCTGTCTTTTTGCTTTTGCAAAGGTTTTTCTCTATGGATGCTTCCAAAGCTAGTGCACCAACCCCTGACATTCCAGCCACCTCGAATTCTGTCTGTCCTTCCATGAGAGCCAGGCTGGGGATGGTGGCCTGAGGTATGGGCCAGGAGATGGGGGTTGGGGGGAGGGTATAACATCATATGGACCATCACATATGGAGATTTGCAGGGTTCTTCCAAACCTGTCACAGGACTGGTGTCCCTGACTGGGGATTTGAAGTTTTGGGAAATGGAAGCATGGAAATCACCCCTTTTTAGCATGTGAGTGTGTTACTTGACTTCCAGATACATTATCAATCTGTATGAAAGTAGGGGGTCACCTATAATTGACTTCACCCCAAGAAATGGGATCAAACTATGCAAAAGGATAAGAACTGGGTCACATGTTCTTAAAAGGGAGCATCTGACACATCTACCCCTCCAAGTGGATGAGACTGTGTCTACTAGTCTGCAAGCCTACATCATGACCCAAATGGTGGTATTACTAAGTGTATGTTCCCATGATTTATTTCAACCTCACACGTGCTTATGAAGCATTGGCACTGGGATGGGCATATATTAAAGACGTGGATACTGGTCTGTGGGCTCCCATGGTCCAGAAGGGAAGACATACATACATGAAGAGCCCTGATTCAAGGCCGGGTATGATGCACGATAACTAGCAGATCCCTAATCGACCTGTCAAATATGGTTGTAATAATGGGGACCAAGAGTATGAAATTCTCTAAATCCATAATCATGAGGGTGGGGAAGGGGAATTAGGGCAGGTTTCCTAACTGCCTTGCATCAGTTCATTCTTGGACTCATAAACTTAAAGTCGCTACACTCCTGTGGCTAGAATGCCATCCCCATTTTGGCTGCCTAGAGAAGTATGGCTGCATTTTAACTCCAATTCAGGGAGTTAAATTCAGGGAGCTAACATTAAATGCACACAGTCTGTTAACGCCTGGGAGGCAGTGCGAGCTTGAATCTTTCTAGGGTCCATTTCCTCATCTGTAAAATGAGGATCATTTTGTTTTACATTCCCTCTCATTTACTTACACACACACACACACACACACACACACACACACGGGAATCAAATGAGTTAATGGATGTGAAAGCAGGTTCCACATCTTAAATAGCTATAGAAATGTAAGGCCATTATATAGATTTTTATCAGAGCTGCAGCTTTATCAAGTGTTTATATTTCATCCTTGGAGACCCATCTTTTTATTTGAAATGCAGTATTCATCTCCTCATGGGTATTTTTGGTTTTTTTTTNGGTTTTTTTTGTTTTTTTTTTTTTTTTTTTTTTTTGTGAAACTAATCTTTTTATCCAATGACTTCAGTCTGTTTGCCAGAAAGCTATGTAGGTGACAATGTTGATATTCAAAAGCCAATCTGAAAACACTTTCCATGTAAGAAGTGTCAAAAATCACAAATGTATATCTTTTTAAAAATTGACTTTATCCACTGTTTTACAACCGGTGAAAATATTGTCAGTTGTAGATGTATGTCTGCTCTGAATATTTCTGGTATTCTTCATGGGCCTGAACGTGGTTCTTGATTTATTCCTCTTGAATAACCTGGTGCTCCCAGGGGAAATATCACAGTCTATAAGTATCACTATTTACAATAAGATGGATTTTCCTATCTTGCTAATTACAGTATTAATTTCCATTTACTAGTTGGTAATTTGTAGCATCAATCCTTCCCCTGTCATTGGGGTGGGGCTGTTGTTTTCAAAGAAAGCCCCAGGAACATCCTTTCTCTTCTAATCTCCAGTTGTGCTACACATAACAGAAAATGAGAAAAAAAAAAAAGATAGGATAATTTCCTTAATGGCAGACTAAGCAGGCAGAAATTGCTCAGGTTTCTGAACAAACTCTGCACAGAGAACCACATCCTGGGCTGCATCAGCATCACCCTCCCTGCCTCATCCTTCTACGACCAAACCAAATTGCATCCCCACACCAGGTATGAAAGCATTACCATCATTACTGCAATATTTATATTCCCACCCTGCTCCCCCTTGCATATTTCATTTCATCACCAGGTGTGGGAAGAAAATCATGAAGTAAAAGCATTTCCCCACATGCTCTGTTTCTCTGCTCTGAACCCTCAGTCCCAGCTGCCAGCAGGAGCTCCTCGATGGCTTTCAGAAATTCAATCAGCTCTTAGATAAGAGCATAACAAGATTTTAACTTTCACACTGTTTTCCTCTATGACTTGGATTTCCCACTCTTTGAGTAAAGTCTACTAATTTTGCTTCTAATGGGACCAAGGAGTGGTATTGAGGTGCTCCTCGGGCTGGAGCTCAGGAATTTAGGAATCCTCTCCCCTCCCCATCCCCCACCACCCGGAAAAATGGCTGACCTTTTCCTCTCTTCTTTCATTACTGGTCCCAGGATGAGCGGAGATCAGAGGATGGCCAAGACCATAAAAGCAGCACAGATGAGAAGTCAAAGTTAAAGACTCTGAACCTCAGCTGGACCCGGATGACTAGACCCCAGTGGCAAGCTGGGGTGCACAGGCAGCCTTGGCCAAAGAGCATGGTGCAAAGCCCATCCTTGGAACTTCTTTGGACTTCTCTTGATGCTTCATCCCTGTATCAAAATTCTAGAACAGGAGTTATGGACCTCAGAAGTCCTCCTGTCTTTCTTTCTCTTTAATTGATAATCTGAAGCTTTCAAGGAACAGAGCCTCTAAATGTAAACAGACTAGAAGGTCATTTGTCCAAGCTGGATCCAGAAGGACTGAGGAGAGAGAACACAATGGAAATATGGAAGAACTCAGTGTGTCTGGATGTTTTGAGAGGAGTTTTATAGCTTGGTCAGGAGAGCTTGGGGAAAAAATTAGTAAGTACACAGAGATCTAAGCTGATTGGGAAAAAAAAGAGGCTTTTACTCACTTTATAAAAAATTGCACAAGAAAGAACATGAGACTATAGTATGCTATATAGCTCAGCCATATGTGCTGTTTTCAGGGTCATGTTGTTACAAACACTCTATGAGAAGAGAGGTAAGTCCAATTTTCCCTAGTAGGAATTAAAAGTGGTAGCTAACACAGAAAAATTAGGAAATAGAACTATCCTCATGTTATTTAGAAGCTTGGAGGTAAACTCTAGAAGAAATGACTGGAATAGTTTAAAGTGGTTGGCGCTTTGGGAGTAGCCTTCCGGAGTAAAGCAGGGGACTGTGATTTTTCATGATGAAGCCTGTAGTTCTGTTTTAAAGGATGTGGGCTTTATTTAAAGATGCTCATGTATTTTAAGGGGAATCACTGGGACTGCCCATAAATATCTAGGGCACTATGGAACTTGGATGTAGCCAACCAATTTGCTTTGGTCAATGAAATGTGACTGGGAGTGAAGTGTCAGGAATGAGAGCCCAAACTAACGCTGTCTCTTTCCTATCTTAGCTCTTGTAGATCTTGGAGCTGGATTTTCCCTCCACTGGGGTCCCTGAGTAAGAACAGCAAGAAGCAGAGCCCCTCAGTCACCCCATGATTAACATGCAATATGAAGGAAATTAAGCCCTTGTAGTTTTAAGCCACTGTGGGTGGGGATTGTTCATTAATGCTTATAAATGTGGCCTATCTGACTGCTACAATCACTTCAATACAGGTAGATTCAAGCAAGAAAATGGAAATAGCCCATTCCATCCAAGTCACTGAGTGTGGAGCTGAGGGTAGAGAAATAAGACTCTGTGACAAGCAACTGTGAAAAGGTGTCATAGATATTTCACTACATCATATGTGTATATATACATACATGAACCATATATGCCTTAAGTAAGCATTTGCAGAAAAATTTAAATGCGCAGATTATGGAATACTTTTATAATGTAAAATATGCAACACATGTAAAATTCACATTTATATATAAAATATATACTACATAATATATTATTATCATATACACAGTGATAGAATAATGGGCCCCAGATACATCCATATCCTAATCTCTACGTGGCAAAAGGGATTTTGCAGATGTGGTTAAGGTTAAGAACCTTGAGATGGGAAGATTATACTGGATTAGATGGGTCTAATCTAATCATGTGCCCTTAAAAGCAGGACTCATTTCTGGATGCAGATGGCAGTGTAAGAAAGACTCAGACTGTTTCGAGAAGAAGAGGAAGAAGAGGCCACAGGCCAAGGAATGTGAGTGATCTCAGGAAACTGGAAAAGACAAGGACACAAATTTCCCTCTAGAGCCTCCAGAAAGAAATACAGCTTTGCCCACACCTTGATTTTAGATCAGTGAGGCTGGCATTGGACTTCTAATCTATAGAGCTCTATAATAATAAATCTGTGTTGTTTAAGTCACTAACTTTGTGGCAATCCGTTATGGCAACAATAGAAAACACATACATGCTCACATGCACAGTAATTTTAAGGAAAATACAATTCTGTCTTTAAAACGTTCAACATGAAACTTAAAAAAATTGTTTTAATGTTTTTTATTGTATTTTTGAGAGAGAGAGAGACAGAGACAGAACATCAGCAGGGGAGGAGCAGAGAGAGAGAGAGAGAGAGAAGGAGGGAGGGAGACACAGAATCTGAAACAGGCTACAGACTTTAGAGCTGTCAGCACAAAGCCTGATGCAGGGCTCGAACTCACAAACCAGGAGATCATGACCTGAGCCTAAGTCAGTGCTTAACTGACTGAGTCACTCAGGCACTCCTCAACATGAAATTTTTAAAAATCGTAAACATGGTTCTAAATTGAAATGTTTAGAATAGTTCTTAAAAGTAAAAATATATGAAGCAAAAAGTAAAGGAATGATAAACTCTTCCAAAATGCACTGTCTGAATCTAGACTCTGTTGCCTGCTGCATGAATTTGGGCAATTTGCCTAACTTCTCTGGACCTCAGTGTTCCTCATCTGTAAACTATCCACCTTACAGAGCTCTAGGAAGCCTGGAATAAAGATGCAATATGTGCCTGTCCTGGGATTATTTCTTCAGGATAAACCACTCACATGTAATAGGTGATCAGGAAGTATCCAAAACCAATTAATAACAATGTACCAGCCTTGAGTTTGAGTCCCAGTCCTACAACTTATTAATTGTTATAGTCACTCACTACTTATGATTCTCAATTTCTTCATCTGTTAATAGGGATAACAAAACTATTTGCATTCACTGAAAAGGTCATATGAGATAGTGTTTTAATAAATGTACATAGAGAAATCATTTTTTTTTGAGACCAATGCAACAATGGCAAGAGCGGAACCTGGAAGACCATTTAGAAGGCTAAGGTCATATCAAAGAGAATGACAATATTGACTTTGGACAAGGATATAAACATGGAAAGTTCATTATCTGGAGACACTGATCAGAATATTTAAACTCTATGCCCAACATCTTATAGACCTATATGAAAAGTCATGGCATAATTAAAATTTCACTTGATGGGTATGGTATCAGGGAAAAGGGGTTAGCAAGAAGAATCAAACATTTAATGTCACAGTGCTGATAGGGTCTGATTTATCCCTTCAAAATCAAGGATGCATTTGCCAAGAGAACACGGATATTCTCTCAACTGGATGCAATCCCTTATGTGCATTTTCATATTAGATATACTTTTTCCACTGGGATTACTGACCACGGCCCTCTTGTCACTGGAGAGCTGTGGATGGGCACTGACCAGGTGAGTCCTTGTGATTCCCCTACTTCCACTGGCTTCCATTGCCAGCTCACGGCCGATTGGTACGTTATTGTTTTAACTAGGTTCATGTATTCAATCATATAATAATCAAGCCTGGTCCAAGAGGGTCATGAAGTCAATGCTCATTAAATAGAGTAAAAGTCCCAAGAAATCACCCACCCTACCCTATTCTATTTACTGGTAGATAAAGAGGAACAAAATAATATTCAAATTATAACACTGCAGCAATTACTCCAAAAAGTATCAGTAGGGATAAGAACTATACATAATTTTACAAATTGCTTTAATTAATTCAAGAACAGCAGTGATTGAAAGTCACGCCCAACTCATGAAAGCTCTGATGGCACCCTTATAACAAAGCTTCCTGCCTGAGTATCTCATGCATCTCAACTCTGGTGTCTGCACGTGGCTGTAAATTTGCTGGGCTGCCTAGGCTTGTATGCAGAATTCTGACTTCTTATTAGGACACCAAGTTAGAATTCTTAATAAACTCTGGTTATGTGCTCCTTTCTTTATGAATATCAAATCTTGGTATCTTTTAATAACCCACTTATGAGTTGACTATGTTTCCCTTGGTTATAAGTAAAAATAATAATGAGTAACACCTCTTAAGTTCTTACGATATTCCAGGAACTCTTCTAAGAGCTGTTCGTGCATTAGAAAAATGAACATTCGTGGTATTTCCCATCATTCATTGATAAGAAGAAGGAAGTATTTTTGCTTCACAACCAGGCAGTCAGTTTACCCCTTAACATTGCTTCAAGGTAAGTTTGTATGTCTCCGTCCTAATCCACACGTGCCTATTTTGAACTTTAACGCCCAAAAGCCATTGTCATTTGCCTTGTTTTCAAGTTTTCATCATCTTTATCATCTCTAGGTACTGACCATAATATATAAAAACATTTTACAAACTAGCAAGTGCTGCATGTATGAAAGGGTTTTAGAATGAAGCCTGAAACTAGTGCTCCGTCTCTATTTACAAGTGAGGAAATTGAGGCTCAAACAGGAGAGAAGACATTTTCAAGGCCATTCATTGAACAGGCAGAAGAATCAGGATGAGACGCAGGCTTTCAGCACTCTGCAGACCTCTCCTTCCAAACTGCTGAAATTATTCTAAACCCTCCCTGGCCCATTTTCCACATATTGTCAGAAGAGCACATTTTTCCTTTTCCTGATCACACCTTAACAAAGTATCCCAAATCTTAGAGGTTTGAAGCATGTTATCTCACAGTTTCTGAGGGTCAGGAATCCAGAAATGACTGGGCTGGGGGCTTCTGGCTGGGGGTTCTCTCAAGAGACTGCAGATAAGAAGTTGGGAGGGGCCTTCTGTCACCTGATGGCTTGACTGGGCTGGTGAACCTGTGCCCACCCTCTCATGTGGCTGGGGGCTGGAGGCCCATGTTTTCCACTGCATGAGCTTCTCTGTAAGGCTGCTCATGACATGGCTAATGATCAGAGAGACAGAGACAGGGAGAGAGACTTGAATGCCAAACTGAAGAGCCTGAACTTTATTTCACGTGACGTGGGGAGCCATTGATAAGGGATTCGAATTGCTGAGACTCTTTCCTGAAGCCTTTTGGGGATTCATAACCGATGGTCAGTTCTGGTTTAATTACCTGGGCTGAGGCCATTCTCCATCGCCTAAACTACCACAACTGGTCACTGATGGAAGCTCAAACACAATTTGGTAGCAAGAACCCTCTGACCATTCTGTAGCGGCACATTTAGAAAGAGAGCCAGGGAGGAATGTACTGGAGGGCCTCATTAGTCCAGGGAGAGGATAAGGGTTTATATTTGAACTTTTCCTTTGTTAAAATTTATAATCACAGATCCTCTGACTTTGGATTTAGAAAGGAACTCTAAAATGATTTAGATGCACGTAAGGCGATGACATCCAGATCGACATCTCTGGCTTCAACCACTCCTGGGAGCTTTGAGCTTTGGGCATGCTTATCCAGCTGTCTGCTGGACATGTCATTTGGTCAAATTCTGGATACTTTCATTTCAACATGTCAGAAATTAGATTCATCGCTTTTTCCAGTCTCTCCTGCTTTGGGTGTTTTATTTAATTAAATCATCACCTGCCAGGTCAACCTAAGCAGGAGGCATTTCTGTTGAATGCAGAAAGTCACATCGAACCTCCCCATTCTCTTCTGCCACCAGCCCTTAAGGAATGTCTTGCCTGGCCTGGAACATTCTTCTCTCTTCCCTGACTAGAAAACTCTGCTGGGTTTCTCAGGACCCACTTCAAATGTCGCTTCCTCTCTATGGAATTAATGTATCCTTCACCTGGACACCCCCCCCCCCACACACACACACATCATCACCAACTTCCAATATCATTGCTGCTTACAAATTTATGAGCTCTTTTTACTTTTTGGTCAGAGAGACTGTGGCCCCTAAAAACTAAGAGCCTTACTTGAGTTCAAGTTCACTCAGTTTATCAATAGCAGAGCCAGGACCAGAAGATATTCCAAACACAGGGCTCATGCCCATGTTATCTCTATGATAAAATGTGGTGGTTTTTGTTGTTTTGGTTTTTGTTTTTTTTTGTTTTTTTTTTTTTTTTTTTTTTTTTTTTTTTTTTTTTTGTTTGGTAATGGAGAAGTATCTGTGTGCTAAATCCATGGTCATCTTTGAGGTTAAAGCTGTACCCCCCAAACTACCTGTCCTGCATTGTGGGTGGCAGGGCCTGTCTGACAATAGGTTGGTGGGCTGGGGAGCGTGTACATTGAGGGGCTGGGTGGGGATGTTTGGGCCTTGCTCACAGGATGGCCCATGGAGAGGAAGTGCCACTCCAATTTGTGAGTCACCCATTTCCACTCCGCAGAGGTCTTGTCAAGTAGGAGCCTGTCAGCTCTTATCTCCATCTCTCTTACCCCTGGGGCCAAAAGTCAAATTCTGTTTCTGCTCACTTGTTTGATTTTAGTGGCTCCTCTGGCATCCCCAGCTTCAGAACCTTTAGCAAGTGCCTTCTTTTGAAAGTTTAAGGTGGAAATCTCTGAGCTGGGCCCCTGCTTCTCCCGACAAGTGTACAATCGATTTGAAACCTCTCACTGGAGGCTGTCCTATCCCAAGTCTTGCTAAAAGGCACTTTCAGAAGATGGGAAAGGCTCTTAGAGCCTTTTACAATGGATTAAGTTGGCTTAAATTCGTCACCTTTTTCTCCTGGGTGACCACTCACCGTCACCAACCTCTCTGGCAATCAGAGAAGTATGTGAAGATACAGACAGTAAGGAGATCATTCCTCAATACTTACAGGACAGAATGCTCTTAGGGGCAGGCAGAAAAGCAATGGTGTGGGAGAAAACTGTGAAGGGCGAGTGGATGCTAGGGGACGGGGCTGCACCTCTGGGCTTTGGTTATGTCCCTTGAAGTATCTTATCTTTCTTGGGGTTTGCTGCCTTTGATCCCTGCAGCCATCACCACACCTGGCCATTCCCTACCAGCATCCAGGGAACACAAACCCTTTTCCAAAGGGGGCTTTGCTAATGTACTAAAGAAAATGTACATAGAAAATATCACTCGCATTGAAAACAATCCAGTTTACTCGTGATCATATGTTGATCCTAAAAGCCCCAGAAGCAAGTGTGAAAGGTCTTCATCAAACTTCCCCCAGTGCCCTACCCAATTCTACCCCTTGTCTTACTTCTTCCCCTACAAGTTTCCTGCCCTTCTCTCAACCGCAAGGCCTCTGGGTACCATTTTGTTTTCTGGCACCTAGGAGATGGTGTGGTGAATCCTTTTATTCAAATTAAATCATAATGGGAAAGAGATAAGTAAGGAGATAGCTGAAAGTTAAATTAAGGCATCGGAGGTGAAGCTAGGCAGCAATATAGAGATGCAAGAAATATTTAGGAGTCAGAATAGGTGGAATTTGGGGTCCCATTAGATATGAGATGAAAGGGTTGAATCTTCTTTTTCTTGTTTTTTAAAATACCTGCTGAACTCAAGCTGGAATTCCCTATACCATGTGCATATTGGAAATAATATTGCCAAAAAAAATGAAAAAGGGAAGCACAGACAGACGTAAAGGGCTAGGACTCCTGTTATTAATATATATGTAATGGCATGTCACTTAAAAAAAAATCTAACTTATGGGAGTGCCTGGGTGTCTCAGTCATTTAGCATCTGACTCTTGATTTCGGCCCAGGTCATGATCTCACAATTTGTGGAATAGAGCCCTGAGCCGGACTCTGCACTTTGAATGCAGGGCCTGCTTGAGATTCTCTCTCTCTCTCGCTCTCTGCCCCCTCTCCCATGTGTGTTCATGCTCTCTCTCTCTCAAAATGAATAAACTTTAAAAAAATAAAAATTAAAAAATTAAAAATCTAACTTATAAAGATATAATTTACCTACAATAAAGTGCCCACATTTTAAGTGTATGCTTCACTGAGTTTTGACAAATATATGTACCCATAGAACTACCATTACAATCAATATATAGAACATTTCTATCACCTCAAAAATTCCCTTGTGCCCTTGCCCACTTACTGTCTATTCCCCCACCTCTAGGCCACCACTGATTAGCTTTCTGTCACTATAAATTAATTGTGCATGTTTGAGAATAAATGGAACCATATAGCATCCAATCTTCTCTGTACAGCCTTCTTTCATTCAGCATTATGTTTCTGAGATTCATCCCCATATAGCATTTCATCTTATTGCTGAGCAAATATGTCATTGTTTGGATATGCCACAATTTGCTTATCCATTCACCTACAGATGAATGTTTGGGTTGTGTTAAGGGTTTAGTTATTACAAATAAAGCTGCAGTGAACATTTATATGCAAGTCCTTGGTGGGAGGCTATATTTCCATTTTCTTAGAGAAATACCTAAGAGGAGAATTGTCATATGCTAAGTACAGTACATTTAACTCTATGAGAAAGTGGAAGCTCATTTTTTTTTTTACCAACAGAACGCTTCTTACCCTTATTCACCATAATTCAAGGAAGAGGGAAAAACAAATTTAGCCCAATCCTACTTGGATTATCATAAAATTTAAATTAGTAGGATCTGAATTAATGAGATTGAGCCATTATAAAATGTTAAATTAATCCAAAAATGGTTTGGATTTTTAACTCATATGAATATAGTGTTTCTAAAAGAATATTACATGTACCAGAAGGGAGAAGTTTTGTGAACTTAGTATATTTCTTCCCAGAAAATAACAGCAATATATTGTTATTTTATCAATAAGATTCAATTATATAATGTTGTATAAAAGTCTGACGTGCTCTATAAACACACATAGGGTATTACTGTGTTACTTTAATGGAAGTTCTCAGGGGACGGGTAGTAGTGTTTTGCCTATAACGTCAAGTGGATCCTATAAATGCTATGATATCACCCTTCTGAGTTGACTCAGCCAAAGCTGAGACATGTGTATTGCTAGGTAGGCCAGAAACTTGGAAAATTATAGCTCTGCTGTCCTCAAGGGTTCCCCTGTGATCAGGAGATCTCACATTGCCCCTAGGGACCTAACATCTCCAGGAGCAGCCTAATCATTGGCTCAGAAATTTCCTCAGAAGCTGATTGACAGCAGCTGCCAATCTAGATAATCACCAGAGAGCCCCAATTAAAGCTCTGACCATCGATTTCACTGCCGGGACTGAGGACTTTAATATAAATCCACAAGTGGAAAAAAATTACCCCCTGAGAAAAAAGCAGCGTTTTTGCAGATGCACTATATTATACAGCCATATTATACATTATTTATAATTCATAGATGCATTTTTAACCCAACTTCTGAAATGTTGTATTGTTAGTCTGATAAGGATGGTATTGGGAACCTTTCTTTTTCAATTCTTCACTTTGGAAAGACACATAGTAAATCTAGAAGAAAATATAAATGAAAGAGTATTTTTAGCATTGACAAAAATAGGACCTATTTTGAAGTAATTTGTACTATTGTCATCACTGGGGCCTTCATTAGCCACCTATGGAGGAAGCGCCCGATGTTTTCACTAATCCTCCAGATGAGGCCAAGCTGAAAACACACACTCTCTATAGGGATTATGTGAAGATGTTAAAAGTTGGCCGGAAAGGTGACAAGGTATCTTGATAATTGAGACAATCCTGGAAGTCGACTGGTCTGTCCAACCGTTATGAGCTAATGGTGGGTAATCAAACACAGCAGGTCTGCATAGATATTGGCAAATGCCAAACAGCTTCCTGTATGCACAGAGTTCAGCTTAATTAGTCACAGAGGAGGACTAGGCACATTTAAACTAATCCAAAAAAATCATTATTGTTTGAGTTACTTACACATAAACATAAAAATTGTTGCCCTCTTAGAACAAGCAGTTCCTACCTGCAAAGGGAGGGCATGTGAGATAGTCAACTGACCTTCATATAAAAGAACTGTAAGAACTGTCTAGAAGATGGATTCTTTCCATAATTTCTGTTTTTGGTTACATCCCAGCCTTATTTCTCAGTAGCCCTATTTCAGCCGGTAGATGATAAATGCATGGTTCACGCTAACTCAAGAGTGGCTCCTGACGAGAAGTATAAATGGACTTTTAAAGTGTTTGCATAGTTTTATAGGTGAGGCCACTCAAGGGCTGGGAAAAGGTGATACACACCTGAATGGTAATGCAGAGCTCTCCACTCCTGTCTCTGTGGTTCTTCCCTAGCAACTAGCACACGATTGGCAAGTGAGGCCTTTCCTGTTGCCCCAGAATTAGACTAACGCTCTGAATGGTGAGCAAATGGCACTTAGTGTCCCACTTTCTAAGTCAATCTCTCCGAGGAGGTTTTAGGTGGTTGGGCCCAACCGTAACAACACGGGCTTTTTGAGAGTGCTAATTCTAGAATCAGCCCTTCCTCCATCCCATTCACCACCCCTACCCCAAACTCACAGGAGAAAAGGACCTGGAGGTGAGTGAGAGTGAGCCTTTTTGGTAGTACCACATTTGCCAAAGGGGGCTGTTTCCTTCTGTGAATAAGACTAAGGAGGTTCTTCCTGCCCATGGACCATCTTGAAGTAGTACGCTTCCCCCCTCTAATCATTCACAAAGATGGGTGGCGTCTATGAGAAGAGGCATTTCATTTCATCATCACTGCTCAGGCTGTTCAACTGAGAAAAAGAAACAGTCTCCCCATTTGTGTAGATGTGATTGGGGGTTACAGCCTTGATCGCCCCCACAGAAAGAGCAACGAGGTGTCTGCATCAGAGGAACATGGTAGGAGAGCCACCAGCTGGCGTTGAGTTGGAATTTTCTGTCAAATCTTTTGAGGGATCTTTAATGTGTAAGATTGATTACTGCTTGGGTGTAAGTCCCTTATCAACTGACACTTTGGAGCTACCATCGTCCTCATCAAAATCATAGAAAATGAGACAGAATAGGAGCCAGCCAGCCCAAAAGGCCATGACTGAACCCAGTTAAACACAGAGACACATGCCCTGTCCTTCTCCCTCCTCCCTGGCCCACATAGAAAGCTCAGCACCCAGATGGGAGGGAAGGTGGCGTCTGAAACCACACCTGGCCTCCTTCCACCCCATCCCAAGCACCCAGGGCCAAGAAGCTGTGGCCAGTGTGAGGGCCCATTTCGCCTCTGTCTCTGGATGAAAATTTAGCCAACATTCTCCACCTTTCCAGGCATCCTCAGGTAATAAAAAGTACCAACATTTTCAATCAATCACAACGATACACTCCATTTTAGTAAATAAAATAACCAGTCAAAACAAAATTGTCAAAACAGTACTTCATCCAGAGTTAAAGTTCTCCACTCCCCCCAGTCCTGGCCTGCCTTGGGCTTAGAGACTGTTGGTGGGTCAGCTTTTTTCATTTTCTTCCCACACCTTGCTCTTCTCCTTCTTACCCCCTCATTGGGATGTCTCTGGCTTCCAAGAGGTTGGGTTTAAGATGAAGGAAAGTGGATAGAGGGGTTGGTGAGAGGAGAAGTAAGGGAGAGGAAAGGTGTTCACTGACTGGTGCAGGTGCAATCAGACCATGGTGCTTTTTGGGCATGGTGGAGTCCTATTGCTGATTCTGTCTCTTGAGTGAAGCTTTCATGAGGAACTCCATGGCATCTCCTCTGGGATCTCTGATTGTGGCCCCCTTGATGGGAATGAAGCCCATTTCAGCTCTTGAGTATATGGAGGCCCTTCCTATTATCCTTTAGGCAGTCTTCCCCAGGAAAATCCAAGATGACCCCATGCTAACTCCCCTTCCCTCCCCCCCTCCCTAACATGGGCTATATGGTCCCTCAAACACCTCATCCACCCAGCACCCCACTGTTTATGGAAGTACATTTTGCTCCTTTCCGACAGTCTCCATTCTGTTGCCAAAGACCCTTTCAGCAGGGTCTTGCCTGTGGCTTTTTTTCAGACCCGTTTCAATAGAGATGCAAATTATTTTTGTCTGGTGGAACAGATAACCTCAATGCGTTATGATTTGTGGCCATCATGGAATACTGACAGGTTTTGTATCTAACTCAGCAATCTTATTCTAACATTGCTATAAATACTTAGCTTCTCAAATACTCTTTGGAATGATTTTAACATCTTAGTGGTTCCTTCATTAACTAATGAGTTGAATAAAATATTTGACTTGTGTTCATTTTACATTTGAAAGAGAGTCATAATTTTACCTTTTTGAAAAGTATTTCTTAACAAAATTCAAGTCCCAACACTCTCTGCTAAGAAATTCTTCTACCACTAATATTTGACGATAGTACTGACTTACATGTCTATAGCAATTTCTAGGATGCAACTTCCTTTCTGCAGTGAGAATCTTCTTGAGGAAAGAGACTCTGGCTGTCTTGAGCACCATTGTATTCCTTCTTCCTGGTCTGATCTCTAGAAAATAATAGGAACTCTGTAAATATTTGCTGTGAATCTCATTTGAGGTTCCTATAACACTGCAAGGTAGGTAGAGAGATCCTCTTTCTTCATTTCACAGATTAAATGTATTTGGATGGCTTGCCCCATGTCACACAGGTAGTCAGTTAAGAAAGCTGGGATTCAATTAGGACTTTTTATTTCTAGGGCAATGTTTTTTTTTGAGGATACCACAATTGTCTCTCATTTTATAAACATGTACTTAATACTCCCATACAAATTAGAAATGGCTCCTGCTTCTTATTAGAATGCTTTAGAAGAAAATTTTTAAACATAATCCAAGCTATAAAACTTCCCAATTCATACTCATAAGCATGAAGTTATCTAAGGTCATGGCGATAATGTCTAGAGAAATCTGAGGAGGAGGATTTGTTATTGAAACAGTGGGAAGTATGGCAGTAGGTCTTGGTTTAAGAAAACCCCAAATGTATGGGGCCTTTGTTCTCCAAGCAAGGCACAAATTAATGCCAGAAAATCAGAAGCCAGTTCCAGTCTGCAGCTGCAATTTCCTTCAGTCAATATTCTTGTTTCTTTGAAAGCCAACAGAACCCCCAACCCTCCTGAAAAAGAAACCACACAAACAAAACAGAGAAGGTGCGCGTCCCTTTAAAACATGTCTGAGTCCTCATCTCTTTCCATTCCCATTGCCAGCACCCTATTATAAATCATTATCTGTTCTTATCTAAATTGCTGCAAAAATCCCCTTGTTGATCTCCCTGCACCTGTTCTTATGCTTCCCTCACATCAACACCACAAGTCAAGCGATTTTTAAACAACACAATCTGATCTTGTTTCACCTTCTCTGTGGCCTCCCACCACTCACAGGTAAATCTAATTCCTTAATGTGGCTGAGAGGCCTACCACGACGCAGCCTTGCCTGCCTCTCTTTCCAGTTACTCACTCTTGCTCGCATGGGACCTCTCCCATCTCAGAGCCCTTCCACATGCTAATCCCCCTTCCTAGAAAGTTCTACCTTTGCCCTCACCTAGGGCCTCCCCCATCCAGTGGCAGTGGCAGTGCCAGTCTCTTGGAGAAGACCCCCGTACTTCTCCAGACCCTGTGTCACACTGTGATTGCTTTTTCAGCATCTGTCTTCCCTCAGACTATGAGTTCACTGAGGCCAAACTTGCTGTCTACCTTGTCTGCAGCCCTGGGGCAATGCCTAGCATTGCATGTCACCAGTTCCAAGATGCACATTTTGTCACCATTAACATCTCCGAAATCAGGACATAACTTTCAATCATTGGTATGTCACAGTTCATTCAACAGCATTTTTATTTCCTAGTGCAGGTGAAATGATCATGTGTCATACAGCTAAGATTATCTTACATTTGAGGAAATCTGATGGGTACTACATAAGTGACTACTGGTAACAAAAAGCCTATAGTCACTTGGCTTTTGGCCTGAGTACATAAATTCTACTACTCATGGCTGGACGGCTGGATTCTTGGAAGGCTGTGTGCACGTAGAAGAGCAAGACACTCAACTGCTGTTTTCTCCATGGTGGGACAGCCCCAGTGCCTTTTTGCTTGACTACTAGCTAGATGTAGTGCGTATTGGAAGCTCATGGGAGAAGAGCACTGTATCTAGGATAATTCATGTTGGCTAGCGCCTGCTGCTCTGGTGTCTGCTGATTCAACATCTGTCAACGCAACTTCATATCCCAAACACTGCTGTCAGCACCTGCTCTGCCAAAGCTGATGTCACGTCAGCTGCCCCAGCTCAGATCAGCTGCCCCCATCGCTGTCCTCCTTGTACTCCACATAGTGCTTCTCTCAGCTAACTGAACAGAGCGGCCCTTTGGTGCTCACAAGACACTTTACCCTATTATACATTCAGATCCCTTGGTTGGGAGCCCAAACAAGCCCTGGGAGAGAAGAAGGGAGCTATGGAATGCTTGATCACTCATCATATTCCTGCCTTGACATTCAGAGCCCTAAAGCTACCAGAATGGTTGAATCACATTTCCTTGGAATCCAAGAATATTCTAACAGAGAAGCAGCTCTATAGGGCCTAACAAATTCCAGTTTTGCCTTACATAAAGCCTATTTTTCCCCTTCTTGGGAATCGGCTCTTCCTATGGTAAAGGTTGTTCCATCCTGATTATTTACTGAGAAAATTCTCTCCTTATCCATGGCCATGTCTCAACCCTAGCACAAGAAGGGGTAAGTATAACAGGTTTGTTCAATTGACTGTGGCCTTGGTAAGTTTCAGTCATGATTGACTAGGTCGCTATTTCTGGGTGTCCTCTCCCATCATTACCCTGCCTGGGACTTTACAAAATAGCTGGGTTGTATCCCACTGACAGAATCTTTTAGCCACTTTCAATTCTGCCAAGGAAATATAGACATGGGCCTTCAGCTTCTAAATTAACTCTGATTCCCTCCAGACCCTGGTCCCCTTTAGGTCACAAAGCATCTTAAAGCTGATCTGAACATTTCATTTAAAAGAAAAGAAAGAAAAAAAGACATGAGGGAGAAATAATTGAAGCTAATATGACAAAGAATTAAGACCTACAACAAATAAAGATCTTATTCAAAATGTAAGAAAAATTAAGATCCCAGTAAATAATTGAGATCTTTCCAAACTTTCTAACCCTAAATGGAAGCAAGGACAGAAATATCTAGTTAGAGGGAGTCACTGAACCATAGCTCACAGAGGGCTCTCCCATCAAGTGCAGCACATTGGGCTGGAGCCAGAAGTCATGTGTGGATTTGGATCCAATAAACCAGAGAGGAATATCTCATGAGGTTGCCTCACCTGAGGGCCAGGGGCATATGTCAAAAGCTAAAATGTTGGGAGGGGGTTGGATAGAAAGATGTGCCATGCCTATAGACATTAGGGTACCCTAAGAAAAACAACTGTAATTATCCAATGAAAACATTAATTTTTTTTAAAAAAATGTTTATTTTTGAGAGACAGAGAGAAAGAGCACAAGTGAGAGAGGGGCAGAGAGAGAGGGAGACACAGGATCTGAAGCAGGCTCCAGCCTCTGAGCTCTCAGCAGCAAGCCTGACATGGGGCTTGAACTCATAAGCTGTGAGATCATGACCTGAGCTGAAGTCAGATGCTTAACCGACTGAGCCACCCAGGTGCCCCTCCAATGAAAACTTTAAAATAGGGACAAATATCACTTGTGATACTAGAGAATTATCTCTGATACATCAGAAATTTTGACTAGTTTCTGATCCTCAAATGGAATCATTGGGCATCCAGTTGAAGGAAATATCCAAGGCAAAGGGCACTCCTAATTCCTGTCAGGGTACAGGCTGGAAGCCAGACTGAGCCATGAGAGAACAGGGACTCTTTCACCTGAAAATGCATTTGCTACCACAGAAAAATCTTTGAGATTCAGCTGTGTGGGCAGCACAGGGGAAACCTGTCACATTCAACAGGAAGCTCAAGAGAGCAGGGTGTCTCTCTTAAGTGGTTTTATTCTTCTGTGATATGGTCAGACTCTCCCTCATGGGGAAGACAGAAGTACAGGAAGGCTATCAGATGCAGATACAGAAGGGAGGCCAAGCCAGAGAGTGATTTGTGTGCTGAAACTTCTGTTAAAGTTCCCCTGGTAAAAGACCTCTTCTGATAGACTTCTGTGTCCCTAAACTAGAACGACATGGTCAACCAGCCCTTCAGTTGAAGACTGAAGATTCTAAGTCTATCCAAGTAAAATTCATCCACCTTAATTTTGGGCAAATACAGGACACACAACACACACACACACACACACACAAGCACGCGCGCGCACACACACACACTATTTTTTGAAAGCTTATTTATTTATTTTGAGAGAGAGAGAGCAAATGGGGGAGGGGCAGAAAGAAAAGGAGAGAGAAAACAGCAGGCTCCATGCCATCAACGCAGAGCCCAGTGTGGCCTTGAACTCACAAAATCATGAGATCATGACCTGAGCTGAAACCAAGAGTCAGAGGCTTAACTGACTAAGCCATCCAGGTGCACCCCCTCAACACACTCTATTAAAAAAAAAGTTCTATAACATACAAGATAAATGTATCATTGAGAGACAGTCAAAGACATTTTTACACATATATTTCATTCAAGCCATAGAAATAAATTTTAGAGAAAATCTGCTTTACACCCTGGAGGAAATAAGAGCAAAGATTTTAAGAAGTAAGAGATAAAAGACAAAATGGTAAAACAATATATTCACATATTATGAGGTAGTTCATTAAAGAATATATATAAAGACATAGCTACAGAATAATCTGATAACTGTCAAAGGCAGAACTAACCACAGAAAATCAGATCTGTAACATAGAGAATAAACTTGAGGCAGTCTCTTATGCTATGAGGGAAAAGACACTAAAAAAGACATTAAAGTAATAGAAGAAACATAAATGGAAGAACCAGAAAATGAAGAGTCCACATGTGGGTCTGCTGCTTACTTGCTCTAAAACTGTTTCTCCTGAGTTATAGGTGTTTTCCAAATATAAAATGGGTTGATTACAATACTAGCCTATAGGGTAGTGAGAGGATTGACTGAGACAATGATTGTAAAGTGCCTAGCATTTAGAAAGCATCCAATAAACAGTAGTTGCTCTTGCTGCTGCTGCTGCTCCTCCTCCTCCTCCTCCTCTTCTTCCTCTACTATGTCCATTATTATTACTAAATAAAGGAACACAGGGATGCATGGAGAAAAAAATCAGTACCATTGACTGTGGTCTACGTCCCAGAACTCTCAGCTAGATTTTGTCTACAGATATTTTCCCAGGAAGAACTCAGAGCTGCTAAATTGCCTGACTCTATTTTTTAAGGATATCTAGCTTCATATGTAAGTTATACATACATAAAATATAATTTGATGGATATAAAATATTTGTCTAAAATCTTTCCCATAACTATGCACACAGAGCTTCAGTCTTCTGACGCTGAATGTTGGCCATGGAGAAATCGAAGACCAGTTTGATTTTTTTTTTTAACATGGAATACATTACATAGAATAAAAATTACAGATACAACACTATCCTTGTGGTTCTGTGACTTGAGATATGGGTCAAGGTTTTCTGTTGTTGTTGTTGTTCTCAGTCTTCTTTTTTTTTCTCTCAGGAATGAGTGCTCTGTTGACCTGCAGACTCACCTCTGGGTTTATTACAGGGAAGTTTTTTCTATGATGTCTTGCAATGTATTCAATGTGCTAATGTTAGTTGTCCTTTATCCTCCATGTCCATCTCTTTTTCTTTCTAACAATTTATAAATATCTTCTTTCCATTTTTCTTAATTACTCATGCTCTGGATTCTGGCTATTATAGCTTCTAAGGTGACTTCTCTTTCAATAATAGTTCTATTATTGTGTTCAGTTTCTTTCCTAAACATTGACAGCTCTCTTTTTCCTCTTTGCCTATCTTAGAATATCTTCCTTGAGTTCTTTATCCCTCCCTTGTGCTTTCTTCTCAAAGGGGCCATGTTCTTTTTAACTTCTCTGAGGATTGAAAAAGTACTTATCTGAACTTTTTTGTATACTTTAGAGTATTTCCTCTGATAGTTTGGAATAATTCCAGATGTAAATTCCTCATCCAGTTTCCACTTCTTATCTTTTTTTTTTTTCCTTTGTGTAGTGTCTATACATAGGACCCATGGTGTGTCTTTTTAATTCACCTCTCCATAAAGGAGGAGACCATTCTACTTCAGTTAGCTGTTTGCTCAAGAATGGTGTGTATGGTTGGGGCAGAGATGTGATCTGGAGCAGCTGATAGCTTTGGTCCAGACACATGGTTTCTGAAGATATCAGAGACTTCATTTTTTTCTTAATTTTTATTGTTTGTCCCCATCAGTTGACCAGATCGCCTAGACAGGAGGTAGGTCCGACTCACAATAACTCCCTAACCCACAACTGATATCCATCCCATCTACTTTTAGCCGAGTATCCCATTTACTCATGCTGAGGTCTGAAGGGTTATATATCATCTCTCAGCATCCTTCTTCAAATCCATCCTGAACTCACTGATTTGGCAGACATTCTCTTTATCCTATGGGTTGGCAGCTGTAGCTCTAACTATATTTGTTGGAGTTGCCGTTTTCTTACCTATTTATGTTCTTTGGATTATTTTAATAGGTTAAAAACTGGGGACTATAGTTAACCAGCTTTTCACCAGAAGTCCAGCGTAGACTTTTTTTTTTAAATCTGATGATGTCATCTTATTCTGCTACCTCGCTGTGATTTGAGGCTTAGCTACATCTCTAGCACTTTTTTGTCCTTCACTCTTCTGCTTCATGTGATGTTGTTCACTTGCTCTCTCTCTGAAATCTGTCCTCTTGTACCTTTTGTTCCCTCTACCAGGAAGCTCTCCCTCCCCCATTGCCTTGGCTTGGCCAATGCCTCACACTCCAAGTTCACTGTAAACACCACTGTCCAAGGATGCTTTCTCTTATCACTCTAGGTTTATCTTCACACCATGTTCCTGAACTTGCTATGTCAAACATCCCTTCACCTCTGGTCAGCAGCTCCCACATAATAACATCTTGATTTCTCTTAATTTTGTTATGTGGCTTGTGCAATAAACAATGAATTCAAATTTTAAACTGCAGTTTTCAAGTGAATATTCTCTTATCTAGACTGGATGTTAGCAGGAAAGTAAAAACATTGTGAATTGATTTTGGTGTGGGTTTTTAAACAATTTTTTATTTTTAATGAAGTGTACTTGACATATTATATTAAACTAGCTTGAGGTATATGACATAGTGATTCAATAATTATATACATTACAAAATGCTCACCACTTAAGTGTATTAAAATATTATTTGTCTTTCTCTGACATATTTCACTTAGCATTATACCCTCTAAATCTATTCATGATGTTGCAAATGGGAAGATTTTGTTCTTTTTATGGCTAAATCATATTTCAGTGTGTGTGTGTGTGTGTGTGTGTGTATCTAAAATCTTCTTTAGCCATGTATCTATGGATGAACACTTGGGTTCCTTTCATATATTTGCTATTGTAAATATGTTAATAATGATACAATAAACACAGGGGTGCATATATCTTTTCAAATTCGTGTTTTCATTTTCTTGGTAAATACCCAGCAGTGAAATTACTGAATCATAGAGTAATTCTATTTTTAATGTTTTGATGAACTTCATCAAAACATACTGTTTTCCACAATGGCTGCACCAGCTTGCATTCCCACCAGCAGTGCATGAGGGTTCCTTTTCCTCCACATCTTCACCAACATTTCTTATGTCTTGTTTTTGATTTCACTCATGTGTGGAATTTAAAAAACAAAACAAAAACAGAAAAAAAGATAAACAAAAAACCAGACTGTTAAATAGAGAACAAACTGGTGGCAACTAGAAGGGAGGTGGGTGGGGGGATGGGTGAAATAGGAAAAGGACATTCAGAGTACACGTATCATATGAGCACTGAATAATGTATAGAATTACTGAATCATTATACAGTACACTGGAAACTAATATAACACTGTATGTTAATTAGACTTGAATTAAAACATGTTATTTGTTTAAAGTTTTTATTTAAATTCCAGTTAGTTAACGCACAGTGTAATATTAATTTATGGTATACAATTTAGTGATTCAGCACTTACATTCAATACCCACTGCTCATCACAAAAAGAATATTCCTCAGTCTCTATCACTCATTTAACCCATTCCCCTCCCATCTCCCCTCAGATAACCATCAGTTTGTTCTCTATAGTTAAGAGTCTGTGTCTTGGTTTGCCTCCTTTTCCCCACTATGATCATGAATTTAAAAATATTATTTGACAAAGTTTTGGGGTGATGGCCGGGCAGTCTGGAACTGATGGCCAAGAAAGAATTCTTGAAGATGTCTTTGGTGCAAAAAGGTGATTTTATTAAAGCACGAGGACAGGGCAAATGGGTAGAAAGAGCTGCACTGGGGTTGTGATGGGTAGCTCATTATATACCCTCAGGTTGGGAGGGGGTCAGGGATAGATTAAGTCTCTAAGGTATTTTGGAAGCAAGGTTTCCAGGATCTTGAGGGGCTAGCTGTTGCTGGAGAAACACCATTTATTACCATTTAATAAAACCTCAGTCATGAGACTCTTCAGATGAATATCGGGGGGCCATAAGCTTGGAGTATGATTGCCAACATATATCTTGGGGCAATTGAGATTAAAAAAATAGACTTCTAGGATTCTCGAGGTTGGGATAATGCTAAGCTAAGATTCTCTTTTGCCCCTAGCAAAGTGTCATCATTGAGGCAGCTGAGCTTCTAAGGCAGGTCACTCTTCAGGTTTCAAGGACTTGTCAATAGGCTGTAGGCAGTAAGGGAATTTAAGTTTCCATTTGCCTTAGTTTCCCACATTACCATGGCAAACACGTAAACCCTTTTCCTTTGTTCTTGGGTAGCTGGAAGTATCTGAGGAATGTCACATATATTCCATTGGTGGGGGTTGGGTATGTGTGTGCCAGCCTGTATTTTGCCCTCAGCTTGCCCCATGCTCCCTCATCATTATTGACTATATTTCCTATATTGTACTTTTCATCTTTGTTACTTGTTTATTTCATAACTGGAAGTTTGTACCTCTTAATCCCTTTTACCCATTTTTTCCATCCCCCACCTCTCTCCCCTTTGTCAACCACCCATTTGTTCTCTATATTTATGAGTCTGTTTCTTCTGTTGTTGTTGTTCATTGTGAATTGATTTTGAAGTAACATGTGTTTGTGTCCATTACATATATTCACTCTAGAACAAGTCTAGTATAATGAGATATAATAAAAATAGGTGTTTCAAAATCTGTATCATAAAGCTGAACAAATGAATGACTGGTGTGTCTTTGAGACTTAAGTCCTTACCCAACACATACAAATAAAAGTTGATTCACAGATAGGTAGTTCTGTGAGGACTGGAAGAGGGAACAGTTCCTCAAGACAAATCAAGGCATGGATTCAAATTTTTCCAACAACTTGCCCCACTCTGTTTTCATACTTCCTATTCATAGGTAAGCACGTTGTAAACCTAGATGCAAAAGGGAAGGCCTGCGGATTCCTCACTAATAAGCCGTGTGAGGCATTCTCTGCATTTCTCCAGGCTGTCAGAGGGCTTAGATCAAGTGTTTTCACACTTTGCCTAAGCTCTTCTCAGACATATTTGCTCCAGGCTTTTATCAACTGCCAGGAGCTGAGCAGCTGTAAGTTCCAAACCTCACAGGTATGTGGAGCTGTCAACATGTCCAGCTCTGATCAGCTGCCGGGAGGCTGTGCTAGGGTCAGCTGTGTCTGACACCCCTCTCTTCTGACCAGCAGGAGCTCCTGTGAGTTCTAGGCTCCTGCTAAAGTGGGGGGATTTCTGTTGAAGACGGTCAGTCTGGGGACTTCCGCCAAGCACAGCTTGGTTCCCACTCAGCCTCACATGGACCCCAGTGCCGTCATCCAAGATGCCACGTGGGATTTGGAGGGCAGGGTTAGCTCTGGCAGACTGCACCTGCCTACAGTCCATGGGCTCCACTAGATTAACTCGAATGTCTGTGTACTATTTGAAATGTGATTCATCACTGAATTCGTTTTACTTGGTTTTGAAGACTAAGAGTTAAACTACTTATTTTCTTTTTAGCCTTTTATGATATGGAAAGTCAACTACTTTATGCACAGGGAAGTTTTTATTGTTTTAATGCCTTTTAGGTTGAGCATGGGTGTTTGTTTTTGGCTTTAGTGCTTTTTATCAATGAGTTTCTTTTTAAACGTGTTAAGACTCCTTTTTTAGCTTTAATCTGCCTTGGAGCGATTTTGCCGTTTTGTCTTTTAAATTTTATTAATTTTTATTTGGGTGTTTTTAAGAGTTTTCTTGGTGGTGAGATTTAATTTCACTGCCTAGAATCATAGACTTTTAGAGCTGGGAAGACCCTGGAGATTTTTCCTAAATCTTTCCTTGTAGAGGTGAGGAAACTGAGGCAGAGGTGTGAAGAGACCTGCTCAGTTTCTCACAGCTAATGGTGGAGTTAGGATGAGGAAAATCAGGTTTCCTAACCTTCAGTTCAAAGGTATTTTCATCATAGCTCCTTATCTTTAAGGTATTTCCACTTGCTGTGGTCAATTATCTTAGACCCTAAGAGTTCCAACACCACCTTTGATGAAATACACACATGCCAACTTGTATGGAAAAGAATTCTAACTACATTCAGTGTAATTTTGTCAACTCTTCACCCAAGACCCAAGAAACACCAATACTTATGTCAAAGAGTCAATCAATGGTTAGTTAGTATTAAATGCATCTGTATGTCAGGACAACTGCCAAAATGTGGAAGACTTGGTTTCATGACAGGGTCATACGGAGATATGAACTGTGACATCCTGAGGAGCATTGCAATAAAGATAGTAAACTAGGTTTAGCAGTGGATACTGGGGAAAGGGGTATTCCCTGGAAGCCAGATATTCAAATTACACATCTTAGGCTAAGAAAAGCAGAAAATATGTGCTCTCTTTCAATTAGTAATACTGATAGATTATGCTGAATTTAGCAAGCCCTCATATTTTCTTGCAATAATATTAATGATAATAACAATAATAATATTTTCATGGCATCTTACAGTTTTCAAAGCTCCTTCACATTTATAATCTCATCTAATTGTCACAATAAATATTTTAAATAAGTATCTTCTTTTTCAAAAGATGACATTTGTGACTCTAAGTCTCACAGCATATTACTGGGAGACATTAGATTTCAACCCAGTTTCTTTCTATTCAAAATCTCATGATCTTTTGTCATTTCTTTCTCCCTCCCTCCCCCAACACATATTCATGGAATACTATTTATGTGCCAGAAACTGTAGTGAGGAATGATTCCATCAAATGGGCAAAATTGGTTCAACACAAGGAAAATTATTGTCCTTATCTATCACTTCAATAGACAAAGCAGCAAAAATTAGGTTTTGTGACGACATCAGAGTAGTAAGAAACAGCTCTTTGGATTAACTTGCCAAGTTCACATTTTACAGATGAGGAAAATCTGGCAAGGAGGTGGAAAACAGCTCAAACATCCAGTAAGACAGAAGCAATACACTGAATAGCTCAGCTATTTCTAGTAGACCTCACAGACCTCAGTGCTTCTCAGGAGACACACAAAACATCTACTTGGTAAAAATCTTCGTGCATTTCTGAAGAATGGGAATGGGTACACACACACACACAGAGATAATACACATACATAAGCAAGTCAATATTAGTCTCAATGGAGAAGCCACAGAAAGGCATGACCTCTGAAAGGATAGGATATTATAGTTTTTAATATATTTAACGGTGCTCTATAATTAGAGATTCTCATGAAAGGGGATTCACATAGAAAAGGAGAAGAGAAAAATACCACCTTCTAAAAATCCAAGGGAATAAACCCAAAATCTAAGTAAGCAAACAACGTGGCAGAAACCAAGTAGAGACATAATAACTAAGGCCTGAGAACCTGAGGTAAACAGCCAAAAACTATCTTAAAAGAGAAGGTTGATTTATAATAGCAATGCATAGCATTAAACATTTTATTTATTAAGTCAATAAGTGTTTATTGCCAAACAATGTTCTGGGCACTTGGTTTACAGCAGAAAACAAATAGACAGAGATCCTTCCCTTAGGGATCTTTTGTTCCATGAAGGAGACAGACAAAGCATAAGGAAATTGTATCCTGCCTTGGAAGCTAAGTGCTATGGGAACAACAGTGAGCAGGGTACAGGGAATCGGGACCACAGATAGTGAACATGGGTTATAGTGTCAAATGAGATAGTCAAGGCCACTGAGAAGGTAACATCTGAGTCATGACCTGAAGAAGGTGAGTGAATTAGCCATGCAAATACTTGAGAGAAGAGTGTTCAAGACAGAGAAGTCCGCCAGTGCAAAGGTCAGGAGGTGGCCTCTGTTGGGTTAAGGAAATAACATGGCAAGGTGACCTACCCAGTGTTTGAGTTAACGCCGAAGTGGAGGAGGGGGATAATCCCACAGAGCCTTGAACACACTTGTCTACTACTCTAAGAACATGAAATATGAAGCCATGTGGGTATTTAGCAGAAGAGTATCATGATATGACTTGAACCTTAAGTAGACCACTCCAGTGACTGTGTTGAGGCAATGCTCGATTACTGCCCTTTTCTCTTCTCCTCTGGTTCAAACCTCTCTGTTCTCAATTATCATAGATAACAGTGGCATGGTCCAAGTCTGTACATGTTTTGAAAGTAAAGTCAACAAAATTTCCTGTGCAAAGAAAAGGATAATGCTAAGGATTTCAGCCTTGACCAACTGGAATGATAGTTAATAATTAACATAATATAGGACCTATGAGAATTACTGAAAGAAAATGCCAAAATCCTTATAGCTTAGTACTTGAATTAAGACTTTATCCTTCCTGTTCTCTGGATTCCTGGAGTCTAGATCAAGGTCCAGAAAGCAAAAGGCACTTGATAAATATCTGTTGAATAAACTGATGAATGAAGGAATAGTAATTATTGGAATCTCCTGTCTCAACTATAGTTTAAACCAGAAGTTCTCAAACTCTCGCAGGCAACAGAATCACCTTGTTAAAACACAGATTTTGGGCCTCGTCCCCAGACTTTCCGATTCAGTAGGTCTGGGACGGGACCCAAGAATTGGCATTCAAAACACATTCCCAGGAGGAGGCAGATGTCGCTGGCTCTAGGAGCACACTTTGAGAACCACTAGTTTGAATGCTGTGCTGACGACATGCTCTGACAGTGAGCATGGCTTCGCCAAACCTGAGGTAGATTGAACTCCTGCCTCCCTGCGTGCTTTGACGTCCCAGCTTCCCAGCATTGGCCTCCATGGGCCAAATGATTTCACTCATTCCTGACCACTCATTCCTGTTCCTCAGAACTTTTCTTTTGGTGTTCAACATTGCCATGTGTTTTTAAATTTACAAATGATTTTACCGGTTATCTCTTTTTGTTTAGAGCAGTCATTTTTGCCACTGAGTCTCAGCTGCCTCTCACTTCTGGGGGGTGTTTTCTTCTTTACGTTTTGTCTCAATCCAGCTGGGAAAATAGCCCCTTTTCCTTGATTTCCTTAGAGCACCATAACCCCGGTGAGGTGGTTGTGTGCAGGCGTTTTACTGAGGAGTCTACCACAGCTCAGCAGATAACTTAAAATCTAACAGAAGACACTATATCTCTGTTCCCAATTTTCTTTTTATTTTTTAATTAAAAAAAATTTATAGTTTATTTATTTTTGAGACAGAGAGAGACAGAACATGAGCAGGGGAGGGGCAGAGAGAGGGAGACACAGAATCTGAAACAGGCTCCAAGCTCTGAGCTGTCAGCACAGAGCCCAAAGGGGGGCTTGAACCCATGAACCACGAGATCATGACCTGAACCTAAGTCAGACGCTTAACCGACTGAGCCACCCAGGCACCCCTCTCTGTTCCCAAATTTCATAAGCCACCCCCACAGAGGTCAGATGGCTTCCCTTTCCTGGCCCAGTGACCCTAATTCATCGGTCTTTTCTTATCGAACTTTTCACACCATACACACATCCCTAACCTGAAAGTTCTTCCCACTTTGCTACACAATGTGCTTCCTCTCTTTTTCCCACCTAGGCTCACTCAGGCCAGACCCTGGGGGCTTCTTCTTTTATCAAAGTGATTTATTTTTCCAACAAAGATGACCTTCCCACTTATGAGATTTCTGCCATCTTTATAATGGTAGCATTTTTCTCTACTATAACACACACACACACACACACATACATACGTGCACTCAAACATACATTTAACTTTAATAAGCAAAAAATCATACCTCACTATGGTTCTAATTTGCATCCCTTTGTTCATTTAGGAACTGAGGTCATTGTTTTGTGTTTTTGTTTCAATCCATATGCTTTTTCCAAGTAAATGTCAACTTTCTATCCTGTCAGATAGTTTGCCTTTTAATTTTGTTTTTGCCAAAGTGTTTTAATTTTTGTGGAGTTAAGACTGCCAGTCTGTGTTCCTTATGACTTCTTCAATCATTTGTAATCTTCCTTGCTTTCCCCTAAACTCTGAAAGTCTTATGGTTTTTGTTTGTATGTTTGTATTTGGCTTTTTTTTATAGTTGACCATTTATTACACCTGGAATAATTTGCCCCTGATATGAAATGAAGTCTAAATGAATTTTTTCCACAACTGTTAATCATTCTTCTTTATAGCCCTGCCACCCAGAACAAGTTCCCACTAAATGTTTTTACAATCAATGAGTGCATCTCTGTGCTTTCTAGCAAATAATACTTCTCTTCCTTATTGAACCATCTTTTATTTAGGGATGTGATAAACATGGCATTCACGATCCTGCCAGCTAACACCACTACCTACCCACATATATATGCTTTGGGAAAAGTAAATTCCTCTTGGACATATTAGGTTCTTCTCAACTAGTGAATCTGCAGTAGTCGGAGGCAGTCAGAGAAGATGTGAGCATTGTCCAAAAAACAAGGTCCAAATGCCCTCTGGGTCTCTGATAACAGAGGGATGAGAATTGGAAAAGAAGGGATAAAACTGCCTCTCTATGCAGAGGGTCTGGTTCTCTACCTCGAAAACCCAAGAGATTTCAGAAAAAAACTACTTCAAACAGTAAGACAATGTAGTACAGTAGCACATAATGAAAATCAACATATGAAAATCAATAGCTTTCGTGGAACTGAATTATGCATAAACTGCTTATCAATCCAAATTGAGGAGCATTTTATAAAATAATTGGCCTGTACTCCCCAAAAATGTCAAGGCCAAAAAAGGCAAAACAAACAAACAAAGCCAAGGAACTCTTCCATAATAAAGAAACACAACCATTGAATACATGGTGTGATACTGGAAGGAGATGGTGGAGAGGGAGGGGCAAAATATATAAAAGACTTTATTGGTTTAATGGATTAAAGTTAGAGATCAGTTGTAGATTAAACAGTCATATTATTATGTTAAATGTTTTGAACTTGATAAATGTACTGTGCTTATGAAAAGCAATGTCCTTGTTCTTGATAAACACACACTGAATGTTAGGGAGGAGAGAGCATCATATCTCCAACTTACTCTCAAAATGATTTGGGGAAAACAAAAATGAAAGCAAGGTTGATAGATGATAGATAGATAGCTAGGCAGAAACAGAGCAGAGGCAGAGACAGAGACAGAGAATGATAAAACAAATGAGACAGAATGTAAACAATGAGTCAACCTGGGAAAGGCACATATGGAAGTTTCTTGTACTATTCTTTCAACTCTTCTGTAAGTCTGAAATTATATCAAAGTTAAACAGTTAAATAAAAAGTAAGAACCCTCACATTTACAAACACGAACTAGTTAGAAGACACAACAGAACAATACTGATGTGGATAAAGAAATGCAAGTGGCCCTTAATCATACAGACACAACAGAAGACACAAGGCCCGGTTCACACAAACAAGTAACCCAGCATAGATCTAAGAAGAAATACCTAAAACCTTATAAGAAAAAATGAAGAAAAAACAAACAAAACACCACTCCCTAAAGACACAAAATTACTTTTATAAACAGAAAGATGTTCTTGATTAGAAAGACCCAAATTTAGAAAAGTCAGTTGTCCCTAAGTTAAACTACAAATTTATTGTGATCCTAACAAAAATATCATTAGGTTTGTTTTTCCTCCCTAGACCTTGAGAAGCTGATTAAAAAGTTCATTTCAAAAACAAGCAGGAAAAATAATTAGGAAATTTCTGGAAAATAAGAGCAACTGGGGAGTGGGGTTAGCCCTACCAGGCATTAGATATAGTTTAAAGGTTCTAAAATTAAATATATGGTATTGGAATACAGATAGACCAGTAGAATAGAATAGAAAGTCCAGAAATAGACCCAATGTAAAAGTAAATTTAATGTATGATGAAGCAAATTAATAGAGAAAAGATGATTTGGGATACAGTAGATAGCCAGATGGAAAGAGATAAAATTTTGTCCATTTCTCACATCATACATTAGGATACATTCTAATTGGATCAGAGGTCTAAATGTAGAAAGAAAGAAGAAAGAAAGAAAGAAAAGAAAGAAAGAAAGAAAGAGAGAGAGAGAGAAAGAAGGAAGGAAGGAAAGAAAGAAAGAAAGAAAGAAAGAAAGAAAGAAAGAAAGAAAGAAAGAAAGAAAGAAAGAAAAAGAAAGAAAGGAAGGAGAGAGGGAAAGAAAGGAAAGAAAAAGTGAGAAATCATATAGGCACTAGAAGAAAGCACAAGTCAATTCTTCTATAATGCAAGAATGGGAAAAGGTTTTAACTGAAAGGTGATAAGAAAATGATTGATAGATTTGCCCATACAAAAATTTTTAAAAATAAACTTTCACACAGAGAAAATACATGAAATGACAGTAAAAGACAATGACAAGCTGAAGAATATTAACTTATAGCACATACATCAGGTTATTATCTTAACCTATAAAAAATAACCTATAAAAAATTAAGAAAAGAGCAATGACCTACAGAAAAATGAACAATACTGATGTGGATAAAGAAATGCAAGTGGCCCTTAATCATACGAAAGATGCTCAATGTAACTCCTGCTGGGGGAAAATAAATGAAAAGGATATTGAGACACCATTCCAAAAGTTTGACTATTCGCAAGATTTAGGAAATAGATATTGTCATACATTGCTGGTGGGATTTATAAAATGATGTCTCCCAAAGAGGTGAATTTGTCAATATCTGTAAAAATCAAATATGTGTTTACCCTTTGACCCAGCCATCCCAATTCCAGGACTCTAACCCAAGCACACACTGGCAAAAGTAGGAGATATGTGTACAAGGTTACTCGCTGCAGCAATATTTGTTATATTACTTTGCCCAGTAAAAGACTGAACTATATGACACGCTTACATGATTGAAACCCAAAAAGGAATGAATATATGTGTGTATGTATAAATATATATGTATATATGTATATGTATATATATAATATATATGGCTAATAATATATATGTATATTCCTAAGATATATATACTTTTTGTCTTAGCCATTCTATTTCTAGGGATTTATCCCATGTGAATAATTTTAAATATATTAAAATTGACTATGTTGGTTTTCATTCTAGTATTATTAATCATATTGAACAATTAGAGATAACTGAGATTCCTTCTCCAAGAAGTCTTCCCTAATGCTTCACACTCACACAGCTCATTGTGACTATCTCTCCATGGCAATCATCACCTTATTCCTTGCTTTTGAAGAATTTGGGTAAGGTGAGTGTGTTTATTCCATAGGCTACAGGTCCCTGGATCTAGGGAACCATGTATTGCTCATCTCTGTATCCATTTCACCTTGACTCTTACCTTTGTTCCTAAAGACTGACCTGTACCTTACACACACTAGGCCAAAAAAGGCAAATAGGTGTTGTTTGCAGCATTAATCCTAATCACCTAACAGTGGCTTCCTAGAGCACCATTTGAGAATGATTCTGAAGGGGCACCTGGGTGGTTCAGTTGGTTAAGCGTCAACTTCGGCTCAGGTCATGATCTCACGGTTTGTGGGTTCGAGCCCCGCGTCGGGCTCTGTGCTGAGAGTCAGCTCAGAGCTTGGAGCTTGTTTCAGATTCTGTGTCTCCCTCTCTCTTTGACCCTCCCCTGCTCACGCTGTGTGTGTCTCTCTCTATTTCAGGAATAAAAAAAAAGAGAGAGAGAGAGAATGATTCTGAGGCTGAGTGCAGGCTTTGTTAGAAATAGTGCTACCATCAATTCTATTGGTCACACACCTTGAAAAGAGAATAGAGGCACATAAGCCATACCTTGCCTAAGAAACTACACATGGTTACATCACACTGACTTTGAGTACTAATCATTCTAACAAATGCATTGACATATCGTGTAATTCCTGGCCATGTTTAAACACAGACAGACTCACAAATAACCACTGTATATGGCAGACTTTATTAGAAGTGTTTAGGAAAAAATATACTGTGCTTTTAATTCCAAAGGAAAAGACATTGCAACTAGCTGGGGATACCACAGTCGGCTTCAGGGAAAATGTACCTTAAGTCAGGCTATGAAAGATGAACAAAATGTTAAAATCTGAACAAGGATAATTAGAAAGGCATTCCAGGCAGGGGAACAAGTGCAAACAATTCATGAGATGGGAAAGAATGAGTCAGTTTGATGGCGTTGCCACGCAGCATTCTCCTTCCTAACTGAACCCTAATTTTTTCGTAGATATCTGCCCCTCCCTCACGTAGTCACTTGCACCAAGGATGGCTGACTCTTCCCCCCAGCTCTAAGCATGGCCCTGGCTGGTGGAAGACTAAAGCCATTTGTGATGCCAGAGATCAGTTTGGGAACAGTGTGTGTTCTGTTTCTGGCCAATGAGATATGAAGAGAAGTTTTCTAGGAGGGCTTCCTGGAATAATCTTCTTATCCCAAAGGAAAAACCACAGAAAAAAAACAGTGCACCTCTTTCTTGGAGATGTTGTCATGTTGACTTGATACTTAGAACTGCTGAGGCCAATTCAAGCTCTGGCCTGAGGTTGAATCCAACACTAACAATGTTAGTGGGTGGGGTCCCGGATTATGTCACTGAGCTGCTTAAATCCAGTATCCCTGCAGCCCAACCCATCTCTAGAATCTCTGTTACGGGAGAGAACACATTGCCTTTCTCTAGAGGGCTATTTGGGTTTCTGATCATGGTGGCTGAAAGCATCCTGAGTCATTAGAAAATGGTGAGAGCCCCAGTTGGTTAGAGCAAAAGGTACCTGAAAAGAATGTGAAGGAGAGATGGCTGGGGGCAGACCTCACGAAACCTTGCGTGCCAGGCCAAAGGATTTGTAAATAATGGGGAGCCAGTGACAGTTCTGGTAAGTAATGGGGAGCAGACTCTCAGAACAGATGGGATAAATATTGGTACAAATGCATGGTGCAGCTAGCAAAGGACCCAGTTTGATTCAGACTTCTCTCTCCTGAGTGAAATATGCATCTTCAGAGCAGCATCTTAACCAGACTGGGAACAATATGGAAAGGACGTGGGCGTGAGTGATGATCAAGTCCCCGGCATTGGTCTCGATGGTCACGCTCAGACACAAATGCTGCCCTTGGCTGCAGTTTCGCCAGCATCGTGTGTGAAACCAAACAGTTGGTTTCTCTGCTTTCCTTGGCAATGGCAGAGCCCCAGTTGGAGCCCCATGTTTGTGCTAAACTCCAGGCGGCACGATTCTGATTTATAACTTTTAAAATTATTATAAATGTGATTTCTTTCCATTGTAGAAAAATTGGAAAATATATATAACAAAAAGAAAATTAAAATACTTCTCAATCTATCTCTCAGAGACAAATCACAGATAACAAACATTTTGTTGTATCCACTACAAACTTAGTCTCTCTCTCTGTGTGTATCCACTTAGTAAACAAAAGCAATATCCAATGTATATATTGTTTCCTTTTTTTCCACTCAGCAAAATATTGTGAATTACTTCTCATGTCAATAAATATTATCGATTTCATACAATGTCATTTTTAATGGCCCCATGAATTTCATTCTAAGGAGGTGTCCTGATTGGAATATTATTTCTAACATTTTTTATTATATACATAGATGCTACTGTGATGAACATCTTTATATATATGCACAATTTATATACATTGTCCAGTTATCATCTTAGAATAGAATCCCAGAAGTAAAATTGCTAAATAAAGGTAGAATAACATAAAAGAGTAAAAAAAATTATTTCAAAATCTCTTCTTAACAAAGTACACAAATAAGTGAAAATATCTTCTCCGTGTGAGTCCCCCAAGTGACATGTTTTCCAAGCTTTTAAAATATCTATTGAACATCTATCTGGACATATGTCTAAATATACAAATGCATCCATTTATAATATTCAATAGATATATGTATATATACATACATATATACAAATCTCTACTTAGGTATTTTGTTTTCACAAGAACAATAGATCTGTTGTCCTCATATGAAGACTCATGAATGGTGCATGTCATATTGTTCTACCAATGCTCTCATCCTCCTCCTGAAGCCCGATGGGATTATGCTTTCAAGCAGGGCCACCAACCCAGTTGCTGCCTACAGGGATCGCACTGGGGTGCAAACGGTAATTAAAATGACTGCCAAGGGCAGGTGACTTCAAACACAGTGTAGTTCAATGCAATCTTATTGTGAATCATTCTTTAAGACCTTCCAGGTTTCTGTTCTTTCCACCTGAGAATGACTGGGTGTCACTTCCTCCTCTCTCCTGTTGACATGATAGACATAATATACACACCATGTCCAAAGACTTGGCTGTATTGCTGACTTGCTCAGTGTCGCTATCCAACCTCTCTGTTACTTGATTATGCAGCCTGTAAATGGGACTGCAAGGCACAGTATGTGTGACTGAAACTGGGGCTTCCGGCTCCAGACTAACAATGAACAAACAGCATTCTAAGAAGCTCCACCAGGGTGGCAGAGTCAAGCCAAAGCAGTTTTCTGGAGTCAGGATGGACAATGCCAAGAGCAGAAGCCAAGCACGAGAGTCAACATCAATGCAGCGATGAAGCAGGGAATGGGCACTGGAGGATTTGCATGGCCAATAAAATCATCCCTCTGAGTTACGGCTCCTGGCATGAGGCCCCTCTGTGGAACCAAGCACACACCTCCCTGATTATTCTGTGGACTGTCTTAAAAGCACCATCTACCACCTGCTAAGGATTCAACTAATCATCTGTGAGCAAAACCATGGCATCAGAGGCACTTTTCACAATGGCTATGACCTAGAAACCAAATCATAGGGTATACACATGTTTACATATTCAACTACATTCATTCATTCATTCATTCATTTGAAAATACTTATTGAGCATTTACCATATTAAAAAAAATTTTTTTTAACGTTTATTTATTTTTGAAAGAGAGACGGGCATGAGTCGGGGAGGGGCAGAGAGAGAGAGGGAGATGCAGAATTTGAAGCAGGTTCCAGGCTCCAAGCTGTCAGCACAGTCTGACGCGAGGCTTGAACTCCCGAACCATGAGATCATGACCTGAGCTGAAGTCAGCTGCTCAACCAACTGAACCACCCAGGTGACCCGCATTTATCATATTCAAGTCCAATGCCAGGCTCTGAGGATTCAGACGTGAGTGAGAAATAGTAACTGTCCTCAGGGAGGTAACACTTTATTGGGACTGAGACACATATACACAGGTTATTTCAATAGACTTCGTTAGTCCAAAGATAGAGGCTGGAAAAATTGTTCTAGAGTACTTTTGAATAGCACATGGAAGATTTCATGGAAGAAGCAGCATTCAAACAAAGAACTCCAAATATGCAGAAATGAATTAAATGAAGATACAGTGGCGATGAGGGTGTTCAGGTAGAGGGGGCAGCCTAGGCAAAGGTGAGAGCTTAACAGACTATGTCAGGAACTGCTTGGAATTCAGAGTGACCAAAGCAGAGAGGGCAAGCGGGGAAGAAGGAGGGGTGGTGAGATCTAAAACCAGAGGTGGGGCACCTGGGTGACTCAGTCGGTTAAGTATCCAGCTTAGGCTCAGGTCATGATCTCACAGTTCATGAGTTTGAGCCCCGAACTGGGCTTGGTGTTGACAGCTCAGAGCCTGGAGCTTGCTTCAGATTCTGTCTCCCACTCTCTCTGTCCCTTCCCCACTCTCTCTCTCTCTCTCTCTCAAAAATAAATAAACACTAAAATAAATAAATAAATAAATAAATAAATAAATAAATAAATAAATAAAACCAGAGAGGTAATCAAGGGCCATCAGAACCTTACACACCATGTTAAGGGGTATGGATCTCATCCTAAAGATGATGGGAGCTATGGAAATGTTTTAAGCAGAAAGATGGCTAGATTGGTATTTTAGAAAGATCATCATAGCAAATGGATTGGAGGGAGGGAGACCATACCCCTGAAAACAGATGTCAAAATAAGCGACATACTCTTTTTCTACTTCTCATCTGACTATTCTTTATTCATTAATATTTATTGAGTATCTATTAAGTGTCAAAGCGTATATTAGGAACCAGAGGTAGAAAGAATAGGACATTAGCCTCGCTAGAAAGTGGTTGACTGCCCTGGGCCACTATGTGCTGTGCGATGGGTTTGTTCAAGGGTGCATGTCATTAGAAGTTAAGCACCCTGCATTCTCTATAAAAAGCACCACAAAACCTCCCACTCAGCTTTGGTTTCAATAAGAAAGCCACACTCCCATCCCCCTTAATGCAATTAAAGGAGCTCTGCGTCACTGTGAGTGCCCGTCTGGCCACGTAGAAGGCTCCAGGCCGCGGAGGATGTGCCATTCCTCGAGCTTGAGCTCGGCCTGGGCTATTGGGCCCCAGCTCCTCCCCTGAGCCGTTTCCATGGGCTGCTGGCCATACTCTGAAAAATGCACAGGTTGCCAAACTGTCAGCAAAAGCTTTAATGAATGGTTCTAATTACATTCAAGTAGCAGAGCCCACTGCCATTTTAATCAAATCTGGGCCTGGCAAGCTTTTTGGCAGGAATACAAGAGAAAGCCTCATGAAAATCCTGCCAAAACACTAATCACCTTTTATCCGAAATTTGCCTGATGGAGGCCTGGATGTAAAACGCTTAGGGAGGGAGGAGAAAACCCCCCCAACAACAACAACGTTTAGATATTTTAAGGAGCTTATTTTGGGGCTTGCCATAAATTATTACATGTGGGGAGGGGAGAAAATTCCAAATCAGGAGTTGCTGGGGGACCTCCCTTTAGGAAGGGTCCTAGCGGAGGCGGGGGAGGAAGCGAGCCCCCACAGGGTCTGAGGCAGACGCACTCAGCCAGGTCCAAGTTCACCTTACACACTGACAGAGACCTGACCACATAGCCTTGCCCAAGGCCTTGCTTTGGAGGCAAAGGACTACAGCTCTGCTCTGTGTCCTTGCACTTTCTGCCATCTACACCGTGTCACAATGGGAGTTCTTTCGACCTAAACCAGGGTGGTAATTAATAACTTCTTTTTCCTTTTTCCCCAAAACGATGGCTTTCTTATTAACGACTGTGATTCTCGAAAGCTAAAAACAGAAGGCTTTCTTTACTGACTTATTCAAGGCAAGGACACAGGCAATAGGAAAGCTAAAACCTAGACACCTCTGCAACTAAGTTCTAGCCAGGGCAAGACAGAAAGGGGAGGTTTGGTGACAAAGCAGGTTCCTCTCCCCTGGGGCAGAATAGGAGGAGAAGGACTCAAATTGCAGCAAGAGGGAATTCGTTTACGAATAAAAAAGCGAGCTTCCTGACAATGAGGATAGACAGTGAATAGGGAACACTGTCTTCATTCCCCAACTCTCCCCTTGGGAACTCTCCCCTTGGAATCTGTTGTGAGGGGTTTCCACGCCACCCCCCTTGTCTAAAAGCAAGTTGCCCTCTGGAAACCAAATGAAGTCCTCTTAACATTTCAATACCTCAAATACCTTAACCAATTGTATACCTCTCCAGCTTCTTGGTTTGAGTTTTTTCAACCTTAGATTCCATTTTCCACATATTTTATGTCTTTTCCCCCATAATGAAGCCCTCAAGAGCCCTGGGGCACAGGGGAATCTCAAGTACCTAAAAGTGTTTGACTGATGAATTTGGAAGCTCTGTGTTTAAATCCAATCCCTGCTATGGACTGGTTATGTGATCTGAGCCTTGGGCTTTTTGTGACTTTCAGTTTTTGTCACTTATAAAATGGAGATTAAAATACTTGCTCTCCCTATTCTACAGAATACTTACAAGGATTATATAAGATCATGTATATAAAAATGCACAGGGGCGCTCTGGGTAGCTCAGTCGGTTAAGCGGCCCACCTCGGCTCAGGTCATGATCTTGTGGCTTGTGAGTTTGAGCCCCACATCAGGCGCTGAGCTGTCAGCTCTGAGCCTGGAGCCTGCTTTGGATTCAGTGTCTCCCTCTCTCTCTGCCCTTCCCCCACTCACACCCTGTCTCTCTAAAATAAATAAACATTAATATGTATGTATATATATAATGCATTGCAAACATGAGAATACAAATATTTGCTCTTTTTTAAATTTTTGTATAAATATAGTTATAGAGGGTGATGGAGATTGAGGAGGGCACTTATTGGGATGAGCACCGGGTGTTGTATCTAAGTAATGAATCATGGGAATCTCCTCCTGAGACCAAGACTACACTGTGTTAGCTAACTTGACCATTTAATTAATTAATTAATAAAGCAAGCTACAGAAAAATCTGAAGATCTGCAGTCTAGTCTTGAATGTCACTTATTCACTGAAGAGGAGAGGAGAAAAAAAAGGAGAGAAAGAGGAAGGGGGGAGCAAGCGAGCAAAAGAAACAGAAGGAAAGGAGGAGGGAAGAAAAAGGAGGAGAAGGAAGAGAAGGAGAAGAAAGGAGAAGGAGAAAGAAAAGATTTCAACAACTCAGAGGAAAAATAGGCACTAACAGTGAGAGCAGCATTTCCCAACATGAGTTCCTTGAACATCACTTTTGTAGAGCATTATTAAGGGATAAAGCAAGGAAAAGAATAACTCTTACCAGAATAACTCTTTACTAAACAATTTTAGAATTGTTGGATTATATAATCAATTAATGAAGTTCCTTTATTGAGGAACTTCTCAGAGACTTTGATATACTAATGTGCACTGAAGTCTCTAAGACAATACAGTGACATATTTCCCAAACTTATTCAACACAGGATTTTTTTCATAAGGCATCTTGCAGAAATAACACCACACAGAACAGTTTGGTTTAGAACACTGGCTTAAAAGATCTAAAAATCATATTATCTTTTATGATGACCAGCAGAGTCTCTCTGGAATGTTAGATATTCTGCCATTTCATTAATTCATTAATTTATTCATTCAACAAATATTTATCAGCATCTATTATAAACTGGACCCTATCCCAGACCCTGGGTATACTGTGGTGAACAAAACAGATGAGGCCCCGGCTCCCACCCACAGAGGGTCCATTTTACTGAGGCTGGAAAGGAGAGAAAAAACATAAACAAGTAAACAAACACATGAACAAGATTGTGGTAGGCTCCATAATGGTCCATGAGGATGTCTACATCCTAATCCCTGGGATCTGTGGATGTTACCTTATACAGATAAAGGGACTTTACAGTTATGATTAAGAATTTTGAGATGGAGAGATTATCCTAGATTATTCCAGTGGACCCTAAATGTAAACACAAAACACCTTATAAGAAGGATACAGGAATGTCAGACAGCTGAGAAGGTGATATGACCATAGAAACAAAGGGAGAAAAGGCTATGAGATGTGGGGACACAAACCAAGGGATGTGAGCAGCCTCTAGGATCTGCAAAAGGCAAGGAACAAGTTCTCCCCGGGAGCCTCCAGGAGCTGTCCTGCCAACACCAAAGGAGACTCATTTCAGACATCTGACCTCCAGAACTGTAAGAGAATACATGTATGTTGTTTTAAGCCACTAACTTTGTAGTAACTTGTTATGGTAGCAACAGGAAATGAATACAAAAGTCATATGAGCTGATGATAAGTTCTGTGACGACATTACAAGGGGACCTGATGGTGTAACTGGCTGAGAAGGGGACAGGCTGCTGTTTTCAGCTGGTGGCCAGGGAAGGCTGCTCTGAAGGGGTGTCAGCTGACAACATGCTCAAGACAGCTCAGGTCTGCTTCTCTGTTGCCTTGTCCCCTCTAGCAAGGAAAGGAGGCTCTCTGGCAGGTGACAGTTTAACACTGTTGGTACAAAGAATAAAGACTCACTCCAGTCACTTTAAGGGATGAGGAGCTTATAGAAAAGACACACATAGAAGTAAAGAAACCAAGATCATCACTCTGGGCCACGTCCCAAAGAAATGGAGGGAAAAAGCCTCCCAATCTGACTCCCAGAAAGAAGAGGAAGGGTCTTCTCGAGATGGGAACAGAGCTGTTCAGAAATGGAAAGGTGCTCAAGATCCGGCGTAGGCCAACACCATCAATAGTAGAAATAGAGGATTTGTAGCCTAAGCCTCCCTATTTAGCTGAGTTCTGTTTCTGTCTGCTTTTTTCCGTGTGTCTTACTGTGTTGGCTCCAAAACCAAATGGCTCACTCTGCCAAACTCTTCATTAAACTCCCTGAGAGAAAAAAAAAATCTGATTTGTCCAATTCTTCACTATTATCTCTCATTTGTCATTGTCCAGGCTAGAGATTGGCTGCCTGTGGGTCAAGTGCCCACCCCTGATCCAGTCAGCTATGGCCAGAGTAGCCAGGTTGGTTGGCCACCAATGCATGAGGAACTGCCCAGGACCATAGCAGAGAGAAACAGGGTCACGCCTGGCTGCTTCCTTCTGAAGAGGTTGTGGGTGAGGCTAGAAATCAGTACCAAAGACTCGTATCAGGAACTAATTTCCTGCAGAGTGAAGCCTGTTTTACTTCTATCTTACCTCAACAATGTCTTTACACTATTCTTAAAAAAAAAAAAGAAAAGAAAAGAAAAGAAAACATGATCTACCTAAAATAATAATATCAAAACTTACGCACATCTCCTTGTCATTTGAGTTACTAAGCAGTAACCCTATCAAGATGATAAAGGATTTCTTCATTCTCGTGTCTGACCCCCCCCACCCACCAGAGATTTCCTCACTAGCCACTCGCATTTCCTGAGCACTCAGATATGTAGAAGGATAATCTGAAGGCGTAGACAGCAGACACAAGGACGGCTGGTCCAGCTGACTTCCAGATTGTGACCCCTGCTAAAAAAGCATGATTCTATGACATTTTAGACCAGCCTATGTGAGGCTGGGCAGGAACAGAGAAAGGAGGAATCAAGGGTCAAGAAAAGGTTAATGAGGTCAGTTCCCCCTTCTTCCACCAGAGCCTAGAGATGAATCCAGGAGTCTCATGGGGTCAGGGAGAGCAGACAGATATTCCCCTCTCCTCCTGTCCCCTCAGAACCTGTAGATGGGGTCCATGTGGTGATTTTGGGGATTGAGGAGGAGGGTCTTAGGGGGTCCATGAAAGGAAAGAAGGCAAAAAGACTCAGTCACTTTATAGACCCCTAGTATGAAGGTCTATTTACAGTTAATCTCTTAATTAAAAAAAAATTAAAGTTTATTTGTTCATTATTTCTGAGAGAGAGATTGAGAGAGAGAGAGAGAGAGAGCGAGCGAGCACACTTGGGGGAGGGGCAGAAAGAGAAGGAGACCTAGAATCCAAAGCAGGCTCCAGGCTCTGAGCTGTCAGCACAGAGCCCGACATGGGGCTTGAATCACGAGATCATGACCTGAGCCGAAGTTGAACGCCTAACCAATGCCTAACTGACTGAGCCACCCAGGCGCCCCGCTTAATTTTTATAATAGACCAGAGTGATAAGGAGATCTATATTAGCCCATTTCATCAACGAGGAAATGAGTTGTAGAGGTGAGTGTCCACGATGTCCAGAGACCCCTGAACCTCTGCAAAGCATCACCCACCCTGGGCAGCTCACAGTGTGATAAGATTCCTATCACTTCTCCTTTCTGCCAGCCCTCTTCCTCCCCATATACACAGCTTTCTGCAAGCAGACCTGGATGTAATAACCACTATGATATGGCAGAGAACTAGAGAAAATACCCAAGAACCCTGACAAGATCTGGCCTGGGACAGATGGTCACTAGGCATGTCTCAGGAGGGAGAAAAAGAGGGAGCCGAAGATCCATCACTTACAAGCAGAGAGCCCTTGTGAAAGTCACTTCACCTGCAGCCTCCGTGCCCTCAACTGCACAGTATTTCTGCCCGGCCTGCCATATCACAGATCTAAGGTAGAAGTAATACAGAGACAGTTTGTGAAAGTGCTTCGCAAACAATAAAGTGCACTTAGATTATTGTAGCCAGAAGGAAGGTTACTTGGCCAGACTAGAATCTCTCTCCTAAGAAGCTGAACTCCCTCATCTAGTCATTCACTGTCCCGGGTGACTGCTCACTTTCTCACTTCCACCTCCAGCTGCAATCAGCAGTCCTGGAAGGTAGGGGCTTTTGTCTGAGCATCTTTGTATGCTCATCAGCTCATTGAATCTTAACTGAATAAATGTTTGTGTGGTGTTTTACAGTCTATATAGATCTGCATGTAAACCATTTCGTGTGTTCCTCACAAACACCCCCATGTTTACCATAACCCTTTTAAGTAAGCACTAACCTTTCATTTAATCATCCCAACTCTATGAAGGCAGGTGTAGTGTTATCTCTATTCCAGATGGGGAAGCTGGAGCACAGAGAGGTAAGGGAACTTGCTCAAGGTCACACAGTAAATAAGTGACAGAGTTGGGATACACTCCCAGGGTGGTGGCTCCAGAGATTATCTTCTATAGCATGATAAACTGGCTCTTGGCAATTCCCTTGTAGCATCTATTTCCTTTTTATAGACATGGGCCGTGTCATTTAACCACTACAGGAGTCCTACAAGGCAGGTAATTCCATTATCCTGAAAATGAGCAGTAAAGTGATTTTTATGAATCCTCACAGTATCTGAGCAGGATTCATACCAGGTATTATAGCCTAAGTCTGGTTTTCTTCCTGTCAGAGGTACCTCTCTGATAATAGAGGTAAAAACAAGCTTCTTCCAAGGTGCTCTAGAGATAATTGAGATAACAAAGGGCAAGTGGTTTGATTTTCTTGGGAAGAAAGGTTCTTGAGAAACTTAACATTTGATTATTGTTCCTGCGTTTTCAGTGAGGAGCAGCAGTGTGGGGGTGATGCCAAATATCAATCAGCCAGCGAACAGATCAGTCATCTTCTGGGTAAGTGTGCGCATCAAATTAGCATTTTAGGAGCAAGGCAGAGAATGAAGTTTCTGATAAGTCTCTCTTCAAAATACACACCAGCCTTCAGAGATTCACTTCAGGTATTTCTGACATCCAACATGCACAGGATTTTCACAAGAAAGTTAGTAATCCTAAAACTCTCCTAGGCAATCAGCACCCTGCTTAGAAATTTTAACAATAATAATTCTGAAGAAAGCAGTAAATTCTACTTCCTTATTTTCCAATTTCACATACCCTACAGTGGTCATATGTGGGATGTTGTTGATTTCTAAAGAAAAACCTAGTTTTACCCAGTGGAATTTTTGCAAGGGTGGAAAGTTACAAAAGGTGATTACTCAGTCAAGTCCACAAACCATCATTCACCATAGATATAAGAAACAAGATTGATTTTCAACTTGACTTGCTTGAAATGATCTAGGAATGTAAGAGGACACGTGGAAGCCTTAGAAGGCTTTTTTTTTTTCTTGTCACTTCAACTTTTATTCTTCTGTTGAAATTAGGATAAACAATTTTAATTATTTTTATGGTGTTTGATATGTTCCATTAACCTTTTCCCCAGCTTTATTGAGATATAATTGACATATGACATCGTGTCAATTTAAGGTATACAATGTGATGATTCGATATAGTATATATTGCAAAGTGATTACCACGGTAAGGTTAGTTAATACATCCTCACCTCACATAATTACTCTTTTGTGTGTGTTGAGAAGGATCATTTAAGATCGACTCTGTTAAACCATTCTATTCTCTGTTTCGAAGAGTTTGGCCTTTTTTTTTTTTAATTTCACATATGAAATCATACAGTATTTGTCTTTCTCTGTCTGACTTATTTCACTGAGAACGATCCCAGTAGAGTTCATTTTGGAGTATGCAACCCACCTCTGGCACTTACTAGCATGTATTTCTAGGCAAGACAATCTTGCCATCTGTAAAATGGGAATAAAAATAATACCAACTGGATTATAATAAGTGTTTGCTGGGTAACTACCATATATCAGATACTGTCAGAAAGCTGGAGATACAGCATATAACAAGGCAGGCTAGGCCCTTGATTCTATGGAGTGTACCTTATAGAGGTACTCAATAAATTGTTTGTGATTATAACATACTATTACTGTTACTGATATTTTTTATTGATTAGAATTTGATCCTTTTCTTCCATACCATTTTTTTCCAGAAAAGAATGTGTTGTTTCAATAGAAGTCATTTTCTTTGTCATGCTTAGTGAATTTTTTTAGTGTTGCTAATAGTGGTGTATGAGTTGTCTTATATTGTCCCCCCCAAAAAAAGGTACAGAAATTTGTTCTGCAGGGCCTGGCAATTTCTCAAGAGGCTAAAAATTCCTGGAGAGATACAAGGTCTTCTCAGAACGATCTCTGAAGAATGCGTGCTCATTACTGAGTGCACAAGGAGAGCTTGAATAAGAAGGGATCCTGGAAGCATCATAGATATGCAAGGCCCTCCGTGAAGGGCAACAGGGCTGTGGCCTCTGGAGAGACTCAGAGGGACATGCCCAGGAGGGGCTGAGAGGTGCCCTCAGACATGGGTAGCTGAAGAAAACTGCCAGGAGCATGAGGTACACATGTGTTGTGTTAGCTCTCTCCAAATATCTGCTCCAGGAAAGACCCCACAAAGAGTTGGAACCGATCACTTGCCTGCACAGCCTTGAGTAGACCCACCCACCTCACAGCTCCCCTTTGGAGCCCAAACAGACTTCTCTTCATCTGGATGCTTTTGTCTGGAGGCTCCTCTAGGGCTCTAGGACCTTCTGTAGGTCTGCACATCACCTCAGCCCAGTCTAATTACTGCTAGAAGCAGAGCTTTGAAACAGGACACAGGGATGAAGACTTAACTTTGGATTCACCTCTACATTTATTTATTAACAAAGATACTCCCTATCAATTTTTTGATAAGTGAATAAACATTCTTACAGTTTATAAAATTTTTAAAAATGGGGTAAGCATTCCTAGAGCTCTAGAAAAAGAAATTATTAGAGACGGAGGGGCGTTCAAGTCAACTGATCCAACCTCCTTGCTCAGAGCTGAGGGAAAGGCAATCTGGAGAAGGGAGGGGCTTCTTCTGCAGCCCTTTAATTAATATCTAAAAAATGTGGAACCAGGAACCAGATCTTCTGCATCCCAATCTAGTGCTCCTTCCACCTCTTGATCAATTTACAACCTGGAGCAGGAAATTTGACTATCCTTCTAATCTCCTCCCAACTTGTGCAGCTACAAAAATAGATACAATCTGGAAGCCCAGCCATGCCAAATATTGTGGCAGACTTCCCAGCCTCTCCTCCTCCCCCAGCTGATGGGAAGTTGAAGCTCCCTAACACTCTTGCTAGAAATGTGAAAATTGTTTCTCTTTTATTCTTTCTTATATTGAAATCCCACTGCCCAACCAGGTTCAAAGCCTATTCAGGATCCTCTGTCCAGAGGGAAGGGATCAGACAGGTCATCAGCTAAGCAGAGTCTCCTATTTCGGATTCTACAAATTTAAAAATATCAGAGACAATTATGAATATTTATGTTTAAAAAAGACCCAGACTAGTGATGAAGAAAAACACGAAGCCTTTGAGGGAAAACCTATGTGGCCACATGAGGTCTTTCTATGGGGGAGAAAAGGTTAAGAAGAGAGAAACAAACAAACAAAAAGTTTGGACTTGTTCAAAGATTAATTTGAAATGGTGGTTGGACCCTATGAGAGAAGCATTATACGTACAAAAGACAAGAGCATTTGAACATAGATGGACACTGAATTCAAGAAACTGTTTTTCTTCATGCTGATATTTGGCAGCATACTGGGAAGAGCAATGGAGACATACGTAAACGGATGCACACTGCAGCACTATTTGTAATAGAAAGACATGAAAATAATCCAAATCTCTTTCCATAGGAGACCTGTTAGAATTAACTATGGTGCCTACATAGCATGGAATATCATGAAGGCTAAGATCCATGTTCTGACATAGGATGGTGTCCAACATACATTAAGATACTACATGGTGAAAAGTAAGTCCCAGTACTGTATGATAGGATCCCATTTGATCTAATAAGAAATGTATGTATGCATATACATACAGACTATTCTAGAAGAATATGCAAGAAAATTAATGCTGGGAAATGCTAATAGAAAGAGAAGAACAATGGGAGGTTTTTATCATCTTTTATCTTTCTGATGTGAAGGTTCTACCATGAGAAGATAGTACGCCTACCATCTTTTTAATAAACCACGAAAATCTAATATTTTAAAAACTGCAAGAGGGGAGCCTGGGTGGCTCAGTCTATTAAGTGTCTGACTTTTGATATTGGCTCAGGCCATGATCTCATGAGTAGTGGGATCGAACCCCATATCTGAGTTCTGCACTGACAGTGTGGAGCCTCGTTAGGATTCTCTCTCTCTCTCTGCCCTTCTCCATTTGCTTGCTCTCTTTCTCAAAATAAATAAATAAATATTTTTAAAAAATTAAATTAAGATAAAATTAAGATAAAACCCACAAGAATAATCCAGAAAAATTGATTTTTTTCTCATAAATTCTAATTTATTAATAAACCTTCCATAACATATAAAATAATAATGATAATATCGTTAAATGAAAATATTCCCTTTTCTCCCTTCATGAAGACTTCAGCCCTTGTATAAAATTTATCCTCCCCATCCTTGCCATCACCCGCTGTAACTTTGAAGACTGCCACCACATAAAATTCTCAGTCACATGCTTTCTGGCTCTCTTTGTTTCCCAGAGCCCTAGGTTCATTCTACAACAGCCACCAGTCTTTGGTTACTTGCTGGATCTTATTATAATGTGTAGAGCCAGAACTCAGAACATCTTTTCTTTAGTCATAGCCCAGAGTTCACAAAGAACTGCCCCAACAAATCCAACCAAACCATCTCTATCCTCTTTTTTTGGTAAAAGAACAGATCAGGGGATTTCCTTAGTGGGTGCCAGTGAAGTCCAGCAAGGAATCTGCCCGGGTCTCTGCAAAGCAGTCACAGAAGCTCATGAAGAAGAATGGACTGGAGAACTTAGGAGACAAGGCTCACAGAGTTAACAAACATGTCCACAAAGCGTAGCATACTGATGATGACTGCCTGGATGCAGCCTCTAAATCTGGATGTGTCCAGATTGGGGCCCTTTCTTGCTCAATCTACTTTTCAGTGATTTGGAGGAAGACTGGAAAGCCATGTTTTCAATATTCACTAGCTTTTCACCCATCACAACTGATTTTCTTTCTGCTCCCACTTTATTAAAACATTCCAATCTCTGGACTTGAAAAGGTACAAATTGTATAATTTCTTTACTATGTTAGCAAGCTACCTGTCTGTATACTATAGGATTCCATTTGTATGACATTCTGGAAAAGGCAAAACTACAGTTCTAGAGAACAGGGGCAGGGCGGGAGTAGGCACTGGCCACACAGGGGCCATGTGTGTGAATGTCTTTGGAAGATGAAACTATTCCGTTTCATAACTGTGGAGGTGGATACATGACCCTATGTGTTTCAAAACCTACAGAACTATATGCCAAAAGAGGTTTGAATTTTATTGTCTGTAAATTTTAAAACGAATCCCCAAAAACATGTTTGTCATTTTAAGATCCTAATATTGATATTATTAATAATACAACATGGAAAAATAAAATGCTAACTACTCAGTTCATTAGCCCACATTGAAAACATGGAAATCACCTGGTTTCATTGGAGTTGAAATTAAGAATATCTGGCTGGACATATGCATGAGTTCATCACCTGGCCCCTGCCTGCCTCTGGAGTTTCCCCTCCAGTTACTGCTCTCCTCCCTTATTTCACATTCCCAGTCCTTAATGTAGCAGGTGGTTTCTTGCTCCTGTGCATTCACACAAACTCTTAATTGATAATGCCTTCACCGACCCCCCTCCATCTCCCTGTACCAACCCTTAGGGCCCTTCGCCTTTCAAATCCCAGCTTAGCCATCAGCTTCCTGGGCAAGTCTTCCCTGACTTTGATATAAATGTTGCTTATTTCTATCTCCACCCTTGTGATGCTGGACTGTGATTATGTATTGATTCACCTCATTAAAATGAGCTCCTGAAGGGTATGTACTGGGTCTTCTTAGTTGCTTCTAAATCCAAGGAACTCAGCATAGTGTGGGGTGCATAACAGCACTCAATAAATATTTGTAGACTTTAAACAATTTAAACAACTAATTTTTTCCCGACTAGGCAATCTAAATCACTAATTATGTGTTTGAAGAAGGGGGCATTTTTCCAAAAAAAGAATTCCCTAACAATTAATCAGTTTTCACTTTTCCAGCATTTTGTTACTGCTTGGGAGCAATTTTATACATTCAGAGGATGCAATCAGCAATAATCCATTTTATAGCATGTTTTGCAAGATGCATTCCCATATCTCATTTTAGTCCATTTTCCTCTAGTTCTCAGGCTTGCAACACCTTTGTACAGTGTGTGATTCTTAATTCTTCCCTGCAGTCCCTTATTCATAAGATAAGAGGACTGAAGTACATTTGACTTCAGCTGGGGCTTATCCGGATGCACCCAAAAGCAAAGGGAGAAATATTGGCAGACCACAGACAGGTTTGATACATTGCTGTGGAATCCTAGACTATTGCTTATGGTAAAAACCCAGGTGCCTTACTCAAATACTAAGGGATCTGAAGGGATTGGAGGAAGGGATTTCCGATCCCAGTATTCTGTATTCCCCACAGCTGACCTCATTCTCTGGCTAATGAGATAGGTCAAAGACATCTGGCTGTTTCAGACTGGGATTTGGACAACCGCTGGGATGAGCCCTTGTCCCCAGTGAGACTTCAGTAGGCTAGGTCTGCAAAATCTGCCAGCCTTGTTGTCACACTTGTTAAAGTCTGGCAAGTCAAGGTTCTGGATAGAGTTGGGGATGCAGGCTTACCACTAGAGGTCTGGACAGGGTACAAATATTGGCAAAGCAAGGCTTGGGGGCATGGCCTAGGGGCCTTGACAATACCACTATGAACACAGTATCTTAGAAGAGTGGCGTAGAAAACGTGTGCTGTCATCTCTCTGACCCTCAGTTTCCCTATCTGTCAATGATAATGTTTTCATTAGAACTAATGATTTCTGGGGCACCTGGGTGGCTCAGTCAGTTGAGCATCCAACACTCAGGTTTGGCTCAGGTCATGATCTCATGGTTTCATGAGTTTGAGCTCTGTGTTGGGCTCTGTGCTGACAATGTGGAGCCTGCTTGAGATTTTCTGTCTCTCTCTCTCTCTCTCTCTCTGTCCCTCCCCCATTATCTCTGTCTCTCTCAAAAGTAAAGAAATAAACTTAAAAAAAACTTAAAAAAAGAAAGAACTAATGATTTCTAAGGCTTCTTTCCTGACCCCAACTTAGATAAAATGGTTTGGTCACAAACAAGGCCAGGCAGGAACAGAGGACAAGGCATTTCAGAGCTCATGGTAAGCTGGACTTCATGCTGAGCTAAAGAAGGACACAGGTAAGAGCAGCCCCCAGGGACTCCAATAGCCCTTGGGGAAGCTGTCCCCTAGAAGAGCTAAATTTCCCAGGCCAGCTAACAAGCTGTCTGCTTAGAGGATATTTGTCCAAGGAAAGGCCTTCAGAGGCCCACACAGCAGCACATGGTCAATCCACTAGGGGCTCAGTGTCCCAGGCAAGAATCCTGGGATTTCTCAGCCCAGCTGCCCTGCCTCTACACTGGGTCAGGCTTGGCACTGCCTTTCCACCTCCTTTTAAGCACCTGCTCTCCCCGACCTCCAATGCATACTTTATTAGGAAGCAGCATACATGGTGGAAATACAGCAATTTTAGAGTCTGAAGCCCTGGCTTTGGGTCTCAGCCCTGACTGTTATGCACTTAAGTGACCTTGGGTAGATTATTTTCCCTACCTCTACCTCAGTGCTCTTTATCTGTAAAATGGAAATTGTATCACCCACCTCCAAAGATGTTTCCATGATTCAAATCAGATCACTAAATAGCTGTGCTCTGTAAACTGAAACACTAGATAAACCTAAGCCATTAGCCACATCAAATTATTTTGGGAAATTGTTAGGGTCTAAATGATGCATAAATAAAACCAGAGCTAGAGAGAAAGCCTCTCTATGCCCTGTGCAGACTCGCTGTCTCCTATCCTTCATCTGGTGATTTCCCCCACCCCGACCCTCCCCTCCAGCCTTCCGGGCTTGGCTGTGGGGCCAGCCAGCCTGTAACAGGCCGGCTCACTGCTCAAACCAGACAGTCCCCAGGGCTGGAGCTTGCGCCTGTCAGCCTATCAGCTGGCATACTGACAGACAAGGAATACGGCCAATAAATGTCTAATCAGGATGATATCAATTCTCAAATCTGGCAATTCAGCATAGTGAATCCAAAGGAGTAGCAGGCAGTTCTATAGACTAGGGGTCTGCCGGCCACAAACCCTGGAACTTCAGGGCTGTGCGTATTATGGGAGGGGGACAATCTGGGGAAAAAGCACATCAGCATACCTCGCACAGGAGGCAGTACATGGCAGTGGAAAATGCAACGTTGAGTCCCCAGACTCTCCAATACCAAGACCTGCTGTGCTATGAACTGACTACACAACCTTGGCCAGATTGCTTAACTTCTCCAAGCCTTGGTTTTCTTATTGTAGAATGGGTGTTACAATAAAGGATAACTCTAATAGCTCCAAGCTTTTCCTTTGGCCTGAGAAGGAATCTCACTGGTGAGGCCACTGGTAGTTGACAGTGGGTGTGACTCAAAAACCCTGAATGAGCCCAGTGTGTCTTTGGCTGCTCAACAGATGGAGGAAAAGGACCATCTGAGGCAACTGGAGGCCCTTGAGGATAATTTCTGTCGGAGACATTTCCAAACTAGGGAGAAGAGGGGCATTGCTCTCAGTGGAAACAATTCTGAGTTTGGAAGCCCTCAGACCCATCTCAGGGTCCCACAAAAACTAAATGTAAAATTGTATGCATAAATGCTCCAGGAATTTTTCTGGGGAGGAAGTCCAAAGCTGTAACCAGATTCTCAGGAGCATCCCTGACTCACGGAAGGGAAAGAACAGTTATTCTAAGCTGCCATATTGACTTCCACACCTGAATCACACCCTTCTAAGTCCTATTCCCTGGAGGTGGCTTCTGTGGACCATGACCATGGCCAAAGGAAATTGCCACCAGCTTCTATCTGCCTTGCCTGGCATGATCTTTATTGTCTTCTTTCATTTTTATGTATATTTGTAAACAAATTTTTAGTGAATACATAGTACCTTTATAGCCACTCAGAACAACAAAGTTTCTTTTTTTTAAGTTTTAACTTTTAAGTCCATTATTTAACCCAAGAAACAAGAGTTAACAAGGGCAGGGTTTACCACTTTGTCTCAACAAACACAATTTAGATGTGCTGTTTCTAAAGAAAACCAAAACAGAGCAAATAATTAAGTTAAAAACAACAGCATCAATTTAGTGGTTTACCAATTAGCAATTCACTCGAACATGTATTGAGTAAATGCCTAGCTCACAGAACATCATGCTTAGTGCTCCTAGCCTAATTGGCCTCTCTGCAACAATTAGCATGGCTGGCCTCTGTCATCTATACCACCACCTTCCCTTGGTCTTGGTGACAGACACTTCTCAGACACTCTGTGGGTTTCATGTGCAGGTTCTCTCCTCTGTCTTTGTGTGCTCCCCTTAGATATTGGCTCTTCGCACAGGCCCCTTGTTTTCTGGCTGGCTATCTCACTGATGGTTACCCTTGCTTCTATGACTTTGGAGACGATTTCTACCCTAATGATTCCCAAATCTGTAACTCTAGCCCAGGTATCTAGAAAGAATTCTAGGTCTATAAGTCAGTCGCTTACTGAAACCTACATCTGAAGGTCCTACAGGCATTTATTTTATTTTTTCTTTAAACTACATCTTTATTTTATTTTAAGTAAGCTCTATACCCCACGTGGGGTTTGAACTCACAACCCTGAGCTCAAAAGTTACATGCTCTACCAACTGAGTCAACCAGGTACCCTTAGAAATATGTCTTTAGTTTGACACTTTTAGTTGCAGATGTAAGACATGATGACATGTGACATGCCCTGTTACAAGTTGTATTGCTACATTTTATGAAACACATTTAATCCTTAGATGCAGAACTTTGCAAATAATTGCTTTTTTTCCCCTTAAATAGTTTATTGTCAAGTTGATTTCCATATAACACCCAGTGCTCATCCCCACAAGTGCCCTCCTCCATGCCTATCACTCCCCTTCCCCTCTCCCCCCACCCCCATCAGCCCTCAGTTTGTTCTCAGCATTCAAGAGTCTTTCATGGTTTGCCTCCCTCCCTCTCCCCAACTATTTTTCGCCCTCTCCTCCCCCATGGTCCTCCATTAAGTTCCTCCTAATCCACCTATATGTGCAAACATATGGTATTTGCTCTTCTCTACCTGACTTATTTCTCTCAGCATAACGCCCTCAAGTTCCATCCATGTTGCTACACATGGCCAGATTTCATTCTTTCTCATTGCCATGTAGTATTCCATCGTATAGATAAACCACATCTTCTTGATCCATTCATCAGTTGATGGACACTTAGGCTCTTTCCATGTTTTGGCTATTGTTGAGAGTGCTGCTATGAACATTGGGGTACATGTGCTCCTATGCAACAGAATTTCTGTATCCCTTGGGTAAATTCCTAGCAGTGCTATTGCTGGGTCCTAGGGGAGTTCTATTGTTAATTTTTTGAGGAACCTCCACACCATTTTCCAGAGGGGTTGCACCAGTTTACGTTCCCACCAACAGTGTAGGAGGGTGCCCGTTTCTCCACTTCCTTGCCAGCATCTAGAGTCCTCTGATTTTTTCATTTTAGCCACTCTGATCGGCTTGAGGTGGTATCTCAGTGTGGTTTTGATTTGTATTTCCCTGATGAAAAGGGACATTGAGCATCATTTCATGTGTCTGTTCGCCATCTGGATGTCCCCTTTGGAGAAGTGTCTGTTCATGTCTTCTGCCCATTTCTTCACTGGATTATTTGTTTTTCAGGTGTGGAGCTTGGTAAGTTCCTTATAGATTTTGGATACTAGCCCTTTATCTGATATGTCATCTGAAAGTCCTACAGGCATTTAAACTCAACATGTCAGAAGCCAAACTTCTTATTCCTCCTCCAAATCATGGTCTTCCTCTTGTGTCTCCTATTAATGCATCCAAGCAAGAACCAAGGATGTTTGACTCCCTCTTTCTTGCCATATCCAGTGATCCTAAACATGTCAGTTCTTCCTCAGTACCCTCAGTAACTTTAGAATCCATTAGCTACTGTACTAACCTCACTCACAAGGTGATGGCAACAGCCTTCTATCAGGCCTCTTTGCCTCCATTCTTGCCTGCTTTGATCTATTCTTGATGCAGCAGTCAGACAGAACTCCTTAAGAGCTCACCAATGCCTTCAGGATAAGGTTGAGATTGTCTTACAAGTTCCTCTGCCTCTGACTCCATCATCCCTGACTACTTCTCTAGACTCCCACCTATTGTCATCTGTAGTAGTTAAGATTGAGATTCCAGCTGCGAGAACAAAGACACAAATATCATAGCAGCTTTTAAACAAGGTAGATGATTATTTTTTTTCTCTTTCATATGCCAATCTAAGTTCAATTCTGGACTTAAAGAAGTTCAGGACTGATAGAGGAACCCTGTTTCCTTTTATCCTGTGGCTCCATAGTTTTCACTATGCAGGTTCCATCCAAGATGGTCTAAGGTGGTTGTTCCTGCTGCCACCATCGTTTCCCTTGCCAACCAACAGGGAAGGGCTAGAGAGACAAGGGAAGGATCCAGAAAAGGTAACATATGACATCCGGCTACATCCTATTGGCCATTATTTAGCTACTTGTCCACACGTGGCTGCAAGGGTACCTATGAAATAGAGTGCTAAGCAGCCGTGTGCTTACTCGTACTTGTTTCAACTTAAAACTTTGTAGGTACACCTGGGTGGCTCAGTTGGTTAAGTGTCCAACTTCATCTCAGGTCATGATCTGAGGTCCATGGGTTCGAGTCCTGCTTTGGGCTCTGTGCTGACAGTTGAGAGCCTAGAGCTTGCTTCAGATTCTGTGTCTCCCTCTCTCTCTGCCCCTCCCTCACTCATACTCTGTCTCTCTCCATTCAAAAATGAATAAACATTAAAAAAAAATTAAGAAAAGACTTTGTAATCACTGAGAAGCCTTTCCATCCCACAGGATGGTGTCCTTCCTCTCCTAAAGATCTTATTACACTTAATTTTAGTTACTGGATCACTTATCTATCTTCCCATCTAGGTTATGAGATTCTTTAGAACTAGAATTGCATCTTGTTTATTTTGTTTCCTCAATGTTTGGCATGATGCCTTATGTATAATGGGTTATCTATACATGTTTGCTGGTTGGATTAATGAAAATAAATTAACTAAAAGTAGGACCCCCAAATTTTGTATACACAATATGAACTTAACTATGAAAAAAACAACCACAAAAACAAAAAGACGTACCACCTCAAAAAAACAAAAACCGAAACCTAAAACAAACAAACAGACAAAACATGAAAATAGTCCTAAATGGAAATATGTCAAAGTGTTAACAGAGGTTGCTGATAGGCAATGAAATCTGGGGTACTTACTTTCTCCTTCTACTAGTATTATTTTAATATTTATTTATTTTTGAGAAAGAGAGAGACACACACACACACACACACAGAATCCAAAGCAGGCTCCGGGCTTTGAGCTGTCAGCACAGAGTCTGACGTGGGGCTCGAACTCATAAACCGTGAGATTATGACCTGAGCCACCCAGGTTAAGTTGGACGCTTAACCAACTGAGCTACCCAGGTGCCCCTCTGGCAATATTATTTTAATTGGGGTGGGGAGATAACATAAAAAACAAAGATGGAAATTTTGCTACTTTTAATTCATATTAAGATCTTTAAAAATTTCACCTAACAAATGACCATTATATTGTTTTAGAGCCATTAGTCTTTCAAAACATCAAGGAACCAACTTAGAATGAACCTTTTTTAGGTTAACATTTACAGTTAGCAATCACTAAGTCCAGCTTGGCCATTTTATAGATGGGAAAATCAAGGTCCAAAGAAAAGAAGGGGCCTCCATGTATATGGTCTTTCTAAAAAAATACATGCACTTAAAAATTATACAATAAAGTATTGTTGATTATGGGCACAATGTTGTACAACAGAACTCTAGAATTTACTCATCTTGCATAATTGAATTTTTATGCCATTTGAACAGTAACACTCCATGTCCCCCTGACAACCACCATTCTATTCTGTTCCTATGAGTTTGGCTGTTTTAGATACTTCATATGAGAGGAATCATGTATTTGTCCTTTTGTGACTGGCTGATTTAATTTAGCACAACATCCTCCAGGTCCATCCCGGTTGTGGTAAATGGTAAGTAGCAAATGAATGGCACCCATTCATAAAAGACATTAGGTTGTTTTCATATCTTGATTATTGTGAACTATGTTGTAGTGAACATAGGTAAGCTCATATCTCTGAAATGTTGATTTCAAGTCTTTTAGATATATCCCCAGAGGAAGGATTGCTAGATATTGTGATAGTTCTGTTCATAGTTTTAAAAGGAACTTCCATATTATTTTCCATAGTAGCTGCATCATTTTACACCCCCACCAATAGTGTTCCAGGGCTCCAATTTCTCCATAGTCTTACCAGTCCTTGTTACCTTTGTGGGGTTTTTTTAGTGGGAGTTGGGGGTGGATAATAGCCATCCTAACAGGTATGAGGTCATATTTCACTGTGGTTTTGATTTCCATTTCCCTGATGATCAGTGATATTGAGCATCTTTCTATATATCTATTACCCATTTGTATGTCTCCTTTGGAAAAATGTCTATTTGAGTCCTCTGCCCATTTTTCTATTTATTACTATTATTATTATTATTATTTTGCTATTGAGTGGTAGGAGTTCTTTAAACATTTTGGATATTAACCCCTTATCAGATACATGGTTTAAAAATATTTTCTCCCACTCTATAGGCTTCCTTCCTTTGATTTTTCCTTGGTTGTGTTTTTTAGTTTGATGTAATCCCACTTGTTTCTCTTTGTTTTTGTTTCTTGTGCTTTTGGTATCATATCCAAGAAATCATTGTCTAGACCAGTATCATGAAGCTTTCCCCTTTTCTCTTTTTCTAGGAGTTTTATAGATTCAGGCTTTATGTTTAAATATTTAATCAATTTTTTAGACAGAGAGCAGTGGCAGAAGAGGGGCAGAGAGAGAGGGAGACAGAAGATCTGAAGCAGGCTCTGCACTGACAGCAGCAAGCCTGGTGTGGGGCTTGAACTCACAAATTGTGAGATCATGACCTTAGCTGATGTCAGATGCTTAACCAACTGAGCCACCCAGGCATCCCTTAATCCATTTTGAGTTGATTTTTGCATATGGTATAAGATATAGATCCAATATCATTCTTTTGCATACGAATATCAGTTTTTGCAATAGCATTTATTGAAGAGAGTATCCTTTCCTCATTGTTTTTTCCTGGCACCCTTATTGAGGATCAGTTCACTGTGTATGCATGGGTTTATTTCTGGGCTTTCTATCCTGTTTCATTGGTCTATATGTCTAGATGGTCTATATGCCAATACCTTACTGTTTTAATTACTATAGCTTTGTAATATATTTTGAAATCAAGAATTGTGATGCCTCTCATTTGTTCTTCTTTCTCAGGATTGCTTTGGCTATTCAAGATCTTTTGTGGTTCTAAATGAATTTTAGGATTATTTTTTCTATATCTAAAAAAGATCATTGGAATTTTGATAGGGATTGCAGTGACTCTAGATTACTAGTGTCTAGTATGGACACTGTAACAATGTTAAATCTTCAAACCATGAATATGAGTTATATTTCCATTTATTTGTGTCTTCTTTGATTTCTCTCATCAATATTTTATAGTTTTCAGAGTGCATATCTTCCATTTCCTTGGTTAAGTTTATTCCCAAGTGTTTTATTCTTTTTGCTGCTATAGTAAATGGGCTTGCTTTCTTAGTTTCCTTTTCAGATAATTCATTGTTAGTGTATAGAAATGAAACTCGTTTTTGCATGTTGATTTTGTATCCTGAATTTGTTTATTAGCTTAACCTGATTAGCGTGTGGCTCTGGATATATCAGATTTGGTTCTATTCTTTAGGACATGCCTTTGATGTTTTAAAATTTTTGATTGTTTTCATTTTCAGCCATAAGTAACTGCCGGTCTAGAAATGATGCATCCCACTGTGTGCATGGCTCAATTTGGTGCCTTGGCCAGCGCACTGGAAATAAATGATGGAATCAATCCTGGTGGCCCACTGCAGATGCCACCACATCACAGCATTCTGAGACAAGGCCATTTGTCTATAGCTCTTCTAGGAAGAAGCTTCTGGCAGAGCCCTTCAAAATAAAAGGTGAGGCTGCCAGATGTATTTATTTTTCCTGACATGATTATGGAGGCTATTTCATGACAATTTTAAATATATATATGAATTTATTCTTCTTTCCACTTAGCTCTTTACCCATCAGTTATGTGAGCTTGCAGAGGGCACAGAGGGGCAAGTCATTTTTTAAAAGACTTTAAAAAGCAGACAAATTCAAGGAGGAACTGGTAGCTTGGTTTTCCATTTCCCCTGTTGCATGCTATGTTCTGGGAAGTTAGGCTTCTTCCTCAGTATAAACATTGTATGAGCATGTCTAGCTCAGCATCTTTATTCACGGCTTCTCCTGTCCCTTGAATTTTCTCTCCCAGCCTCCATACCTGCTAGTGTTATCGGTCTTCCTGAAATTCCTGAAATCTCTGATCTCACCTGCCTCAGAACTCCTAGTTCAAATTTAATTTTTCACGTGAATCTGCTGTTTCCCCACACTGTGGCTTTCCTGAAGGTAAGGACTGTGTCTGATCCATCTCCATTTGAGTGACTCGCACTCACTAAGCCCTCAGGACATTCTGGTTGAATCAGTCAGATTGTCTAAAATCCAACCCTTGAGGGCAGCTTTGCTCCGGGATTTGAGCCAAAACTCTTTTCCCAGCTAGCCCAGAGCTTCTAGCTCTCATCCACAGATCTTTGGAACCAAGGCCTCAGCTTGTGGAAAAGTAGAAAAGACTGTGAGGCTGGCTGGTGGAGGTGAGTTCTGGGTGCAAGTCCAATCTCATCCACCGCTAATTGAAAGAGTCATTTCATGTCTTCCAAAAACAGGGTTTTTTTTCCAACTGCAAAATGATTATTGTTGCACAGGTTGTAAGGATTCATTGAAGTAGTATACCCAAAACAGCTTGCAGACAGGTTAAAACTGAAAAAAAAAGCAACTTTGTGCATCTGTGAACATTACCTTTTTCTTTCTCCACTTAAAGGCATCACTGTTTGTTTCTTTTCCATCCAGGAAACATATCCACAACACTGCTATTCACAAAATTCATCCTAGCACAAGATGCCCTTGCCTAGAACAAACAGCAGTTTCTAGAATTTCAAATTCCATAACTGCAAATGGAGTCATTCAAGAATACCATGATCAGTGCCATGCCTGGTGTCTACTATGAGGGTCCAGAAATAGTTATAAAAATCAAATGATCCCTCTATTATCATAGAGAGCCAATATGTCCTGGAGGGATTCATGTTAGCAGGAATGCCTAAATGGTGACAATAAAAGGGTATATGGAAATGGAGTTGCTACAAATTATGCTGGCCATCCAATGTAAAGATCCATTGTTTAGCTCCCTTTGTTCACAATGCTGCCGGCACACCAGCATCCTACATTTCCTTTTCCATGGCTAAATCCACTTGAGGGAATGCAGAATATTTCTGCAGCCTTCTTTTTGTGAATAGGGCCTGGTCATACAAATACAACATGGATCCTTCATCTTTCCATTATTTAATATGTAGAATTTTTTTAACTTTTTAAAAATTTTATTTTAGAGAGAGAGAGAGAGAGAGAGTGTGTGTGTGTGTGTGTGTGTGTAAGCAGGAGAAAGAGTCAGAGGGAGAGGGAGAGAGAGAATCTTAAGCATTCTCTCCACCTGGGATCATGAACTGTGCCAAAATCAAGAGTTGACAGTCAACAGACCATGCATCTCTCAATATGTAGAATTTATATAATGTGAAAATTCATCTTTTATCTTGATTCTAGACATGGGAGAGCTCATATATGAGTCTAAGAAAAATATCCTTGGTGACAAGGTACCTGAGGCTCTTGTATAATGCAACATGTCCAGAGTCCAGAAGAAGAAAATATTATTGGGTGAGACCTGGCAAGATAAACACCTCTGAATTGGGGGCAAAGGTCACCGTGACAGGTCACTCCTCCTGCCTACCCTATAAATACTACTTTTCATTCGATATGAGTTGTTATAGTGATGGAGGTAGTGGCACTGAACTTAGAGGGAAACAGGAAATGTGCTATTGGCTATGGCTTCTCTTCTCTCCTGTCATGCCTCCTTCACATCTCCTTTTCCAACCATAGTCTGCCAAGTAAACCTTTAACAAACCTTCTGGCAAACCTTACCCCACACATTTCTTTCACCCAATTGCTCTCTTTCAGATACTCCTTCACTGATTAGTTCTTTTCAGATTGATAACTTCTTAGGATTATCTACAGATTTTAGATTTGACCTTCTTCCATTAAAATTATGCACTGAAGGCCTTAGGCTAAGGAAGCACCCAGGTTCCTGGAATACTGCTCTTGCTAAGACTTCTGAGCACCCAGGTCCCTGATTTCTGAAAGAGAATATTGGGCACACTATAAACATATCCTCTCTTATAGGTTTATAATCCCCTATGAGAGTCTCTCATTGGGTTAAAGCTCTGACACTTCAGAAGAATATACATTGTCACTAAATGAGAAGTTCAGTGGTCCCTAAATAAAGGTTGACTTCTGCATTGTTTACTCAGCTAGAAAATACCTTTTTGAGAAAGGGCTTGGAACTGGAATTGGTTGTAGGCTCAGCAAGGGTGGACTGTACAACATGGAGCCTTAGGAAAGTCTGCAGCCTCTTGGGCAGTCTTGGTAAATGAGAAGAGCTCAGATGAATGGGAGGGAGATGGGAAGCCTTATTCTACCTTGTGCTGGTCAATCCATAGTTGGATTACCACACCTAATCACTTCATAGGAGTCACATAACTTTAGTCCTCAAAGAGAAGAGGAGTAGGATGGATAAAGGATTGGATATGTAACAGATCTGAAGAAACAGGGACTCTTTAGTTTGCAGGGGGAAAGGCATTTTAGGCTCTATAAGAGCTGCTTCCAAATATCCAAAAGGTCGTCACCTGGAAATGAGATCAACCATGTTCTATGAAACCAATGGCTGAAATTAACTTTTGCTCAACATTAAGTATACCTCTTATAACAGAGCTGCTCTTCTCAGTAGAAGAGTCTGCCTTGTGAAGGAAGGAGCCCCTCACCACTGAGAGTATCCAGAGGTCCTATAGCAAACCATTAAGAACATGGTTTAAGAGAATCCAACTTTTGGGACTCAAGGTTGATGATCTCCAATAGCTTTCCAAATTCCACGAAGTTTTCATGCCAAAAGAGAGTCCAGGACCTAATTCCAAAGAGCAGTCTTTTCTCCCACCTCCCTTTCTGTTCCCAGCACACTAATTTTCTCTCCTTTGGTGCTGGTAGGAAGCAGGACTCCATGAGAGCTGGTAAGTGAGACAAGGCTCTGCCCAGCCCTCTCAGCGTGATTGGCAATTAGCTGGACTCCAGCTTTCCAGGACTCACAAGCTCCCAGCAGGTTGTGACACTCCACAGTGCTTATTTAGAACCCAGGGAAGGAGGCAGCCACAGGTAGCAGGAGCTTAATTCTGAACCCATGCTAACCAAACATTAACATTTGCATTTAAAAAACAGAGCAGGAAAAAGAGCAATGAAAACTCTACTCAATTAAAGCTGTTTGCAAATGCAAATATGCCTGACACAGAAAAGAAAGGGGCTCCAGAGTGGCTACCCCTCTCTGCTGACATTTGTGACCAGACAGAAGAGGGGAGTATATACAAATGGTGGAGGAAGGAACTGTAGTGGATGGGGAGTGGGGGATGAGGAGGGACAGAAAGATAATTTGGTTCTATACCATGAAACCTATAATTTCACTCTGACATGAAAATTAGCTCTGTAGCTAATTAGCTTTCTAGTATCATTTGCTGCCATAGAAAGGACAAAAGTTTATGAATTTATGAACCTACCTGAAAAAGAAAATGAAGACGACAAATTTGCAAGAGGGGATTAGCTGACTCAAATGACAGGGGCCATTTCAGAGAATTAGGCCTGTCACTGCCTTTGAGCTCTGATGAGCCTACAGAGGCAGGCCTTGGGTTGTGTCTGTACACAGTTACCACTGTGGCTGGCTTGGCCTCTCTGAGGAGCCCTCCAATATTTGGAAGACCCTGCCTTCTCATACTGTGCTGGACTCTCCTCTGCAGCAACCTACCACTGGTCCTAATTGTGCCCCTCTTGAGCCACTGAGCGCACTTTCCCTCCTCCTGCCCAGGACAAGCTTTGAAGCAACGTGTAAGTCAGACCACAATTTCACTTGGAAGCTGGCCTTCTTACCCTATCAAGCATCTAGCTCCCTTGTTTGTCTCTACGAAGCTCTATGTAATCCATTTAGGTTTAGAGCCTTCTGGAAGCTTCTAGAACTCAGCTTGACCTTGCGACATCGCTCCTTTATTTTTATTTTCTTTAAAATATAATCATGGGGGTGGTGGGTGCCATGGGTGGCTCAGTCAGTTAAGCATCCTAGTTCAGCTCAGGTCATGATCTCATGGCCCTTGCAAGCCCTGCGTCAAGCTCCATGCTGACAGCTCAGAGTCTGGACCCTGCTTTGGATCCTGTGTCTCCCCCCACCCCCCGCCCCTCCTCTGCTCACACTCTGTCTCTCTCTGTCTCTCAAAAATAAACAAACATTAAAAAAAATTTTTTTAAATAAAATATAATCATGGTATGACAGAAAAATTGGCAGGATATAATACCTAACTTATGTAACTCCCATAGAAACACTGATTTTAACAACCACTCATGAATGATAATACCTTTATTGGAGTCCAGGAGTACATTGAGAGGTTCCAGCATCCAGGTGAAGCAAAAAATCCAAGAATAGATGCACAGAAGGGTATAAGAAGAGCATTTCATTTCACCAGCACCAACTCTCCCCCGGGGGGCACAATTTAGGACTAAGAAAGAACCCCTTGGTCCACAATTTTTCCCGCAAGGAAAAGTGAGAGCAAAGTGAGTACCCAACTTCCCTAGTTTTGCAGGACACTGCTCATGACCCACTTTTGTCTCATCCCACCCAGAACACTCAGGGGATAGGCATAACCAAATCATCTGGAAGCAGCTAGGAACAGAAAAAAAGGATAGGGATTCACAGTATCCAGCACATGGATCTCAACAACCACTCACAGATACTAACCAGCTTGCAGGCTCCACTAGAAGCCCTAGAAGAGATAAACAAAACTAAAAGCTAATTTTTTGAAAAGATAAACAAAATTGACAAACCTTTAGTTAGAGTAAGTAAAATGGTGAAAAGGGGCACCTGGGTGGCTCAGTAGGTTAAGGGTCTGGCTTTTGATTTTGACTCAGATCATGATCTAACGGTTGTGAGATTGAGCCCTGCATCAGCTATGTCTTGAGTGTGGAGTCTGCTTAAGATTCTCTCTCTTTTTCCCTCTGCTCTACCACCCTCTAAAATAAAGGGAAAAAAAAAACTTTTTAAAGAAAGAAAAAAGGTGAGAAGACTGAAATAAATAAAATTACAATTGAAAGATGAGGCATTATAACTGATTCCACAGAAATACAAAGGATCATAAGATACTACTAGGAACAATTATATGCCAACAATTGGATAGTCTAGAAGAAACAGCTGAATTCCTGGAATCATACAACCGATCAAGATTGAATCATAAAGAAATAGAAAATCTGAACAGACCAATAACAAGTAAGGTGATTGAATCAGCAATCAAAAACCTCCAAACTAAGAAAAGCCCAGGACCAGGCATCTTCACCAGTCAATTCTACCACACACTTAAGAATTAACATCAATCTTTTCTCAAATTCTTCTAAAAATTTGAGGAGGAGGGAACACTTCCAAACTCATTTTAGAGGGCAGTATTATACCAAAGTCAGACAAGGACACTACACGACAAAAAATTACTAGCCAATATCCTTGATGAACATAGATGCAAAAATCCTCAACAAAATAATACCACACCCATTAAAAAGCACATCAAAAGAATCACACAGCATGATCAAGTGGAATTTATCCATGGGATAAAAGACTAGCATATGCAAATCAATATGTGGAACATACCACATTAACAGAGTGAAAGATAAAACTCATATGATCACCTCAATAGATGAAGAAAAAGCGTTTGACAAAATCTGATATCTTTTTATGATAAAAACTCTCAAGAAATTGGTATGGAAAAAAACATATCTCAACATAGTAAGGGGCATATATCAGAAGCCCGCAGCAAATATCACATGCAATGGTGAAAAGCTTCCTCTAAGATCAGACACAAGATAAGGATGCCCACTCTCACCACTTCTATTCAACATAGTATTGGAAGTCTTAGAGCAGTTGTACAAGAAAAAGACATAAAAGGCACCCAAGTTAGAAAGTAAGAAGTAAAGTTGTGTCTGTTTGTAGGTGACATGAGTCTATATATAGAACACTCTACAGAGTTTACCCAAAAGCTGTTAAAATTAATAAATTTGGTAAAGTTACAGGATACAAAACCAACAGAAAAACCAGTTGTGTGTCTATACACTAATAACAAACTATCCACAGAAAGAAATTAAGAAAATAATCCCATCTGTGGTAGAACCCCCCCAAAATAAAATATTTAGAAATAAATTTAACCAAGGAGGTGAAAAATCTGTACACTGAAAATTATAAAACATTGATGAAAGATCTAGCAATCCCACTCTGGAAGCTGCGGGCTTCTGAAATCTATATCTTAAGATATCTGCACTCCCCAGTTCACTGTAGTATTATTTATAGTAGCCAAGATGTATTTATGATGTGTATATATGTACATATACATTATATACAATGGAACATTATTTAGCCATAAAAAAGCAGCATATTCTGCCATTTTTAGCAATGTGGATGAAACTGGATGATGTTAAGCTAAGTAAAATAGTCCAGAAACACGGAAAGACATTGTATGATTTCACTTATACAGAGAATATAAAAAAGTCAAACTTATGGAGGCAGAGAGTGGAATAGTAGTTGCCAGGGGCTGGTGGCTGGAGAAAACAGAGAGACATTGGTCAAAGAATATAAACTTTCAGTTATAAGACAAATAAGTTCTGGACATCTAATGTATAAAATGGTGGTAATACTTATCAATATTGTATTGTATACTTGAAATTTGCTAAGAGAGGAAATCTTAAGTGTTTTCATCAGGGGAAAAAGGGAACTAAGTGAGGTTATGAATATGTTAAGTAGCTTGATGTGGTAATTATTTCACAGTGTAAATGTATACCAATACATCACATTGTACAACTTAACTATATATAAATATTGTCAATTATACCCCAATAAGGGTGGAAAAAATGAAGAAGATATAAATAAATGGAAAGATATCTCATGTTCATAGACTGGAAGAATTAATACTGTTAAAATGTCTATACTACCCAAAGCAATCTACGGATTCATTACAATCCCCATCAAGATTCCAGTGACATTTCTCATAGAAATAAAAAAAAAAATCCTAAAACTCATATGAAACCACAAAAGACTCCCAATAACCAAAGCAATCTTGAATAAGAACAAAATTGGAGGCATCGCATTTCCTGATTTCAAAAAATTATATTACAAAGTTACAGTAATTAAAACAGTAGGATACTGGCATAAAAACGGACATACAGACCAGTGGAAGAGAATAAAGTGCCAGCAATAACCCACATATTATGGTCTAATTTTTTACAAAAACATCAAGAATACAAAATGGAGAAAGGATAGTCCCTTTAATAAATGGTGTTAGGAAAAATTGGTATCCACAAACAAAAGAATGAGATGGGACTCATATCTTATACCATACACAAAGGTCAACTCAAAATGGATTGAAGACTTAAACATAAGACCTGAACGTATAACATTTCTGGAAGAAAATATAGGGGAAAAAACTCATTGCCACTGGTCTTGGCAATGATCTTGGATATGATACCCTAAGCACAGGCAACAAAAGCAAAACTAAACAAGTGGAATTGCATCAGACTAAAAGCTTCTGCATAACAAAGGAAACAATCAACAAAATGAAAAAGCAACCTACATAATGGGGGAAAATATTTGTAAACCATGTATCTGATAAAAGGTTAATATCCAAAAAATATAAGGAACTCCTAAAACTCAGGAGCAAAACAAAACAAAACAAAACAAAACAAAAGCAACCAAATAATCTGATGTTAAAATAAGCAAAGGGCTTGAATTGACATTTTTCTAAAGAAGACATACAAATGGCCAGCAAGTACTTGAAAAGATCCTCAACATCACTTGACATCATCAGGGAAATGGAAATCAAAATCACAGTGAGATACCACCTCACACCTTAGGATGGCTATTTTAAACAAAATGAAACCAATGTTCGCAAGAACATGGAGAAAAGGGAGCCATGGTACACTATTTGTGTAAATATAAATTGGTAGATCTATTATGGAAAACAGTGTAGAAGTTTCTCAAAAAGTTAAAAATATAACTATCATAGGACCCAGAAATTTTACTTTTGGTATTTATCCAAAAGAATTGACATAAAAATGTCAAAGAGATACCTCCATTATCATGTTCATTGCAGCATTATTCATAGTAGCCAAGATATGGAAAGAGCCATTGAAGGATAAATGTGTAAAGAAAATGTGGTGTATACATTCAATGGAATACTATTCAGCCTTACAAAAGAAAGAAATTCTGCCATTTACAATAATATGAATAGACCTGGAGGACATTAGGCTAAATGAAATAAGCCAGACACAGAAAGACAAATATTGCATGGTATCACTTATAAGTAGAACCTAAAATAGTCAGTCGAAGAAGCACAGTAGAATTGTAGTTGCTGGAGAGAGGAGAAAATGGGGATGTGAAGGTCAAAGGGTATAAAGTTTCAGTTACGGAAGTTAAATAAGTCTGGAGATCTACTATGCAGTATAATGACTGCAGTTCATGATATTGTATACTTCAAATTTGCTAAGAAAGCAGATCTTATGCTAAGCGTTCTTACCACAAAATAATAATAATTAATAATAATAATAGTAATAGTAGTAATAATAATAATAGTAATAATAAAGATAGCGGGAGGAAATTTTTGGAGGAGATATGTATGGCCTTGATGGTGCCATTGGTTTCATGGGTACAGCCTTTTATGTTAATCTTACCCAAATAAAGCATTTTAAAATATATATATAATCATAGTTACCCTTACTGAGCACATGTCATGTGCCAAGCATGTCATGTACATTATTTGATTTAACCCTCACAGGAACCCTAGGAGTTAGATGTTCAAATATTACTCCCCCTTAACAGCTGAGAAAATGAAGGCTCCAAGAAGCTAATTGTCTTACACAAGGTTATAGAGCTGGTAAATTATATAGCCAGGATTTTGAACCCAGGCCTGTCATTTTTTACCACTATCACTACCTCACAAATGTGGGACCTTTTGCAGCTTATTGATTACCACTTTCATTAGCTCTGTGCATTCTCCAATTTCCCAAGGTGTGGGTGTAGAATGTGAACCTTACAGAGGTTGAGTGACCTGTCCCCTGTCAACAGCAGGCAATTAGTCGTTTTGGGGTTGGAACCCAGACTCTCAGTTCTATGCTCTTTGCACCACAGCACACTGATAGACACCGGCTAAATATTTTGACTTAAAATTATTTTCTTTGGATTAACCAACTCTCAGGATTGCTATGATTTCCATAAAATAGAACACCAACCTGTAATTAAGCTTATTTTTAAGGCCCTTTCCATGGGCCTGTAAACATTATGTAATTTCTATATGCAGATGGATATCAGCTCCTGGCCACACCAGGCCACATCCCCAGGCTTTGGGTCCAAACCATCACAATCCAAGGGTCCTGGGGGTGGGAGTCCTTCAAAGAAGGCCAGGGAGCCTCAGAGTCCTACCCAACTCCCCATCCACACACAATACTTTCCTGCCCTTAATCCTATTCTTTGTCCCTTTGCCAGTCACTCCCAGCTTTGAGGCTGGATTTACCCAGTGACTACAACTCCCATGCTGACCCGTAAGTCTCCAGATCTGTTATCTCCTGGGATGGGACCACTAATGGTTTCTTTCTTTGGCCTCCCCAGCCAGGTCTAGGATCTGTACCAGATGCTTCCTATACTCTGTACCTATACCTTCCCAGATTTCTTGATATCCACAGTTTGTAGTAACTTCAATCTCAGACAGGACTCATTAAAAAAAAAAAAAGTATATCATCCATTTATCTGGTAAAGTCCATAGTACACAGAACCCCTGTTGAGTAAAAGTGGGCCCTCAGTAAAAAACATTAATTAAGATGAATTTTTAAAAAATCCGTATCAAGGTGCCATCCTCTTTCCAAACATTGTTATGAATTAGAGTTCCTTAAATGATTACATTCTCTAATTGTCAGAAGTTTATTTTGGGATACCTTAAAAAAAATTTGAAGATGAATCAAGCAATGAATGCTCTCTGCTACTGAAATTGCTAAACTTCTCATGGACTATAAGAAGCAAACTTACTTTTCAAACATCCTCTTCAAGGTTGTGGGGCTTAGGAGACTGATTGCAAGTAACTGATTGTTACTTGGGCACTTCTATAAAAAGACTTATGGGGCGCCTGGGTGGCTCAGTCCGGTTAAGCGTCCGACTTTGGCTCAGGTCATGATCTCACCATGGTTCATGGGTTCCAGCTCTGTGCTGACAGCTATCTCAGAGCCTGCAGCCTGCTTCAAATGCTATATCTCCCTCTCTCTGACCCTCCCCTGCTCACTCTCAGAAATAAATAAAACATTTAAAAAAATTTTTAAAGGCTTCCGATATCCAACAATAGTACTCTTAAAGAATAATTAGCATCTTTAGAATGGGATTCATGAATATTACTCACCACAGTTTATGTCATCCAGCCAAAAGCACAACCAATGGATCAACAGCTGGCTGATATCCAGAAAGAGCCAAACCTGACACTGTGGTCAGTGGCCTCAACAGTCCAACCAAAGAGTGGAAGGAGACTCGAGGGGGCATAAGAGCATTCTGAAGATGGCATCTGGTACAAGTGACCCCCAAATTCAATTTCTTCATTCCCAATAGTGCCCTTAAAAAAGAGTCACTCTTAACTAAGAGTGCATCCAGTTTTGATGCTCTTGTGCATAACTAGGAATACAATCCTGCTTTCTGTTTTTATATTTATGACATTGTTGAGGTTCATCAATATTTTGGGAATGATTTCTATCTTTCAAAACTTTTGCTGAACTTGCTCTCTTCACAAATGAATGAGAGTGTCCCTGTTCTCTAGGCAGACTCTCCTTTTAGCTCCCCTCTCTGTTAAACCCTGACATTCCCTTCTTTAGTCCCTCCAAAGTGGTTCCCATCTGAAATAGACTTGCTACCTCATTTTCTAGATATGTCCTCCATTCATTTCTCCACGTATCTCTCACCCTCTTCCTCACTTCTGTGGACTTCAGATTCAGCTGACACATCTGAACTCACTCTGACAGTCTGAATTCAGAAAGAGCTCCTTTGGCCCTGCTGTTGCCTTGCTGTGTCTGGAGTTTAGCCTTAATGCTTTTGTTTGCTTGCTTCATCTCATTCTTTCCACTTCTCCCAACAACTCTTGAAAAGTACCATCTTGATTTCTCCCATTAGTCCCCTTCAAAAATATCATGGAAAGATGGGGCATCTGCGTGGCTCAGTTAGTTAAGCACCTGACTATGGCTCAGGTCATGATCTCACAGTTCGTGAATTCGAACATCACATTGACCCTCTGTACAGACAGCTCAGAGCCTGGAGCCCGCTCTGTGTCTCCTTCCCTCTCTGCCCTCCCCAGCTTGTACTCTGTCTCTGTCTCTGATCTCAAAAATAGACATTACAAAAATGTTTTTTTAAATATGATGGAAAGAGGTCTTGGATGGGAGAGATGGTTTTAGAAAACTGGAATACAAATGGCACTGCTAACACGCTATGTGACCTAAGGAAAATCATATAGCATCTCTGAGCCTCTATTTCCTGGTTTGTAAAAGGGAGGTTATCATGCCAGCTAACAGGGGTTGGCAATAGTGAGTGGTTCATCCAAGCTATCCTCACCACCTTGCCGTTTCACATGTCTGGAGGCAACAAGGTGGTACTAGAAGGACACAGCTTTGAGGGATGATGACCTCGGTTTGAATCCTGCCACCAACCTTTTTTACTAGCTGTGCCATCCTGGGTAAGGCTCTGAACTTCTGTGATCCTCAGGTTTCTCCTCTGTGAAACAGAGACAAAAATACCTCACAGAAGCACCCAGTAAGCGCAGGGAGCTCATTTAAAGAATATCTGGTTTTATTGCTACTTTTACCAGGATTAAAATGTCCTAATAACTTGTTAACCAAGTCCCAAGGCTTCCTGAGGCCACTGTGTTACTGATAGTTCCAAGGAGGGAAACCTTCATAATTCCCCTAGATGACTTACTTGTTTCCTAAAACATCTTCCAAAGCAATTCTCATTTCTCATACCATGCTCCATATCTCCAGAAAATGGAAATAAGACAAATATAACTCTTGGATTAATTCCAAACACTCACTCACTGTTCCCCAAATAAGCCCCTCATGTTCTTGCCCAAATCCTACCTGTCTTCCAAGTCTCATGCTCCCTGCTTTCCCTGATGCTCAGAATCCTCTGCTAACACATCTTACCTCCTTCTCTGTCCTGATAGCTCCTGGAGGGCAGAGACCCTGCTAACATCTCACTGGGGGAATTCAAAATGGGACTTAAGGGGAAGAGGAAGTGGAGAAAGTGGTCCCAGTAACTGATGCAGGAAGAAGAAAGATAAACTACTGAAGTCAGGGAAAATTTGAATCCAAGGGTCACCCTTTCATGAAAGAAAAACACAGTCTAGTGTAAGAAATCAAACAAGAGAAGAACGATGGGGAGTCTTTACCCTAGAAAGGTGCAAAATATTCTCACAAGGCTTTCCATAAACTATATTCTGTAAGACCATGATTAAAATCCATAAATAATAAGCTAGATATAAACATAGAATAAACATTAGTGCTCAATGCAGAAATGATCATCAGTTAAGCCAACTGGAGAGTCTCCACAAACAGCGGAGGTATTCAAACTATGCTGGAGGGCTCTCTCTATGCAACTTCAGAGTGTTTCCCTTTCCAAGTATTGAAGTTGTCTCCTTCTGGAGTTCCGCAGGGACAAAGCTGAGTCTGATTCTTGCCTGTCTTCTTGGAGCCCAGTAGAACATCAGCCAGTCTTTCTCTATAACTGGGTGCTGGACCTTGCCTCCTGCCTACATTCTCTCACACTACTGGAACAAGACCTTTGTACTCAGGGTGAGGTCTTGAGTTACTGAGTTTTGATTCTGAGTCCAGCATCTTTCCAGAGCAACACAACCAGCATGCTAAGTGAGAGGCCGCCATGAATATCTGCTGACTTACCCCCGGCACCCTCTTCCCTTACCTCTATAGCCCTGGCAGGAATACCTCTTCAGCCCTACCTGTGGGCTCAACCTAGCCTCCAGCTCTGGATCCTTTCCTGGCCTGAGCTAAAGGGGAGCAGAAGTGGGGCGCCTGGGTGGCTTAGTCGGTTAAGCATCCGACTTTCGCTTAGGTCATGATCTCACGGTGTGGGTTCGAGCCCCGCGTCGGGCTCTGTGCTGACTGCCAGCTCAGAGCCTGGAGCCTGTTTCAGAGTCTGTGACTCTCTCTCTCACTGCCCCTCCCCTGCTCTCTCTGTCTCTCTCTCTCTCTCTCTCTCTCCTAGAAATAAATAAAACATTAAAAAAAATTAAAGGGGAGCAGAAGTCCTCAGTATAAGCCAATATAGCACATGAACGACTCAGGCTTAATCTCAAGGAGACAAGATCCCCAATCTGTTTATCACCCAGTCAATGCTATTCAGCAATGGATTTGGAGTGCTATCACCTCAATAAATCACCTGGTTTCCTTTCTCCTTGTTCTAGTATAGACATGACTTCTATATCGCAAAACAATAGAAAAATTATAATTTTTATTCTGTGGTGGTTTTTATTTCCTTCACACTGTAAATATTTGTTTCCATCTTGTCTGGTTTCTAGTGGTCTAGTGGCTGTATAATATTCAGTCAGGTTGATATACCACAGTTTACTTAACCAGCTCTCTATTTTTGGACACTTAAGTTACTTCCAAACTGATACTAAACAGCCCTGCAATGACAATACCTTTTTCTGGATTTAGAATTATTTTCAAGCAAAGATTTTCAGAAATGGAATCAATGAATCAAAGAATAAGAGCATTGCAAAGGCTCTTAACACAGACTGTCATATTAAAGTCAGTTTACATTGCTATGGGCAATATATAAGTATTCCAGTTTCAACATGACATCTCCTATATTATGTAGGTGTTTGCTAATTTAGAATGTATATTGGTATCTCATTAAAAAATGTTTTGTTCTTTTTTAATCCCTGGTGGGATTCCAAGTTCTCCCTATGTTTGTCACTGATCACATTGCCTCTTGTGTACTGTTTTGAATAATTTATTGTCAAGTTGGTTTCCATATAACACCCAGTGCTCATCCCCACAAGTGCCCTCCTCCATGCCCATCACTCCCCTCCCGCTCCCCCCACCCCATCTGCCTTCAGTTTGTTCTCAGCATTCAAGAGTCTCTCATGGTTTGCCGCCCCTTGTATATTTTGACAGCACCAGAACTTTTGCTTCGGTGGTCCAGCTTCCCAATGTTTGGGTTCTTATATTTATAACCTGTTCTCCCTGGCTCTGGCTTTATAACCCATTTGCTAATCTCCTTGACACCACTTGATCCCACATTTTCTTTTCTTTTTAAAAATTTTTTTAAGGTTTATTCATTTTTGAGAGAGAGAGAGAGCACGAGCAGGGGAGGAGCAGAGAGAGAGGGAGGCACAGAATCCGAAGCAGGCTCCAGGCTCCGAGCTGTCAGCACAGAACCCGATGTGGGGCTCGAACTCACAAACGGCGAGATCATGACCAGAGCCAAAGTCGGACACTTAACCGACTGAGCCACCCGGGCGCCCCTGATCCCACATTTTCTACCATTTAACCAAAGTCTATAGGCTTGGGTAGGGATTCATAAACATGGATTAAGAGAAAGTCATCCACAATTAGAAGTTTGGGTTCCACTAAAAACTTTGTTGTTGTTTTTTTTTTTTAAACTGTGTGGCAGTAACTGACCCACTTGTCCTCTCAAGGCCTCCTTTCCTCACCTACAAAAAGAGTAACATCACTTACCGCTTACCTCACAGTGTTACATGAGCACTCTGAGCCCTGGAGAAGCAGGGCCAGCTACCTTTTTCTATAAAGAGCCACATGGCAAATATTTTAGACTTGCAGGTCATATGTCTCTGTTACAACTACTCAATTCTGCTACTGTGGCATGAGAATAGCATAGATAATGACAGTAAAGAAATGAGCATGACTGTGGTCCAGTAAAACTTTCTTTCTGGATACTCAAATTTAATTTAATTTTTAAAAGTTTTTAAAAATGTTTTATTTATTTCTAGGAGAGAGAGAGAGGGACAGTGTGAGCAGGGGAGGGTCAGAGAGAGAGGGAGTCACAGACTCTGAAACAGGCTCCAGGCTCTGAGCTGGCAGTCAGCACAGAGCCCGACGCGGGGCTCGAACCCACCAACCGCGAGATCATGACCTAAGCAAAAGTCGGACGCTTAACCGACTAAGCCACCCAGGTGCCCCTCAAATTTAATTTTATATTTATATATAAACATATTATATTTACATATAAGTTATATATGTATTATATATAATAAATTATATATCATTTACATATATAAAAATATATAATAGCATATTATATTTTAATAACATGTAATAAATATATAAATAACAAAAAGTATACTTACATTTATATATTATATAATTATATATAATTTAATTTTATAAAATTTTATATNTATAAGCTTATATATAATATAATATCAGAAATTATTATATGTTACTGTATGTAATATATGATTTATATTATAATAATATATAAATGTGTGTGTATATACCTATGGGCCAGTTTGCCGACCTCTGCTCTAACGTCCTATCCAGCAAAATATCTCATGGGATGGTCAAAACAAATAGTGGTTCAGTAGGTTGAGCATCCGACTTCAGTTCAGATCATGATCTCATGGCTTGTGAGTTCGAGCCTCATGTTGGGCTCTGTGCTGACAGCTCAGAGTCTGGAGCCTGCTTCAGATTCTGTGTCTCCCTCTCTCTCTGAACCTCCCCCCTTCATGATCTCTCCCTCTCTCTTAAAAAAGAAAACATTAAAAAAACCCAAATAGGTACAAAGAACAGGCAATAGTATTGTCACTGATACTTAGTTGTGAAAACTAAAGACAAAGAAGGTGAAGTGATGTGTCCAAGGCCATTCAGCCTTTTTTTTTTATGGAGATATAACAGATGGGGGGGAGGGGGGAACATCCCAAGGATGACACAGCACATTCAAAGGTAAGCAAATGTGAAGAACAAGCTATGCAGATTTGAGCTAGTAAGAGGTAAGGCATAGGGCTGGAGAGGGCCCAGGTCCTAAAGCTCTGAGAGTCTTTTAAGTTTATCCTGATGACAATGGGGAGCCACTGATAATTCTTGAGGAGTGATGGGGTCACTCTGGCCTCCTTGGTACAGTCTAGGAAGGACAAGCTTAGAGGTGCTTGAGTAGCCAGAACAGGGAAAGGAGATGTTGACCCAGGAAGAAAGAATGAGGCTACCTCCCTCCCTAGGAGTCTTCCAGCTGTAAGGGTGGACCTGGGATTCTGACCAGATCTGTCCGACTCCAAACCTCCAAGCAATGTTCACTTGAGCCAGCCACCTCCCCGGTCAGTGATCTCAGCCCTGGGCCAACTCTTTTCCACCAGAACCTATTCCCAGACCACGTCTCCTTCCTCAGCCTGCTCTACACTGCCACCACCAAGCTACTAGGTCATATTAGCATTAATAGGGAAAGAGCAAACCTGGTCCCTCTGACTCCTGCAAAGGGGCCCTTGATTCTCCCTCCTACCACAAAGCCCTGTATTTGCAGGTCAAGCTCTAGTTTTCCACATTTATGGAGATGTTTAGTCATATATAAATAGAACTCAAATCTGCCTCCCACACTCTACTGGTACTTGGTCACCACGCATCTCTGATTATAAATCTCTCTGTCAGGATGTGTGAGCACAATCATATCTTTCTTTTTAGTCCACTTTTGACAAGTTCCAACTCTTGGAAGACAAGACCAGAAACAACAACAAAATCACTACTATCAGAAATAAGAAACTTACTACAATAAGAGTCTAAATAGCCTGGTAGAAAGGGCATGCCATTTGGAAAACGAAGACCAAAGTTCAAGCCACAGATTACTCGACCCCCTCAGGTTTAGTTTTCTCAGCTGAAAATAAGTGTAATTAGCTTTAAATGAGAAAATATATGTAGATGTGTATTATAAACTGTTGAGCGCTATACAAACACTGGCTAACAATGCTATTATCAGGCTGTACTCTTCCAAACAAAACCATGACTCGCTTAGCCATAATCAAAATGCAGTGTTCATCATCTTCTACAGAAAACTCTAAGGCAGTGTTTTCAGATTTGTTTTCCTCCAAGCCTTACTTTCTTTCCTGCATGAATGGGAAAGTGAATTCATTATGAATTCTTCCGGACCCAGCACAAATCTGAAGTGCATGTGGTTTGAAGTGACAAATGACAGGATGTTATTGCAGGGGCTTGTGGGGGCTGGCAGCACAGACCTGGCAGCGGCATCGACAGCCTCTGTGGCACTGTGGCTGCTGCCTACACCAAGCACCTCACAAAGTCACCCCCCCTCACCCACAGCGGAGGCTCTCAGCCTGGCCGGCCTCTGAAACCCAGGGCTGTCAGATACACACCTCTCCCTGCCTTTCTGGAAACTCAGTCACCTAGACAAGAATCTTGGCCTTGGGTTTTGATCAGTGCCTGTTTAAAGCTTGAAAAGAACCTGTATCACCTGGTCCAATCTATTCCTTTTACATATGGGGAAACTGAGGCGTGTATAGTAAAGGTGACTAATCCCAAGTTATGTAAGCTCTGGTCTTAGCATTAGGAGACTTTGGAGGGAATTCCTGTTCTGTAACCAATTAGCTTTGTGACTTTGGTCAAATATCATTGTTGAATGATGATGAATCATATCATCAATGAAAGCTAGCATTTCAGTGGTACTTTAAGGATCGATCCGCCGTATTCACACTCGAAGCCTCACAGTACACATTAAAACAGATTAGACACTCTACTAAGCTGCATTCTGTTGAAGAGGAAACAGAAGCTCAGACAAACTAAGCTATTTGCAAGGTTACACAAGGAGTAAGTGGCACCTTCTGGTTCCAAATATCATGTTTTCTCCACCAATATATATTGCTGAAATTCCTCAGTAATGAAACAGAATTAAGACTTGTCTTACAAGATGTATAGAGTACACGTTAAAAGAATGCTTGAACTAGAAACTGCTCAGCTATTGGTTCCTGACATTTTGAAAATGAGGGTCTGTATTAGTTATCCTTTTTGGTAGGGAATAAACCACCCCGAATTTAGTAGCTTATAACGACGACCATTTATGTTCTCACACAGTCTCAGGTCAGGAATCTGGGGGCAGCTTAGCTGGGACACTCTGGCTCAGAGTCCCTCACCAAGTTGCAGTCAAGCTGCCACCCAGGGCTGCAGCCATCTCAGGACTTGACTGGGGCCAGGATCCTCCTGCAGGTTCTTGCCTGTGGTTGGTGGCAGTGTCTCACTGGCTAGAGACCTCTCCTCCCCGCCATGGAGGTCTCTTCATTGGCTGCCTGAGTGTCTCATAATGGGACAGCTGGCTCCTTTCAGACTGAGAGATCCAAGAGGAAGAGAGAGAGAGTACACCCAAGACGGAAGCCCGAGTGTTTTATAACCTAATCTTAAGAGTGATATACTGTCACTTCTGCAGTCCACTAGTCATTAGACACACGTCACTAAGTCCAGCCCATACTCAAGGGCAGAGGATTACACAAAGACGTGAATGTGGTGTGATGAGGGTCGTGAAAGCCATTTTGGAGGCTGGCCCCCATAGGACTTCTTTATCGTTCCAATTCTTCTTTGACTCCAACAAAATCAAGATCATAATTTTTGTATCGTGTGTTTTATTGAAAAAAAAAATAGACTATATGAAATTGCCCATATTTGATGATTTGTGACCCACAAAAATAGTAATTTCATATGGTTCTACCAAATTTAGTACCTCTGGAAGTTCTCAGATGTCTGCTAACATTTTGTGATTAAGGTGCATTTTATGAATCATATTAGCATATGTGTTCACTAGGAAAATGTTAATATGTATTGTTGGAGATAATGTTATTTATTTGGTTTTCAGACAATGGTTGGTGGAAAATGGATTCATGTCTACCAACCACTTTCCTAGAATGAACTACATCAGCCTATGGGGACCAAGAGCTCAAAGATGTAATCACTGCACAAGCCAGGTGTGAGATACTACTAACTCTACTAGGTGCCAAGTGTCCCTTCTATTAGAGCATACTGTCTCCCACTAAGTCTTGTTATCAGCCATAGAAACCACCTTTTCTGTTAAAATGAACAATTTTAATGAATCAGTTCTGCTTTGCTAATAGCTGCCCCATATCAATCAGTGGTTTTTGTCATACTTATCGGTACTGAAGCAATGAAACTAAAGAAATCATTTTTAAGCTTTTTTATCATTTTATCCTCCCAACTTCTGATTGACTGTACTTCAGGCCATTGGCCCCACATTGGCCAACACAATCATGAGATCAAGCCCCACATTGGGCTCCTCACTGAATGTGGGGCCTGCCTAAGATTCTCTCTCTCTCTCTCTCTCCCTGTCTCTCTCTCTCTCCTCCCCCACCCCCCGCCTTCTCCCCTGCTCACTCTCTCTCTAAAATTAAAAAAAAAGAGCTCAAACTCAAAGATATTTAAAAAAAAAGATGAGCAGTGACTCAAAGATGCTTCTTTTTAATGTTAGTAGAGTCTTTCTTCATTCATGCATACATTTATTCATTTGTGCAATAGGCAATTATTGGTACTGACTCTACGTCTGACATTGCTAAGCACAGGGTACAGAGGCACATAGACCGTGAGATCGTTCAAAAAGCAACAGTCTAAGCTGTGATGAAGGCTTTAAGGGACCATAAAATTTGAAAAAGGAACTTTCCAGCAGCTTAGCAGCAAAGGTTTAAGATTTGCTACTTTCAAGACAATAAAAATGTTTCTGAGAAAGGGAGATCATTCAATAGGGAATAAGTTAGAGAATGTTTTCTGTTTAACTGAAGAGAAGCTAAACAGAGAGAGTCTCCCAAACTCTCCCAGCTATCTTCCTTGCCTCTTTAGTTTAGTTATTTTGAACCCAATTCTTCTCTTTATGTTCTAGATTTTGTCTTTTAGCTATGTGTGAGTTGTAGACTTTAGACCCTTTAAGCTGGGAGGGCCCTTAGTCCACAGACACAGCATATAAATTAGGTCTAGGGGTGCCTGGGTGGCTCAGTTGGTTGAGCATCAGACTCTTGAATTCACCTCAGGTCTCACGTTTGGTGATATAGAGCCCTGTAGGGCTGTGCACTGTCAGCTGTCAGTGCAGAGTCTGCTTGGGATTCTTTTTATCCCTCTCTCTCACCTTCTCCTCTGCTCACATACTCACTCTTTCTCTTTCTCTCTCTCTCTCAAAATAAATAAACTTTTTTAAAACAATAAATTAGGTCTACTCTTGAAAATCTCCAAGAGCAGGGGTCTCACTACCTTAAGAGGTTCATTCTATATTTGAGGGGGTCTAATTACCCAAAATTTCTTCCTTGTCTTGAACTGAAATATGCTTTAATTTTCACCTCAAAGTCCTAATCCCATCCTCTGGGATTGCATATGTCTCCTACATCAATATCTTTCATTAATAGGTCATAAAATCAATTTTGTGGTTACATTCTGCAATATGTTTAATGAAATTAGGATAGGATAGAAGAATAGAATAGAACAGAATGATAGAAGAATAGAATAGAGTAGAATAGAATAGATCAGAGTTCATAGCATGTGAGAGACAAGTTTTATTTTTCAAAGTTTTGTTTCAGTTGTTTTCAGATGTATGAATATGTATACTGGGTGGTGATATAAAATGTATTTGTTACTATGGGTTGCCACTGACAAGTTTGAGAAACACCAGTTCCTTCAGATGATTTAAGATTGCTGTGTCATGGAGCCCTATGCCTTCTCTTCCCCAGATTCAATATCCCAGTCCCCTTGAATGTACCTCATTTGTCTTTTTTTCCAGTCTCTTCTCTACTTAGGTCTCTCTCCTCTGACTATGGTCTCTCTCAAATGTTCCTACTGAAATTAAATGCATAGAACCACCCAGCCATGACAGGACAGACAGAAGGACAATACACATTTGGGGGCAAGGAGACAGGCAGGTGTTCTCCCTGCTTCAGTGTTTGCTAAGCTCTCGGATACCCTCAGCAGTGAAGCTCCAAGGTCATTGACTCTATCACCAGAGAGTTTTTAGGAAGGTATTATGGGAGACGCGGATTCAAAAATATGTAATGTACAGCTACTCTAGGGCTCGGGCCAGTGCCAAGAGATACAGAGGTAATACCACCATCTGGCACATTACAGGCCCACTCACACCCATTATCTCATTGAATCTATGAGCTAAAAATTGCCTAATTTTACAGTAAGAAACCTAAGGCTCATAGAGGCAGGTAAAAGCTTCTTGATGTACTTTAGGACTTGTCATAAAGCTTGTGACAAATGTTTGTCAGACAACCTACAATGTGACATGGGTGACAACGGTGGTAGCTTTCACTTTAATGGCACTTAATTGTTTTCAAGAAACTCTTAAATCCCTTATCCTGATCATCCAGTGATATGTACAGGGCAGATGATAGTTTTTCCATCTTTCTAATGAGAACATGGGCCCAGGGAGATTAAGTTACTTATCGATGGCCACATAGCTAGAGTGTAGTATAATAGCCAACTCTAACTTAGATCCTAACACTAAATCCAAAGCTATTTTCATGGGCCTTTCTGCCTAATGCTGACAGTTGTACTCAGAACTATGGAAGCAAACTGCTCTTTATCTTCCCTGGACCATAAATTTACAAAGAAATAGATTCTAGGGTGTTAATGCTCTATCCAGCTACACTGTTATGACCATGATGGCATTAGCCTTTGTGACTCTAGCATAAGATAGATTCTTCCCGCAAATGGCCAACAAGTTTGGGCCAAGTTATAAACATTATTTACATCAACCCTAGACAGCAGCTGAGTCTGTGGTCAGGGTGCCAGGGAATATATGAGAAAATCAGGCAGCCTTAATCTCTGTAGCATGTGGAAGGAAATAAAGACCACCTTGACTGATGGTTGGCTTGATATATCTGAAGAGGATTAAGTCTGACTGTGACAGAAACGGCTGGAGAGCCAAAGTGAAGACAACTCGATGAGGTATGGCCTTCAGAGTTTAAACTTCTAATCTCCAAGGACCAGAGTGACTTCGTAAGGAATTCAAGAAGAACGCAATTCACTCAACATATAATAGGATCCTGAAATCCTAAGAATGTTTTCCTGAGGCCAGAAAAAAGAAAGAAGTGTACTGGTGCCCACTGTGGGGTGACTGAAGTCTCAGGCAGACTGTGTGGTGCTACTTTGATAACTCAGTGCCACAAAGGTGTTACAGGATTGATGACATTTGCAGGTGTTGACACCTACCCAAACTCATCCCCTAAATGGAGAGCTTAATAGATAGAAGCAAGCAACTAAACATATCTATGCATTCACCCCAAACGGCAGACTGGCAAAGTCAAGCCCAGAAATAAATGGAGTTTAATCTCTGGAGTTTAACCTTAAGTACCATCACTGGATTTTTAAGGTGATTCTCTGATATCCTGACCACCCCCCCCCCCACCATCCACTGTTTTGCTTCCTCTAGGGGTTTGTCTTTTGATAATAAGCTCGACTTGCATTTGCAAAATATAAAAAGTGAACTTCCAGATGGACTTCTCAAAGTGCAATCCAAACATGAAGGAAACAAGAAATCCAAAAGTCAAAGGCGAGTGGGAGGTTTTCTTCTCCCCCAAATCTCTGGGGAGTCCAATTCATTCAACATGCTCACATTCTGGTTTCATTTCCATTTTCTATAATAAGAGATGAAGATGTAATATGTCAATGTTGATGTATCAGAGAGATGATGAATTCCAGGCTAAAACACAGCGACATCTGCTTGGAAACGAGATGGAAGAAATTAAGATGCTTACCATGATTATTTTCCTCCCGAGCAAATTTATAGTATCTCTGGTCTCAAGGGCAGAAATTCCAGACAGATTAGCTTTTCATCTCCTAGGTAACTCTCTGAACTGCATAGCTATAGAAATTCATTGCTTTAACACTGGGTGTCCTTATTAGGGAAATATCTTAAATTCTGTGCCAACAAAGAAACTCATTGACTACTAAGCAATAGTCATGAAAATATTTATGACATGGATTACAAACAGGTGCTCCAAATAGAACAAAAGCTGGGGTTATTCACCATTTGGACTAACTGGGGAAAAATTATTTACACCTAGTACAGTATGTATTATGCTTTCAGTAAATATTTTTCTGGGTTTTGTGCCCTCATTTCTAGGAATGGTAAATTTGCTCAAGTACCAAAGGGAATTGGCAAATGTGAATAGAGCTATATGAATAATAGGTGCTAGAGCTATAGAATTGCCTGTATTATACTCATTCATAAAGCATTCAAAAAAGATGTATCCAGTCCCTACTATGTGCCTGGTTTTGCCACTGGAGATGCAAAGATAAATACAACATGACCTTGCCTAGTTCAAAATTTGCTTTATTTATTCTTTATAAATGCCTTGGGTAGCTGTACAGGCATAAGCATGTCCATTTCACAGATGAGGAAGCTGAGCCTAGATGAGGTCACACACCTGGAAATGTCAAAGTCCAGAATGGCACCCCAATTTTCTTTCTTCAAGTCCAGTGCCCTGCCTACTCCCTCATATACTGGCATGATTGAGATGAGACCCAAAGGAGGTTTGGGTGACCCACAGGCAAACACTCACGGTGTCAGAGGACAGTAAAGCTGGCTTTTGACTCATTATTAACACCCCAATGCATCTCAATTATTATTTTTCATCCAGCTGTTTAGCACCATGTAGACACAGCTGTGGTCTCAATCAAGACTAAGCAATACTTTCCAGGAATGGCTCTAATGCTCACTGAAAAACCCTTGTCTTCTCATTGTGTTCTGAAATGATCCAATGTGGGGAAAGGGTTTGGGGGCCTTTTTGAAACAGCTTCTCTCAGAACTTCAGCAACAGGAGTTGTAAAGTGTTCCCCAAAATATGGCTTGGTGTGTAAACCTCTTTCAATGCAACTGAGCCATTGATAAAAAAGAGTTTGTTAAAAGAGACTGAGTTGGGGGTGAAACTCATTAGCCATTTGGTTGCCAAGGAAGCAAAGCTGTCAGCAAAGCCCCAGTAGGGTTGGGGTGGAATGCCCTGGGGAAGGCACCAAGCACACGGGATCATTTGCAGTCAATAAGGAACACAGAGGACATTTTTACGCCCATTTTAAGTACTATTGTTTTTTAATACTGGCAGAATTAATATGGGACTACTCTAAAATAACCATGATAAAATGGAAACAGCACCATAGAATGAAAATGATTTTAGGTTCAGAAAACCTAGATTTGAGGATTCCCTCACCTGTTCATTGTGTGACCTTGGGCAAGTCCCTGAACTTCCCTGAACTTCCATTTCCTCATCTCCAAAATGAAGGTAATAATTCCTACCTCACAGGATAAATATGACAGATTTGACAGTGCTTATTAAATTGTAAAACAGTATATGAATTCAAGTTCTCCTTTCCTATTTACACAAAAACTCAAATCCCAATACAGGGTTGAAAGTCTCTGTGTGCTCAAATATTATTCATCACTAATTCAGTCTAACCTTGAGCGGCCCCAGCCTCAGTCACACTCTCTCTGTGCCTCTCCTAAGAATAAACATTCAAGTGCCTTCTGTGGGCACCCCACCCCCCAAGGCTTTAGTCCTGTGATCTCAGACCTGAGAGTGTTTGCTGCATCTCTGACAGGAAATCAAGGCATTCTACGGTCTTCCAAACACTCTTACATGTAAAAGGCCACACAGCAACTAATCCAGATGTCTGACTGCTATCTCAGACATGACCCTTGATCTGTAACCTTTCCAGCCTGCTCTGTACCACTTCCTCCCATTTCGGTAAATAGCAACTATATTCATCCAGTAGCTCAGATCAAGAGAGTGGGGGTCATCTTCAGCTCTTCCATTCCGTTCACTCTCCATCAGTATCCAGTCCAGCTCCCACAACTGTCACTCTGCCTTCAAAGCACAACATGTTTATTTTCTGTCTCCCCACTGGAATATAAGTCCCGCAAGAGCATTCATTGGTCTTTTTCATTATCAACATATTTCCAGCACTTAAATTAAACTAGTCCATTGTAGATGCTTTAAGAGGCTGTCTGATGCATCCTTGAGCCCACCAGGAGACCAGAACTGTCTTTTGGTTGGGGGCCTACTTATCCAGTTTGGTAAATGGTATAAGTAAGGGTGTAGAGAGGACCATGCAACAACCAAGGTGTTCTGCCTGGAGCTGAGGAATAAGGAGGTGACTATAGTATGCAAAGATCCCAGTAGACTCGGACATGGGCAGGATTGAGGTACCTACACATCCAATACTCATGGGGCCTGAAAGGAACCTCCTTGGGATCACAGAGGGGCCCTGAACTCAGAGGTACATTCCCCAAGCCCAGTTCTCTTGGATCTGATTTCACCAAGGAGATCCATGATTGGATAATGGTCTCCCTAATTGGCATAAGCCCAAGAAGGTGGGCCTTGCCCTAAGTAATGACAAGACCAAGGAAACTTCTGTTTCTGTCTCTTGTTTTGTTGACATATTTTTCATCTATTGCTTTTACACTCCATCTATCATTTTTTGAGGACCTACTCCATGCTAGGCCTTGTGCTAAACAATGTGCATGTGTTGCATCGTTTATATATTTTAGAAATGAGAGATTATCCCTATTTTACAGATGAGAAAGCTGAAGTACATAGGGGTTAACTAACTGGCCCAGCATCATAAGGATAGAAAACAGGAAAATGGAGATGCGAACTGAAAGGGTTCAGTACACAAAATATGCCACTTTGGCATATTGATTATTTTGAGCTGAAGGCACTTGAGAAACAGGAGATGTGGGAGGGGCTCTCTGATTTCCTCCTTCCAACTAAAAACAGGTTATAAAATTTCTTTGGAGGGGGTGCCTGGGTTGCTCAGTTGGTTAAACCTCTGACTCTTGATTTTGGCTCCGGTCATGATCTCATGATCCTGAGATCAAGCCCTGCGTCAGGCTCTTTGCTGAGCATGAAGCCTGCTTGGGATTCTGTCTCTCTGCTCTCTCTGCCACACACACACTCTCTCTCTTTCAAAATAATAAGTAAATAAAAACTTAAAAAAAAATTCCCTTGAGAAAGGTGACCTCACTGCGCCAGGAAGAGAACATTCTTACCACCAGGGGAGCTGACACCAAAATGGATCTGTACAAACAAACCGACTAAAATAATCCTCATCTTCTATTAGTTTCCCCCACAAATTTCCTAATCAGTTTCCCACATCTTAGTCCCCTAGAAACTTAAACACCTTTTCCTTTGTCTTGTTACTTTTCCACACACTTATCATTCTTCATTAAGAAAAGGTCCTAAGTGCTTCTTAGGGTCTTCATTTTTCCTTAGGAAGGGTCTCGTGTTTGGATCCTTTGCACCTACTGATCTGGCCTGTGCCAGCTTAATTCTCAGGTCCTGCCACAGAACCTAAGGAGGTAATGAAAAGTCTTTCCTCACCTATAGAACCATCATCTAAATTATAATACCTCCCCACCACCTTGCAACTGAATCTTATGTCCTTGCATATCCCCCAGGGGTAGGTGAGCTGGACCTGAGGCATTTCCTACAGTGTGAGTGGATACCATAGAATCTCTAGAGCTGATAAACAGAGACATTGAACCTGGATCATAATGGCTATTCCAGGGAGCTCTGGTGGCTGCTGCCTCTGACACTCAGGAGGCCTTGAGAGGGGCAGCCTCTTCTCAGGCCCTGGGTGGGTCTCCAAAAGCAGACTCAGGCTTCCTGGCCCAGCCTGAGTTGGCATCATGGGACTCACCCGCAGAAAAGGTGCACTTTAACTTGTTTAATGATTGTGAAACTCTTGGGGTTTCAGTTCCTAGGGATTGCCTCTTTCTCTAATTCTCTTGAAATCTCTCAGCTGTGAATGTTGGTCACCAGGAAAACATCCTTCCAGGGCCCTATCCTCGAGCTGGAGACAACATCCTGACCCCCGAGGTTTACCAGGTCCTGGGAGGTTGGCAGAGGAGACGGACCAATGTCTAAGGAAGGAGATGTCTTAAAGCAGGCACCACTAAGCCTTGATAAAGGCTCTTTTCTCCTGTCTTGTTAGACACTGGGTGCCATCCCTTGTGCCGCTCGCAAACCCTAGCGCATCCTGAAGGGCACTGTCATTACCAAAGATGGAATAAGTGAAAATCCTCAGCGAGACATTCAGATCTCATACAAGGATATGTTCTTATGATCCCCCAACCTCTCTCACTGCTCTGCGCAGGCACTACCAATAACCGAAGTTATTCTCTCCAGAGCATGCTGAGAGAGAAAGCTATTTTGCTGAAGATTGTGTCTTTGACATTCACGCTCCAACAAGGATCGTCTCTTCTGGGCCTAATTTGATTTCTTTATGTGCCAAGAGGAAACTTTCCTTCTGAAGGGCAGGCATACAGATATCTGAAGAGGTCTTTAGGAGGTACTTTATAATTTCCTTGAATTTCCTAGAATGTTTGGAGAATAATGTGTATTGATTAACTGTCTCTTTCAAAATACTTAAAGTTCTCCTATCCTTCTCTTTTTTTTTTTTTTAAAGGGAATTAACAGTGAAAGAAAAAAATGAATATACCTTTTCACTTACCCACATTTTCTAACTACAGAGAGTGTGGCCTAAAAGCCCATGAAACAGAACGAGTCCACAGAAGGACAGCAGAATCCAAGTGGCCATTCCTGATAAATGTGGAATCGGGGCTGTCCGTGGAAATGAGAGAGATGGCTGGGACTCCTTGAGACCATGTCATAATCTAGGGCTGACACGAGGCTGGCCAGTGTGACTTCACAAGGACTTCGTGAGTCTAGGGTTATCAGGGATACATGACCTTCTGCTGCCTGGCACAAAGGGAAGTAGAGATCTGACTGTGACACAGAGATAGTCTGTGTTATTTAATAGGCAAAGTAAGCGATACTCCTAGGCCAATATTCTAAGAGAAAATTCTACATCTGATCAATGACTGGGCACAAAAACAGCAGAAAAAATTAAAGCTATGTCCAGTGATGTCACATGATAGCAAAACTAGCACATCTAAGGGTTTGGGGTTTATTATTATTATTGTGCCCCATATACAAGGTTTTTGAACCTTATTTCTTCCTCGGTCACCCCAGGGGATTGGGATTTTGGCATACTGAGGACCCACTGGTGGCACACTGATAAGCCATGGTGCATGGGTTGAAGCTTTGCTGGTGGAAAGAGCACTGGATTTAGGGACAGACTTGGCTGCATTCCTGATTGTGGCTACCAGCTGAGTAACTGTACAAACTACCTAATTTTCTTGGCCCTGTTGCTATATCTCTAAAATGCAAAATCTGGAAAATTCAAAGGGCTAACCTTAGGAAGTAGGCTTTATCATCCCGTGTCACAGGTGAAGAAACTGTGGCCATGAATTCATAAGGAAAAGAACTGAGACAAAGTAAGATTTTTCAGATTATGTTTTTAGTGTCTGTCTATACCGTGATTGCTTGAGTCGGCCTCAACAAAGAAGAAAAAAGAGCCGCAGGGAGTGGACCTCACATCTGTGAGAAGTCCAGGGAAGGTGTGAGCAGGGAAGGAAAAGAATGACAGTGGGGTTACTGTTTACGCACCCCAACACACAAGCCTACCCTTGCTCTTAGCCACTCAGCTACACCCACATGGCTCCTAAGGTGAGGGAAAGGCCAGGTTCTAAGCCTCTGAGGACCATTGCAAGTGTATGTGCCTCAGAAAGGCCTGGAATCCATTCAAGGGACCAGATGATTCTGAAGCGTTCATTTCACATTAAACGCATTTTACACTTAATACACCGTGAGTTAATTAACACACGGTGCATGAAAAGTTGTACAGCAATAATAGCCAAATTATGGAAAGAGCCCAAATGTCCATCAACTGATGAATAGGTAAAGAAGATGTGGTATATATATAAAATGGAATATTACTCAGTGATCAAAAAATGAAATCTTGCCATTTACAACGATGTGGATGGAACTAGAGGGTATTATGCTAAGTGAAATTAAGTCAGTCAGAGAAAGACAAATGTCATGATTTCACTCATGTGTGGAATTTGAGAAGCACAACAGATGAACACAGGGAAGGAAAGGAAAAGTAATAATAATAAAAAAAACAGGGAGGCAAACCATAAGAGACTCTTAAATATTGAGAACAGAGGGTTGTTGGAGGGGAGGTGGGTGGGGAGATGGGCTAAGTGGGGGATGGGCATTAAGGAGGGCACTTGCTGGGATGAGCGCTGGGTGTCATATGTAACAGATGAATCACTGGGTTCTACTCCTGAAGCCAAGACTACACTGTATGTTAACTAACTTGAATTTAAAGAAATTTTTTAAAAAGTTGCACATTAAACTTCCTCTACACAGTCCAGCTTTGAGGGCAAGGAGGTGAAACATAACACTCCTGAAACCATTTTCTCTTTTTTTCAAGGTGCGCTTTGAGGAACTTAGAGTTACAACAAAGGAAGTAGAACCTTTATTTTGGTCTTCTTTCCAGCTTTCCTGTAACCCTTGGGTCCAGCCTCAGTGCCAGCACCAGCCCCACCTCCTGTCCTCAGACAGGAGGCAGCTGCAGCCTCACCTCCTTAGGGAAGCCCTCCCTGACTCCCCACAGTGTCTTGTCCCCACCTCTCTGCCCTTCCCCCACCCCCAGAACTCTGCCTTTGCTGGGTATATCACATTTGTGCTTGTTCCATTAAATTCCACAACTTATTGGATAAGCACCTTTCTTCCCTAGAGACTCTGAATTCCAGGAGGATGGGGGGCCCTGTCTGTTTTGTTCACTACTGAGCTTGCAGAGCCTAGGGCAGCACCCAGCACAAGGTAGTAGGTACTGTACAAATATATGTTGGCCAAACCACACCCTAGTCATGACCTCCTTCCTCCACAAGGTCTGAATCACCCACCACCAGAAACTATTCACAGAGCATGCACAGTGGGTGGTATTGTGTTGGGTGACATGGAGTCCAGAATGTCACCTCCACTCCCAGAGTGAGCTGACGCTGATCTAAGAGGCAGCTGCCATTGTGGTATATTAGAAACCATACTGTTTGCAGCCAGGGCACCTTGCTTCAAACCTCAGCTTCCCCATCTGCAAAAAGGAATGCAAATACCTAATTCACTTAACTTACAGAGTTTTTCCAAAGATCACATGTGAAAAATAGATGAGAGATATTTATTTATCGTGCATCATCTTACCGTGAATGTCCAATTTTTATAAGCAGTATGAGAGGCAGGTGACTTTCCTTAAGCCCTGCAGCAGGGCTCCTTTGTGGCTCCCTTTATCCCTTCCTCCTTTCTAAGCTCCTTTTGGGTCTGTGGTCTCAGAGTTCTCAGGACCTAACCCTTCATTTTATAACCATGGCTCAGAAAATGGAAGGGGCATGCCCCAAATCTCACATGGAGTCTGAGGCAGAGCCAGGTCTGGAACCTGGTGTATCTGGTGTCCTTTCCTCCCATCCCTCCCTTCTGTGTCTCCTCGAGTCAATTTCCACACCCCTAGATCGCTCCTTCTACCCATCTGGAAACCATTCTCCACCTTCACTGCACAGAATACTGATACAAGAAGGTGCCAGCTCAAGTGTTTGTTAAATATGAATTTAGTTGCATGTTCCGTTGTTAGAGGCCCAGAAATATGTTTGTATAGGCCAGCCTGACCCTTAATACTTCTCCAATTTTCCATTCCTTGGTTATTTTAATGAGGCACCTTATCAGCATCGTGTCTTACTCTCTTCTTTAAAAAGTAAAGTATAAAAAGTATAGCCTTTCTCCTATAGAAGAGAATTTTAGATTGATTGTTACCAGACTACTTCATGTCCAGGGAGAGAAGAATCTAGCAGATTATAGCCCAAGTCTGTGGAGCTGAGGTAGGGGCAGGGAAAGAAGGGTTGTGAAGGAGGAAGAGCAAAGGGTTCAACCCAATCACTGCACTTTCTCTAGCAGTGAGTGCTAAGCCTTTAGCCTGTGGGATCTAAATTAGTTCTTAAACAGTCTTAGTAAGATGGTAGCCTCTATTAAATAACATCCCCACAAAATCCATGTCCACTTGCAACCTCAGAATGTGGCCTTATTTGGAAATTGGACTTTTGTAGATGGAATTAGTTAAGATGAAGTTATACTAGATTGGGGAGGGCCCTGATGCAATGACTCGTGTCCCTGTAAGAAGAGGAAACTGAGGCACAGACATGTTGAGAGAACATCTATGACCAGGGAGGCAGAGACTGAAGTGATGCATCTACAAGCCAAGGAACACTAAGGGTTGCCGGCAAACACTGGAATCTAGGAAGCGGCAAGGAAAGACTCCTCTTTAGAGCCTTTGGAGAGAATATGGGTCTGTGGACACCTTGATTTTGGATTTCTAGCCTCCAGAAGTATGAGACAGTAAATTGCTGTTGTTATAAGCCACCTAGTTTGTGGTACTTTATTACAGCAGCTCCAGAAAACAAATATGCAAGAGGTATTAAAATTCCCACAGCCCAGATGTAGCTAGAAAGTGTTTCAAGTCTAGCACCTTTGATCTTGATAACAACCCAGGGACCATGGGGAATTCTGTGATTAGTTTCCATTTCATGGGTGAGGCCACCAAGGCCAGAGAGATCAAGCAAAATGCCAACGTCATGTGAAAGCAGGCTTTAGAGTTGAGATTAATCCATACCCATCTTAAGTGCAGGGGGTTACTCCCAAAGAACACGACACCCTTCCTATTGCCTACTGTTTACCCCCTCCTGTGAACAAAGGGGTAAGGTCAGATCTCTTTCCCAGCATCGTCACCTCAGCCAGGCCTGTTTCCAGGTGTCAGGTCAACCCTTTTCAGGTCAAACTTCTAACTCTGGCTCTGGGTCCAACAGAGAATCCAAAAACTCAGGGATCCTTCAGTCCTGATTTAATAAGACAAAACTGGACTACATGTGAAATGGTAGAATGCAGTAAGCTTGTTGTTTGGCTTTGAACATGAAAACACTTCAACTAAAGAGGTTTCTCTTGATTGTTAACTCTCCTGAAGAGAAATTTACCTAAAAGTCATCTCCCTTAAAGTGCTTTGAAAATTAGATGAGATTAAAATGGGAATGTTAGAATGAAATCAAGCAATTGCTTTAGGTGGCAAGATTTTAGTTAACTGACTGAGAGCCTTGAATGTCAGGCTGAAGAGTTCTAACCATTTTAGGAGGCTATAGGAGAAATCCTCAGAGGGCTGTGAGTCAGATGTGATGCACTTTCTAGAAAGGCTAACTTGGCAGCCATGAAAAGGGTGAATTAGACAAGAGACTGGAAGACCATTTGAGAAGGTTGTAGTAAAAGTTCAAAAGGGAGAGCTGAGGCCAGGGCTGGAGCAGGAGAGGCCGAGTGATGGGAAGGTCAAAGACACATGGCAGATGTACAGTGGCATTTACTCCTGGCTAATGGTGGGGAAACCAAAAGGGATAAAGCCTGGATTGTCCATGAAGAAAGAAGGACAGGGCAATGAAGGCAGGGGGAAGAGTTGGGTCTGGGCAACTCTAAGGCCAATGTGACCACAGGAACTCTGGCCAGTTATCTGAATTTTGGTCTGCTCATTTCTAGACTTTGTTTTAGTGACAGAAATAGAAACTTCCACCTGGTTGAAGTCATTGTTATTTTGGGTTTTTCTGTCCATTACAATCAAATGTAACTCTAACTAATACAAATATTGGGGATCTGTTTTCCCCACAACTACTATCTCTTTCGAAGAGATAACTGCTTTGTCTCCAGAACATTGTGTTGTTTTGAAAGAAGCTTCTTCTCCCTCGCAGAGTGCGCATATTTCATCTGTCTCTAAAGCTTACAGTTTCTCACTTACAGATAAATTTCAGATTCACCTTTCCAGTCTAATGTCCTAGAAGGTGTTCCAGTCTAGAGACCTGCTTATGTGGAAGAGCATCTCTTCCCCATCCCACCAACACAAACACTGCTGATGGGCTGCAGTGTGCTGCCCTCATGGGCAGCCCTACAACCTGCCCCAACAATTCTGAACCTGACTTTCAAATTCCTCCCAAATCTGCCTTTACTGATGTGACCTTCTTTCCCACCTTTCTCCAACATGAAATTTAGTTCAAATCAAACCAGTCTTCTTCCCAAAACACCATGTCCATTCCCAGCTCCATGGTTCTCCATGTAGTCTTTCTACATGGAATTCCTTCTCACTCTTCCCTTGGCTACAGGGTATATTTAGCAATCTCCATCCTTCAAGGCCTTGAGCAAATTAGTAAACCACAAGATAGGAGTGTGTACAACCTGAACCATGACACGAATCCAGCAAGACTATAAGCAAGCTTCCAGCCAGAAACCATAAGCACTTGAAAGTAGAGATGCTTTCCAATACCTCCTCACCACCAACCCCCTCCCCATAATTCTGAGAAGAATGATCATTACTGAATCTGAAGAGATTCTCTAAATGAGGGAAGAAAAATAATGCAAAATGAAAGTGAAATCATTTAAAGAGTCACAGACAAATAACTAAAACTATATGATAAAATAGACTCTCACACATAAATATAATTGTATTTAAAATTTATAATCTACAGCGTCCTACCCATTAGGATGCTTACTGTCAAAAAACAGAAAATAACAAGTGTTGGTGAGGATGTGGAGAAATTGGAACCCTTGTGCACTGTTGGGAATATAAAAGGGTGCAGCTGCTGTGGAAAACAGCATGGCAGTTCTCCAAAAAATTAAAAATAGAATTATCATAGGATCCAGCAGTTTCATTTCTTGGTATGTACTCTAAAGAATTGAAAGCAGGGTTTTGAACAGATATTTGTATGCCTATGTTCATAGTAGTATTATTCACAATGGCCACAAGTTGGAAGTGTCCACTGATGAATGAATGGATAAATAAAATGTGGAATATTCATACGATGTAGTATTATTCAGTCTCTGAAAGAAAATAAATTCTTACACATGCTACAACAGGGATGAACCTGAGGATATTATGGTAAGTGAAATAAGCCAGTCACAAAAAAGACAAATACTATATGGTTCCACTTATATCAGGTACCTACAATAGGCAAATTCATAAAGACAGAAAATAGAACCATGGAATTGTGGTTGCTGGGGACTGTGGGGAGGGGGAAACGAGGAATTGTTGTTTAATGGGTTCAGAACTTCTATTTGGGAAGATGAAGAGAACTCTGGGGATGGGCTGCACAACAGTGTGAAAATCCTTAATACTATAAAGCTGTATACTACAAAAATGGTTAAGATGGTAAATTTTACATTATATGGACTTTACCACAATTAGAAATAATTTTTTAAAAAATTAGAACCTACATGATTTGGCATTTGATTCTGGCAACATATTTGAACCACCTGGGCAATCATTAAAACAAAACATTGATTCCTGCCTCCCTTTTTCCCTCCTCCTCCCCTAGAAATACTTATCTAATTGGTTTGAAGTAGAGTCTTAAGAAATGATTCTAACATGCTGACAGGGGAATCACTGGTATAGAAATTAGAAAAACAAAAAAATGCCAATGGCCTCACACATACTTTTTAGACATAGAATCTTAGAGGAAATGTGGGAGAGGGAGGAGAAAGAGCTCAGACATCAGTATGACATACCTGAGGTTGATTCCCATCCTACCACTTCCTAGCTTTGAGACTTTGGGCAACTTATGTCCCAGTGCCTAGCAAAGTACTCAGTGTCCATCCTGATGCCTGGCATGCAGCAAGGTATCAATATATATATATTGATATTATCCTGAGAATTAACTACCAGATACAAAAAAGGTAGTTTCAACTATTTCTTGGTACACAGCAGGCACACAATATATGATAGATATTATTTTTACAAGTATTATGGAAAGACTGGAGGGTGTCTCCAGTCTTCTCATTTAGCAGGTAAGAACACTGGGGACTAGTTAAGAGGAAGGATTCTTTACCCAATGTCCATATTATTATATAATAGCCTTCTACTTTAACTTCTGGTGTCTGAAGCGCTTTTGTGTAAACACCTATAAGTAAGACTTCCAAAAATCAATGCTGCTGTTCCAACCATCAGTTATAACAGGAACTGGGATATGTTCAGATAAGCCGGTAGGTGCTTTGCTCAGCAATGGTAGATGGAAGAATGTAGCTCTTCATGACAATCTTTGGAACGTCAAATATGAGATAATGAAGCTATAGGTCTGAGTCATTCAATGTATGGAAGGAATTTCCTGGGGTTCCCTGAGGAGCAAATTGTTCCTTGCTGTGATTCCAGGGTTTTCTCTGAGATAGGGCTTCAAGGGTACCTGGATGGTTCAGTCAGGTAAACACCTGCCTCTTGATTTTGGCTCAGGTCATGATCTCCTGGTTTGTGAGTTCGAGCCCCACATTGGGCTCTGCGCTGATCAGAGCCTGCTTGGGATCCTGACTCCCTCTCTGTCTGTCTGTCTCTGTCTCTCTCAAAAATAAATAAATAAATAAATAAATAAATAAATAAATAAATATTTAAAGAATGATAAAATAAAATGTGGCTTCAAAACTCCCAAACTGTCAAGACCTCTTTGACCTGCCAGGAACGCCTGGTGCCCTGTGGCTCTTAGTTATTCCCTGACAGCCCCTATAGAATGTGGCCAGAGGGAGGTACAGACCATTGTGGTACATGTTAAAAATGAAGATTCCAAGACCTTAGGGGTTCAATCCTGCAGTCTCCATTTTCCCAGACTTCCAGGTGACTCATGCATGTTAAAGTCAAAAAGCACTGTCATTCTAGGGACCATCTGGCAGTTCATTCATTCCAGTGTTCAACATTATACTGAGCAGGTACTCTATGCAGGCCTTGTCCTTGGCACTATAAAGTCAAAAAAGACATTGTTCTTATCCCCCAAGAGCTCAGAATCTGCTAGAGGATAGATGATAGCACATAACAGCAGATGATATAGGACAGTGTGATCATTCATTCATTTCATTTAAACATTCAATAAATAACTATCATGAGCACATCATGTTCCAGGCATAGATTCACATACAGAGAGGCCATATGGTGTGGTGATTAAACCATGGACAGGGCATCTCTGCTGCCAGGGTTCGCATCCTAGCTCCTCTGCTCACTACCAAGTGCTTTGGGCAAGTCACTTAACCTTCATATGTCTCAGTTTCCTCATCTATTAAATGGAGATAATAATGACACCTCTCTCACAGGGTAGTTGTGACAGTTCAATGAGTTAATATATTTAAAGCCTAGAATAGTCCCCTGTACCTGTTAAGTCCTGAGTAGATTTCCACAGGAGGGAAGCTTTGTGAAAGCCAGGATTTTTGTTTGTTTTATCGCTAGCACCTATAGCAGTATCCACCACATTAGTGGTCAATCACTATATATTTGCCAGCAGCATGGTAGACTGAACTGGAATTAGCAGGTTCTTCTCCACTCCCAACACATATATGTTGGGTAATATATAAACAGACATTAAAAAATACATATCTGGCCTCAAAAGAAAGATAAATCTCCAGGTACTAAAAAATCAAAGAAAGAAATCACAGAAATTTAAGAAGAAGCTGGCAAATTAGAAGTCTCAAAAATGGTCAATTCTTTTCATGATGGTGGTGGTGATGGGGTTGGGGACGATGAGGGAGGTGAAGATGAGGGCTGAATGAAGATTAATCTCAAGAATTATAGGGTACTTGTATTGCATTACATGGCAGTCTTTCTAGAGAAACTCTTTGGGAAGTCGTTTCCTCCCCTACTTTTTGCCTGTGACACCCACATACTTAGCAAATAGACTGCAACCTCCACGAAGGTGGAACTGTTTACCTGGCTCATTTCTTTGTCTCAGTTGTTTGGGTTCATCATGTGGTCACTGTACTTCATAAGCTGAACTAGGTGTAGAAAGTTCCCTAGGGCACTTTCTTCTGTTCTGAAGCAACCACACACAGACATAGACTCACTCACCAATGTTTAGGAGAGATGCAACATGTCAATAACATCAAACTCTCACGAAGTGTTTCATTTCACTGCTCACCATAGCTACTAAGGTTGCCCATCCTACGGACCAGTTTTTTGTATTAAAATTTTTTTTAATGTTTATTTGAGAGAGAGAGAGAGAAAATGAGTGGAGGAGGAGCAGAGAGAAAGGGAGACACAGAAGCCAAAGCATGCTGCAGATCCCGAGCTGGCTGCACAGAGCCTAATGTGGGGTCCAAACTCACAAACCACGAGATCATGACCTGAGCTGAAGTTGAATGCTTAACTGACTGAGCCACCCAGGTGTCCCCATCCTACTGATCACTTTAAGGAAATAATTCAAACTTTCATGAGTATGTTAGAAAGGGATAGGAGCTTGTCATCATCTGCTCTAACTCTAACTGCTTGGGTACCAATGATAAGACATTATTGGAATAAATAAGAATATGGTGACTGCTAACCTAGATTTCCACACAGCTCCTTTAGATAACTACCAAAATACAAATTGGACCTGCTGAAACTGACATAGCACATTGGAATCGAAATTTAAAAAATATTCTCAGCGGGAACTAACCAATGCAAAGTGAGTATTTAATTCTTTACATATGCAAAGTGTATAGTGTAAATCCTGGATATACCACTAACTCTGAGACTACTCAGCTGATATTCTAAAACCAAATAGTATATAGGAGAGGGCTGCTCATTAGGAATGAGTGGCCTGTTTTATTAAATTTTAAACCCTTTAATATTATATCCCCCCAAAGCTATCTTTATCTAAAAAATCAAAATTCCTCAACAATTTTTTGGGGCACCTGGGTGGCTCAGCTGATTAGCATCTGACTCTCGATTTCAGCTCAGGTCATGATCTCACGGTTCCTGAGTTTGAGCCCACATCAGGCTTCATGCTGGCAATGCGGAGCCTGCCTGGGATTCTCTCTCTCTCTCTTTCTCTCTGCCCCTCCCCCATGCATATGTGCACATTCTCTCTCTCAAAATAAATAAATAAACTTTGAAAGAGTTTCAAATTTCCTCAACAGTTCTAAGTGTTATGATACATTAAGTAGACTTAATAAATCCTCTATTTTTGACATAGAGAAAGAGGCACACCATTTTTATTACTAGAAAATCAGTTTCTCCTGAACCTACTAAAATACTGAACAAATCTTGAGAGATTCTTCTTTTCAAAAGTGCCCACATATCTCTATCCTTGGCTCTGCCATTGCAAACACCCACCTACTACCTGCCTCTGGTCCCCCAAACACTCATACCTATGCTTGGTCAGCCTCTGAAAGCCAACTTTGCTTCTAGACAATCAGGAATTCCTAGGGGAAAGGCTACTATTAGGAGGTCTCAATCCTCCCTCCCACCATCAGAGATGGCAAAGAACACTGAATGAGTCTATAGGGTCCAGCTACCCAGGTTTGCCTCCTGGTTGTAGACCGTGTGAGCACTCCATAAACATCTGGCCCTGGGCAAGTCATTCAATTTCTGAGTCTATTGCCTTGTCTATATGACAGTAATAATGCCTTCCTCATCCTGCAGTTGTGAGCTAAAATGCGTGAACACTGTGGGAAGCATGTAGAACAATGTTCAGCACAAAGTAAGTGCCCAATACGCATTAGATATTATTATTATTGTCACTGTGTCCTCTCTAGCCCTAGATGACTCTTTCTTTCTTCACTCTGGCTCAAGTTTGTGTCACCTCACACACAAATTTCTACCAAGATTTGGAGCTGGGGCTATAGACATGCCATAGTAGACCCCTTTCATGAAGGCAATGACATTAAAGTTGGACAATTAAAAAATGTTTTCCTTCCTATTTGAGTGCTTATCAGGAAATTAGAAAAGGAGGAAATTAAGGAATTATACAATCTTAAAACTCTTTGTAGGCCAACCAGGGCCCTCACAACTTTCTCCTGTATGTTCTCAGACAGGTACCTTTAGCTCTTTCTCTCTTCCTGTACATCACATCTTCCCAACCTTATTGTGATGCCTTTTATTCTTCAGAGCTTTTCCTCTAACTCTGTCTTTCCTAAACTTTCTGAGCCCGAAGCCATGCCACGTGCCAGCTGCAGTAACACGAGGGCTTAGCAGAGCAGAGTAACACATCCAACTTTTCCTTGAGCTTTCTATTCCTAAGAATACGATTAACTTTAAAGAAGCCACACAAGACTTTAGTTAGGCAAAAATAAAATGAAATGGTTTATTCGACCCAAACTCCTTTTTATTTGTGCCATTTCTGTCAGAGTCACACATAAATTTTAATTATACTAAAAGAAGAATTATGGAATAACTGTCAGGGCACAGACTGAAATTGACAGGGCTGCTGCAGGTTATGAATGTTGTTCTCTGCACAAAGGCAGCCGGCTGAGGGGTTAGTGGGGCCTGAAACCCAGCCTCTGACTCAGAAAGCTGTGCTTCCTGGGGCAAGGTGGGATTTACTCAGAAGAGATCGCTTTTTCTGTCTCATACAAAGACACCATATGGCCTAGTGGCAGCTACATGCAGGGGGCTTAAATAAATAAGTGAATATATTGAGGATAATGGGACCCAGATTTCTCATTGTCAAGGGAGTTTCGAGCATGGAAAGGGTGCTGGGCTGGAACTGGAGGTGTCAGTGTAAACTCGTGGTTTTTAACATAGGCAGATACAATTTATGTGGAATGTATACTGGATAATATTGCCTACCTCTTTCTACCAAGAAGGCTTAGAATCTATGATATACCTGTAGCAATGATCACACCTTGTAACTCAGATCTTGGTGTATTAAATATCCTTTTCCATTAAAAGGAACAAAAATCCACTGGAAAGATGGAGGATTCCAGGGCTGAGACAATGAAAATATAAGATGAACCAGGTACATCTTGTGGTTCTTGAAAGTAAAGAAGTGCTCTAAAATGTTGAGAACATGTCTAAATTACGTAAGGGCATCTTGAAAGGATTCCCTCCTTCCATCTGTCTCTGGTCTCCCAAACACCCATACCTATGCTCGCCCAAATCAGGGAAAATCTGAGCATCAAAATAAGCAATGACAATCATAGACTATAACTCATTAAATAAAATTTTAATTCTGTAAATCCATAATGATGCAAAAAGAATAAATGAATTTAAAAGGTGGGATAGAGGGAAAAAAGCTACACCTTAAAATAGAATACCAGCTAATAAATATACAACAAATGGTAACATCAGAGAGTTGTTATTTAGCAATGGTCACAACCATTGATTCAGGCAAAGTCAATGAATGCTAAAATTAATCAGTAAAAGTTTGATGGGAAACGGGATATTTATATCCCAATGCATCATCCCCAAAATGCTTATTAATAAATACAAAATACTTATTCATTGCTAAGTACAAAATAGTTATTAACCTTAGACTGGATAACCTCCCATGACACCATCTTAACCAAATGACAGCACAAAATGCACACCATGCACCACTGGACACGATGCACTGAAAAGAGCACATAATCACTTCTGTGGTTTTCCTGACAAACATACGTAAACTGAATCTGATTGTTAGGAAACATCAGACAAACCCAAAAGGAGAGACTTTGTAGAGAGTTAAGGGATTACACTCTTCAAAAATATCAATGTCATGGAAGGTAAGGCAAAAAGTAAAGAACTCCTCCAGACTAAAGTGGCACAGTGAGTAAATGCAACACGTGATCCTGGATTGTACCCTGGATCCTAAAAGACATTATCGGGACGATTAGAAAATTGCTGGTGGAGTTGACAGATTTTGATATTGTTTTGTGGGTATGTAGGAGAGTTTTGTTTGTTTTTTATGAAATATACACTGAAATATTAAAGAGTATTGAGGGATCCTGTCTACAATTTACTCTCAAATTGTCCAGGAAAAAAGTATAGATTAATAGAGACAGATAAAAGTGGTAAAATATGAACAATTGGGGAATCTGGGTGAGGGTATATGGGATCTGTTTGCACTGTTGTTGGAAATATCCACATTTGGGTTCCCTGGGTGGCTCAGTCAGTTAAGTATCTGGCTCTTGACTTTGGTTCAGGTCATGATCTCCTGGTTTGTGGGTTCAAGTTCCACATTGGTCTCTGCACTGGCAGTGTGAAGCTTGCTTGGGATTCTCTCTGTCTCCCTCTCTCTCTGCCCTCCCATGCTCATGTGCTCTGTCTCTCTCTATCAAAATAAATAAATAAACTTTAAAAATGAGAAAATATCCATAAGTTTGAAAATCAATTTAAAAAGGTATTTTTCCTAAAAAATGAAGATAGTGGAAAGATTTTTAGACCAAAAGGACCCTGGAGGAATTAATCCCATATAAGCCCACACTGAAAGATATTAAATGAAGTTCCTTAGACAGAAGGAACATGGTTCCTCCAAAACACTGAAATATGAAAAGGAATGAATAACAATGGAAAAAGTAAAAATGTGGGTAAATGTACATGAATATTGAGTGTAACAATGATACTACATTGTGTGGTCTAAAAGATGTATAGAATAACACAAAATGGGTGGTGGTNATATATATTAAAGACATATATATATATATATATATTTTCTCCTACAAGTGAATAGAGAGGGAAAATGGAATAGTAACAATAAAAGAACTTTATTAATCCAAAAGGGAAGAAAGAAGCAAAAAAAGGGGGGGCGGACAAAAAAATTTAAATTATAAGCACACTAAAGTATATAAATATATCATTTACATAAATACTAAATAGTCCCATTAAAAGACAAAGATTGTCAAGCTGAATAAAAACAAAATATAAAACCTAATCAGAGGTGCTTATAAGAGTCTTAAATATAGGGACATGAAAAGATTCAAAATAAAAGGATAGAAAAGATATACATATAAACACTAACCAAAAGAAAGTTGATAGAGCCATACAACATCAGACAAAGTAAAATTTAAGATAAAAACCATTGCCAGAAACAGAGATACTTTTGATAATAATAAAAGGTTCAATTCACCAGGAAGATAGAACAGTTTCTAAATTTGTATTCCTCCAATAACAGTTTCAAAATACAGGAAGCAAAAATTTTACACAACAAAATGAAATAGTTAAATGTGCATCATTTAAAAAAATTTAGCATACTTCTCACAAAAACAAATAGACTAGACAGGAAAATATCAGTAAGAACAAAGAAGATTCAAATAACACAGTTAAAAATTTAACCTAATTGACATACGTAGATCATCGCAGATGAAGAGCAAATACATGTTCTTTTCAAGTGTACGAAAAGTAGTTATTAAATCTGACATACGTTAGATCATAAAGCGAGCCTTAACAATCTCAAAAAATTGATGGGCGCCTGGGTGGCTCAGTCGGTTAAGCGTCCGACTTTCGCTTAGGTCATGATCTCGCGGTTCGTGGGTTCGAGCCCGCGTCAGGCTCTGTGCTGACTGCCAGCTCAGAGCCTGGAGCCTATTTCAGAGTCTGTGTCTCCCTCTCTCTCTGACCCTCCCCTGCTCACGCTGTCTCTCTCTCTCTCTCTCTCCTAGAAATAAATAAAAAATATTTAAAAAAAAAAACAATCTCAAAAAATTGAAATCATTGAAAGTGTTTTCTGACTACAGTGGAATTAAGTTAGATATCAGTCACAAAAAGATGACTCAAAAATTCCCATGTTTGGAATTTAAACATAAAATTCTAACTACCTTCTAAAAGAGATCTGCCTCTACAGATCAGCCCCTACCTCCTGGCCACCTTCCCCAACACTGCCATGCCCTTTGGCTGTCCTAAAAGCAGGTCTGGTCCTCTCACTGCCTGGCCCCTTCAATGGTGGCTTCCTCATGCTGTAACTCCAGACCTGGGCCTGCTTTCACATCCTGGAAGCATTCTGTGGAACTTCTCCCTCTCTACTCTGCACAGTAATCTGGCCACAGGTCTGCCTCCTTTCTCAGCCTTCAGAAAACCTGTATTTTAGCCACCTGAGACCAAGTACCATGCCCTCAGTGCACTATGTTCTATGACATATGCTCTTCCTGCTGCCTTACATGCCTCATTTCCTCTTCCCCACCCAACCACCTTTTACCTGCCTCACCTGCCTGTGGAACTCCAACTCATCTGTCAGTGCCCCACTCAAACTTCATCTTCTCTCTCTCTGAGCCCCAGTCAGAATTAAATATGGTTTAGGAGGCTATACCTCTACTCTAACACCAATCTTATTTTACTCTGGCAGACGTGTTTGTCTCACCTACAGATCAAGAGCTCCAGGAAGATGGAGACCTTGTCCTGTTCAGTTTTATATACCTGGAGACTGACTCCATGAAGTAAAAGTAGGAACTTCATCATGAAAGGAATGAACCCGGTAGGCATTGATAAATTGTCTTTTGATAAATGAATAAATGTTTTAGAGATAACTTCTACTTATCACACACCCAGACACCAATACTGTTATCTCTGCCATCATCAACATATGGGTTTATGTTGATTTACTGATTCACTCATTTAGTGAATCCCTAAGATTGCAGTGGGCTAGATGCTGGAGATACGGAGGCAGAAAGGATATAGACCCTGCCTGCATGGAGCTCAGATTCTCCTAGAATTAACTGTAAAACAATGTAAAAGTGCATTAATAGACACATGTTCAGGGTTAATGCATGTCAAAGAAACCTATTCTTCTTTCAAAACAACATGAAGTCCACATGCTTGTGATATATCTTATTTACTGGCTGGTAACACTGGAGAAATTTGAAAATGGTTCCATCACCAGCCATTTCAGTCCCTGAGTGACTTTGGTTGACACCAAGATCATCAGGCAAGGTTTGAAATAATACTTATTTAAAGCTGAAAATGTGAATGAGTTTCCACCTGAAAGAAATGATGAACCCTTTTCCAAAAACAGAGATAATTGTTAGCAATTTCAGAAGGTGAACTAGTAAAAGATTCATTCTCATATCGTTCTCATCTGTCTGATAGAGATGGAAGGTTTATACGGGCTTGACTAGTCCCCATGGCAACAGCCTTTCTCCTGGGTTACCATAGGAATTGTGAAGGCCTTTATAAACCTCCATTAGCAGAGCCTGGGCCGGCAGCCGGCAGAAACGTCTGCTGAGGAAGACACTGCAAAGTGTCAGCAAGGGCGTCTGGGAATTAATTTTACCCTAGAGTAGCTGTGCAGGTCTGTTGAGCCCCCACCTCTACAGCTATGAACACCAGCTAACACTAGAATCAGCCTGATGCCTTGAACACCTCATACGAAGGGGTTTTCAAAATCTAGCCAGAAACATATGACCAGATTTGAAAAGATTTTGAGACGAGGAAGGACTCTATTCTGACAAAGCCTCACACAGGAGAGAGGTAAATTCACTTTTTTTTTTTTTCCAGGACAGGGCATTAGAGCCATATTAATAATTAATATAGTGGTGGATGGTGGGGATGGTTATTCAACAAGGTGAATGTTCTTAATACCACTGAACTGTAACTTACAAAATTATTAAGCTGTTAAATTTTGTTACATGTATTTTAGCACATTACAAAGAATTTTTAAAAACCTAATAGTTGTAATTATGATACTACCGTTACTGAGCACCTACTATATCCCAGGCACTAATGCTAGATACTACACATGTTCTATGTCCTATCATCTCCCAAGCCTAGGGGTAGCTATCCCTACTTTAAAGATGATTACTATTCCTACACTGAAGATGAGAAAGCAGAGGTTTTGAGTAATAGAGTTGCTCAAGGGTACACAGTTAGTATGTTGTAGTGAGCATTGTCAAGCCCAGGTTTCTCTGACTCTAGAATCCTGACCCTGAACCATACAAATTCAGTGTTGATGCCACACTCTGTGTCAGCTCTCAGATATGATTAAGACAGCCTCTTCTGAATTGACAAATTAAGACTCTTGTGGAATTCTGTTTAAATTTTGTTGTTCTCTTTTTTAAGACGTAATGGGTAATCTTTTAGGCTGTGATTATAAGAAGGCTTTCATTTTTATTCTAACCTTTGTATTATTTTACAACAATCACCTACTTTCAGAAAATACAAAGATACTTCCATTTTTTTAAAAGTTGTGTTGTATAAAGATGAATAAGTCCTGGCACTTTCAAATAGCAATCTGTATTTAAAGGAAAAAAATCACCACTAACATTTACAGGACAGTTGCATATAGGGGGAAATTACTTAAGAAGTAAGCTGGAGAATGGCGGCTCATTTTTAGGCACTGGAAAGCTCTTTCTCATCAGGGCAGAGAAAATGACCGTATTTTGTACCAAAACAAAAGTGGAATGCATGTGGTTATAACCTCTTTGGGCTTTGGTCAAGCTGTATGGAAGAAGTATGAAAAAAGAGAACTCTGGAGAGAAAGAATTCTAAAACCCTAGGGAATTTCTTCAGTAGCAAGAAGGAAAGCAGCAATAGGAATTGGTTCTTTAAAAATAAGCCTTTGGGGCATGCCAGCCGAGAGGGGGCACGCCCTCCTTCAGGGTTTCTTCCACAGGCCACTTAAGGCTGTGAAGAACACTAACTGGGATTTTTCTACCAAGAGGCAAAAACCTGGGTCCCAGCCCCTGAAACTCTAAATGCTCAAGCAGGTAAACGGGAGAAGGAATTACATTTTTTTCCCCTTTGAAGACATAAGTGGAAAAGAGGATACTAATTAGCAAGCAATGAAAATATACCAGATTGCATCTACTTTTCTTTATTATTTTGCTTTTGAAGTACACTTTTAAATATCTGGTAGTGCTTCTCTTCAGCTGCTTTAATAAGTTTTTGTTTTAAAAAGTCAAATTGAGGGGAAATGGAGAGTTCTTGTTTAGTGGGTACAGAGTTTCGGTTTTGAAAGATGAAAAGATCTGGGGATCTGTTGCACAACAATGTAAGTGAACTTAATGTTACTGAACTATACACTTAAAAATGGTTAAGATGACACATTTCATGTTATGTGTTTTTAGCCAGAATTTTTTTTTAAAGGGTAAAACTGATGACATCCGTCTTAGTCAGCTCGGACTGCTATAACAAAATACCACAGACTGGGGGGACTTAAGCAACAGACATTTATTTCTCACAGTTATGGAAGCTGAGAAGTCTAAGATTAAGGGGCATAAGATTACCTTTCTGGTAAAATCCCTCTTCCTGGCTTGCAGATGACCACCTTCTTGCAGTGTCCTCCAAAGGCAAATAGAGTAAGCTCTAGTCTTTTCTTCTTATAAAGATACTAATCCCATCATGGGGGCCACCCTCTTGAACTCATCTAATTACTCTCATAGTAGGAATCAAGGAATAGATAGAAACCCTTTCCCCATTAAAAGACAAAAATCTAGAACTCTGTTCACTTTACCCTCACATTGCGCTCACTTCTAGTCCTGCTTTTGCATTTACTCACCCTCTGACCTCTTGCCCTGCCTTTGTCCATCATGGTGACGATGGGCATGGCTTCTCTGACCTTGAGCCTTAAGTCTTCTCCTGGGTCTTCATGCTGAACTTGCCCCCAAATTAGATCTACTCCTGACCAGGCCTCTGAATCCTGAATCCTGAGATCACCATGAGAGCCCATCCCAGCCTACTTCAAAAGTGGGATGCATCAAACAAAGCCAAAGGTATTATCAAGACATTGGGCAAAGAATTACAAAACAATAAGCTACATTTTATCAGGAATAAATTTAAAGCTCTGCTCTTTTAGTAATTAAATCAATTGTTTCAATCTAGGATTTAAGACATAGCTTGATATCAATTCGTATGATACAGACATTCAACTTTTATTGACCATTACTGACAAATCCAATATTAGTCAACAGTCTAATAAGGTCACTAAGATTACTAGGATGATGTTTAGCCACATCAGAAAGTTGGCAAACTTGTTTAGTGAAGGGACAGGTAGTAAATATTTTAGAATTTGCAGGCCATATGGTCTCTGTTGCAATTACTCAACTCTGTCCCTATCTCTCAAAATCAGCCAGAGACAAAGTGCAGAAGAATGGATGTGGCTACGTGCCAACAAAACTTTAGTCATACACACTGGGCCAGTTTGCTGACCCCTGGGCTACAAAATGCACAGCCAAGATCAAAGAGTTCATATTCTCACTGCACCGTGCAGCAGTCAAGCCATAAGCTAATTCTTGCTTATTTCTGGGCTCTTAAAGTGTAGCTGGTCAGAGACAAGAAAACAGAGATTTTCCTGTTGGTCAATAATGGTTTATTAATCTATCAACCTATTGTCAGTATTGGTTTATTCATCCATCGACTTTGAACATAGTTTTTCAATTCAGCTAAGAATCTACCTAGAAGTACTCATATTCCATTTGTACTTCTCCATCTGGTCCCCCAGGAGAACATGGTTATCCTTGTCAGAGTCTTGCTGAAATCACACCACCAAGTCTGTCACAGAATCCAAGATCTGAGAGAGGTTAGAGTCTGGCATATTGGTATTGGTCCTAGTGAACCTGCGTAGCTCCCAAGGATTATCAGTCCTTTAAAATGCTTTCCAGGTGATCATTTAATAGACTATCCTAGCTGCTGAGCTACAAAATGGCAAATCTATGGGCAGAAGTCAAACCCTGGTGGCCTACTGGCCCTATCCATCTACAAACCTATTTAATTCAGTGTGTACAATATTTTAAGAAAAATTAAATTGTGATCCCCATTTGAAAATTTGAAAATTTAACTTTAAAATGGTGAAGATCCAACCATTCTGGGCATGGCTACAACCAGAGCTGGAGCTTTGTAACAGCTGCCCTTTTAAGAAGGAGCCTGCCTTTTCCAGCTCACTGGGGTCTCTATCCGCCCTACTTGACTCTTTAGTTATTTTCTGGTCTCCGTAAAACACTTAAGTTTACAATCCTTCTACATAACCCACTTTTTCCCCTTTTAGAAAATCATGACTATTCTTAGCTGATTCTAGTCTTCTGACACATCCCCCATTTTTCACTGCTCCTCTGAGATAACCAGAAGTGGCCCAGTAATCTCATTTGCAAGGTCTCACAGTTCCCTAGAATACAATGTTCCTGGGCAGGAGGCTGGGAGCTTTGGGCTCACTCACAGTCTCTTCACCAGTCTGGGCTTCACTGATCTTTTTTATGCCCTCCCACCCCCCTGCCCATATTGTTCTACCCTTTCCATTCATAAGGTCATTCTCCTTGGCAGAGCAAATGAAGGCCAAGTGTTTTGGGACAGTCTTGAAAGCATTTACCCAAGACATTTGCTTTTGCCTTGTTCACTCTTCAACTTGCTCCAAATAGCATTCTGTGCCTTTTATGATGTCCTGAACATTGTTCACAAGTCAGGATTTATCCTGAGCTTTTGCTTTTCTGACGTCATTTGCACAAATCTTCACCATCCTTTATTTTCATTCTTTGGTTTCCGGTAATGTCCTTTGAAGAGTTGAGCTCACACAGAGCTCCCTGAGAAGCCAAAGGATTCCTTCTATTTAGAAACCACCTCTGTTTCTTTGTCATCAGAATTGAATGCAATTTCATAGACAGAATATCCAAATGGGGACCTTCCCAGCCCCTATTGAGACATCTACCACTTCAGAATTTCAAACTGGCTGAATCTTTTCTCTGGGTTTCTTTTCTCCCCCTGGCTCACACAAGCTCTTTATCTCAAGCTTCCTCTCCTTTCTATTACAATTAAGTACAGGCAACGATCTCATCACTTCATCTACCTGCTGGGAGAAAAAAAATTGTGTGTCAAGGAAGGATTTATTAGAAGCTGTGCAGAATCTGAAGTTTGCTTAGGTATGACACCTTCTGGTTTCCAGCTTTATTTGAATTTGGGGGGAGTTCAGAAGCCTCCTGGGAAAAGAACTCGGATATATACGGCATAGGAGAGGAAATGATAAGGTAGGGGCATTCAACAGAAAGTAAATTGCAATAGGACTTGCAGAATCCCCTGGACATAAATTACATCCAAAGATGAAGGGTTCTGCATGACTAGTTAGACTCAGAGACAAAGCCTGAGAGTCTATGGGGAGAGAGGTTGCAAGAACCATGATGGAGAGCTTTTGTTTGAACCCATTCTGACTCCTCCATCCACAAAGACATGTGTGCTCCCTGGAAAGAAGGGAGCAGCGAGTGAACTAAGAGAGCTTTCCACCAAAATTGGTTGTGGGCTCTTCTAAGAGACTGAGACATGAAGGAGGGAAAGGGCCAGCCAGCCAGAGTAGCAGTGGGTATTAAGTGATGGTATAGAAGTGAGCTGGGGACAATCAAGATACAACATGTAGACACCTTGCTTCCTTACCAGATTTGTAGTCTGAGTCAGGGATTCATTCTTTTCATTCTGGCTGATGATCTTCAGAATGCCCTTATGTCAATAATAACTTCTCTTCTTTTATATTTTTGCCTTTCTCAAGATTTGACTCACAGCTGAATGCATCGCCATTCAAGGATTTGTCTTGTGATGTGTAGCACTACCATACCTGCTTTTGCTAACAAGGTGAACACCTCCATTACCATATTTGAGATCCTCCCATCAAGTCTCTGAGACTCCTAAAGCTGTACCTCCCTTCTTATGTTAAAATATCAACATTATTCTATTTCGCAGTACTAGTAAGTCTTTCCAACCCTTTGCCTAGTTTTCACCTTCCATGACCCGAGATTCTCCCTGCCCCCACCCCCAATCTTGTGCTTTTGGATAACTAGTAGCCAGCTCCACAACTTTTTTCTGAACAGTCACTGAGGACACCATGATCTTGCCAGTCCTCATGTGATTACAGTTACTACTAATGATGATGCTAAGTACCACTTATTGGGTAGTTACTATGAGCTGTTCACATCTATTATCCCTTACTGTTGCAAGGGATATCTTTATTTCCAGTTTATAGATGAAAAACTGAGACTCAGTTACAGAAATAACTTGCTCAAAGTTCCAAAGCTAGTAAGCAGATGGGCTGGTCTAACAGGGTCTAGATGACATCCTCAAAAGAGATGACTGAAGAAAATTGAATGAAGGGAACACTAAAAGGTATACAGAGTTACAGAAAACCTGCAAGAAGTATAAAGGAGCCCATTAATAGAAACAGCAGAAAGCTTTTACTATCCTTGAGCATGAAGGGGCAAGAAAAGCCAGTAGTTACTTAAATCTGGAGATAAAGCTGTAGGAAAGGGCCAACTGTCAGGAGCAGCCATGGCCAAACTGCAACCCAACTGAGAGGGAGCTGGAAAAACAAATATCCTGACCTCACTTCTCATCTCTGATTACCTGCCTATACCTCCTATTGGCTAAACCCAACAGGAGGCAAGAGAGCAAATCTTAGGTCAGCAACTCAGCACACAGAGCAAGGAGGAGAATGGTGGAAACTGAGTCTGGAGGAAAATGGAGAACATCCCTCAGAAATGAGATTTGAACCCTGGTTTGTCTAACTCCAAAGTTTTTGTTTTTCTCAAAATTCCAATGTTTTAAATTCCAGACACTTAAATTAGTGTCTTAACTAGGAACTCATAATTTCAGTTTCTAACACCTTGATCTCCAAATCCAAATTCCATTCTTAGACATGTGTCTTAGGCAGTCGTTAACTTCCCAGATAACCTTATTTCTTTCAAGTCATCTTCCAAATAATGACCAAGGAAACATAGGGGAAAGACAGGCCAGTACCCATGCCAGTATTGCAGTGTCCTGTTTAGCATATTAGAGTCCCTGGAGATACTGATAACATTTGCCCACACAAATAATTCATTAAGAGTGGGATATCTTCGCAGATTCTGCTACAGCCCAGACACCTGCTCCAAAAAGTCCGTTCTTTTGGAAGAACTGATTAGATGACTGGCCCAACCCACGGTCCTTAGAAATCCTTTACTCCTTGGTTTTCTCTGACCTTTTTTCTCCCATTCCATCTACCTCTGTCTTAAGAAGGAATACCAAGAGGCATTTATCAACCACTTTCCTATTCTATGTAGTCGAAGAATCTTCCAGTGACTGCTGCTTACTGATTTACTGTATAATCAACATGGCTTCCTTGATGGACAGTATCCTCCATGACTTCCCAAAGATGAGGAAATAGTAATTGCATTGGTCAGTTCCCAAGACAAGAATTGAACCACTTTTTAAAGTAGACAGTATCACTGTTTTCAAAAGGCATGTAAAATTTTTTAAAAAGTCATGTGAAATAAAACATAATTATGTATGCATAAAATCCTAAGAAATCTACATAAAACTAGAACTAATAGGTGAATTTAGCAAAGTCACAGGTTACAAGGTAATTATATAAAATCAACTATAGTTTCACAGACTACCTGTGAAAAATTAGAAAATGAAATCAAAGTGGAGGAGGGCACTTGTGGGGATGAGCACTGGGTGTTATATGGAAACCAACTTGACAATAAACTATTTGTAAAAAAAAAAAAAAAGAAAATGAAATCAAAGAAACAATACCAATTACAGTAACATAAAAAATAAAACATTTAGGAATACATTTAACACATATATGTAAGACCTGTGCACTGAAAACTACAAAATGTTGCTGTAATAAATTGAGAATAACTAAATAAATTGAAAGATATAAAAAAAGAAAGAGATATACATATGTTCATGGATTTCAAGTCTCAATATTGTTAAGATAAATTTATTTATAGATTGAATCTCAATATTGTTAAGATATAAATTTATTTATAGATTCAATGCTATCCCTGTCAAAACCCCAGTTTTTCTTGGTAGAAATATGACACACTGATTCTAAAATATATACGGAATTACAAATGATTGAGGACATCCAAAACAATTTTGAAAAAGAAGCAAAAAGTTGGAAGACTCACCTGACTTCAAGACTTACTATAAAATTACAGTAATCAAGACAGTGTGGTATTGGTATAAGGATAGACAAATGGATCAACAAAACAGATTAGAGAGTTCACACATATATATTTTCAACAAAGGTGACAAAGTTCTTCAATGAGGAAAGGCAGTCTTCAATAAATGTTGCAGGAATCACTGGATATCTGTATGGGAAAAGGTGAACTTCAACCTTACCTCACATCATACACAAAAATTAACCTGACATAGATCGTTGAACAAAACAGAAAACTAAAACTATAAAACTCCTAGAGGAAAACATAAGAGAAATCTTTGAGACTTTGAAATTGACAAAGAATTTTTACTCAGGACACAAAAGACATTAAACATAAGATAAAAAACTGATTAACAGTGGTAGTCCTGAGGCTACTGCCTGGGCAGTTTAAGCCAACTTGGCACCTAGATAAGTCTCTTTTACTCTGTGTATTTTTGCCCTTGTGTTAACAAGCACGTTAAATCGACCCTTGGCTAAAGCTCTTGAGTTCTCCATAACCCCAGCCCAGCCTGCCAAAGTTCTCTGTGCTGGACTGGGTCTCAATCCCAGTGGACAATAAAATGTGAATGTAGCTTTCTTTGCCTTTGTTCTTTGTTGATGCATATACTTGTAAATGCATAAAAAAGAAAAAGAAGAGGTTGGGCAGAGACAGAATTTATGTTCTCCTGGGTCCTGGGTCCTAAGCCAAAATAATAGTGATAATCATACTCCATGATTATCACAGGCTTCATGTACCACTGCTTTTTCTTATTCTATGATTTAAAAACCAGTGTCCCCTAAGTTGTTACATTAGAATCCTTAAATTTAATTAATAGGAGGCCGCATTACCTGATCCTGCCTTGGAGAAGAAAAACTCTTCCCAAGAGGATGTTTCTATTAAACATTGTCCACACTGCCACCTTGGAAATACAGTATACCAGGATTGCTGTGGATATTGTCCCCATCAATGGAACCTCAAGTCCAACTAAAGGATGAAGTCCCGGCTAAACTAAGGACATGGACAATGATAAAGGTGTGTCTCTGCTTTAGAGATCTCAGGTATGTTTTAACTGCTTGAAGCCACCGCAAGGTTCCTGAATCCTTGCCCATTATGACGAGAGGCCGTAGAAAACTAAAGATAAAAGCAGGTGAGGCTGAAGACATCCTCTGAAAGAAGAGCACATACCTACGGTCTCAGAACTATGAATGCACTGACCTCCCTCTGGCTTCATCCCTTACTAGCCCCGGACCTGTGTACTGAAGTCTTTATCTTTTTGTGTGAACCCAACAATTTCTGAATTTCTGATCTTGCTGAAATCTGCCTTGAACACCTTAGGGTTCCAGCAATGTCTCCAGCATTAGAGATGTTCCTTTGGATGTGGTCCCAGCTGATCCAGGCTACCCAACATTGGTTGCTATTCTGTTCTTTAGTAAAAGCACAGAACTGAGGAAACTTGTGAGGATTTGCCACAGCTCTATCTCAAATTCTCCAGTTCAGTTCTTTTCTGGCCTTGGAGATGCAAGGTGCTCCTTGACTTCCAGAAATTACTCTCTGGTTGGGGAAAAACTGAAACAAGTCCCACAATTTTTTTTGAACTAAGACAAGTGCTGTTTACAGGGCTAGTATGAGGATCAAATGGAAAAATAGAAACTACATGTGCAATAAATTCATATGATTTCTGCACATGGAATGTTACATAAAATGTGTCTTCTATTAGAGGCTGTGTTAATGAGATCCTTAGTCTGAAAACAATCAAGGCACAAAAAATTAATTAATGAGCTAATTAGCAGAAGCCTAACTTGAGTTCTAGCTTTAAACAAACCATAATTACTTACACAGCACACTGTCTTGATCTCCTTTATATATCATTAAAGATGGTATTTTGGCTACTTTTTTTACATATTTTCTGTCTTCACATAAACAAAATGGCCCCTTCAACCACAACTCTGGGCTACAGTTCTGGTCAAAATGGACACTCTATATTTAATAAGCCTCAGAGATGGCACTGAAATGGGCCCTCCACCTGTCCCCAGAGCCTTCTTGGATTCTACCATCACCCATTCTGCAGAGAAAGGGTTTTATAAGTACCCTGTCCTCAATATAAAAGTTAAATCTTATAGCTGAAAAGTCACAGATTTAACCCCCACTTAGCTTTCCACCCTCCTCCTCCTCAAGCCCACACTACACAGCCTCACTTGTCTCATTTGTGTATATGCTAATCTCCCCACTGGATTCTAACCTCGTTTGAAAACAAAGACTATATGTCTCTTTCATCTTGAAGAGGCCTCCAGCATTGTCTATTCAATAATTTGCATGCAATAGGCCTAAATACACATTTTAAAATAAATTGATTAATACATTTAAAGCCTCTTTCAAAAAAATATATCCTTGGGTGGGGCGCCTGGGTGGCTTAGTCAGTTAAACATCCGACTTCTGCTCAGGTCATGATCTCACAGCTTGTGAGTTCAAGCCCCGTGTCTGGCTCTGAGCCTGTGCTGACAGCTGAGAGCCTGGAGCCTGCTTTGGATTCTCTGCCCCTTCCCTGGCTGCTCGCTCTCGCTCTCTCTCTCTCTCAAAAATAAACAAAGATTAATATATACATATATATACATGTTATATATATGTAAACATTAAAATATATGTGTGTGTATATATGTATATCCTTGGGAGCTGGATATGAGCAGCAAGGACAGTGGGACCCTCACCCCCCCTTTTCTGGAGTATGGATAGATGTGATGTATGAAATAGTCACCAGAGAAATGGGATTACAAAAGACACTGTGGCCAAAAACTGAGAAGTTGTTAATGTGGGACCCAATCTTTTTCAGAGGCATCCCTGGGAACCTGGGGATTATAGACCATTAAGCCTCACCTCAGTATCAGGACAACAGATGGGGAGTTTAAAGAAGGACAGAATAGTACAACACAGATAAAGTGGATGTGATACTAGGTCTCAGCATGGCTTTCCCTGGGGAGGCTGTGCCTCTGTGGCCAGGCTGAGTTCTTTCATAAGGAGAATGAAGGAACAGACTGTTCAACATGGTTGTACTAGGATCGGATTTGCTCATGTTTTCAACCAGTTTGGGTGGGGAGTAGAATACAGACACTCTAGGAAGAAGAGCCAGAGGAGTTGGCTCAGGATCTTGCCTCCGTTCAAACATCTTCGTAGCAGCAAACAAATGTGGTTAACCTGGGCAGCACTGCAGTGGGCTGGGAAGTCTTAAGGAGTCACTTAAAAAGAAGAGATGTATTCCAGCCAGGTCTGCTGTGGAGGGTGTTTCTGTTGGTGAATCCTACATTCTTACTGATTGCACTTTTTTAAAAAAAAAAAACTAGACTTAAATTCTTTTCAAATAAGAACCAATAGTCCACTGAAGTATACCAAAATTTGATCACAGACAGGATGCTTGTTGGCTCTTCCTTGAAGAAATACTGAGCACTACCATCCACCCAGCCACAAAGGTGGAACACACAGGAGCCATATTTAACAAACTTTTGCCAGTTCTGTCCCAGTAACATCCCTCTTCAACCCCATTGCCACTGCCCTAGGTCAGACTTCCTCAGGTCTCACTGGACCAAATGGTAGCTTCCTAGTTGGTTCTTCTGCCTCCTGATATTTCCCTTCAAGCCCCCTGCATACAGCACTTCCAGATCAACTTCAAAAAGCACATCTGTCATTGTGTCTTACTCCTGCTCAAAATCTTCAGAGCCCCCCCCCCCTTGTTTAAAGAAAATCTAAACTTTGTAACCTGGAATTTAAGAGCTGCGTAATCTGCCCTTACACATCTTTCTAATCGTTTTTCTTAGTTCCCCATATTTTTCACTTTTCTTCAAATAAACTTAACTTTAATTAAAATAATGCCCACTATTTATTGAATATAGGCTGGGTTCTTTTTCTCTCTCTCAACCACTTTATGAGAAACGTCTTATGATTAATCCCCATGTGACATCAGGTCCAAACAGATAAAACAACCTGCCAAAGGTCATCTAATGTGTAGGTGGCAGAGCCAGATCTCCACCTCCAAAATCCAGGTGTGGGGCCTCTGCCCTCCCCCCACAACAGTTTCTGTTCTGGGAGCACTTGCACTTGCACATTTCCCCATGGAGAGGAAATGTGTGTGCTCCTTTCATACCATGCTTTTAGCTCCTTGGAGTGTTCTGTTGTACAACATGGAACCAGGAGGTTTCTGGCTCCTATTTTCTATAAAGATTTGACTTGTTAAAGCAGGTTACTCCCATTCATTGCTTGTCACTTTATTTCTAATTCCATTTATCTGAACTGGGAGTTGTCCTTTCAGAGTGGAACTGTTTTTCCTCCTTTCTTGCCGGGCAATAGAGAAAGAATTAGATGAGTGACATGTGTTCACTTAAGGTAAATCGGGTTGGTTTGTGAAATCTTATCTGAATCTTCCCCCTCTCCATGGCCTGATTTTCAAAGAGAGCTGAGAGGTGTGTAAAATGTCCCCAGTGGAAGATCTGGGTAAAGGAGCAGTCTGAAGGCACTGGGGAAAGAAGACGCACCGTCATAAATTCCTTCAGATTCTTAGTAGATTCGTGTGCTTCTAACGTGGAAACTGGATGAGTGCTCTTGTCACAGCTATTAAGTAACATCAGCTGATTATTTTCACAAGTCCAGCTCTCGTGCCCTGGACATATTGGCTAGGTTTTATTTTTTTTATTTTTTTAACATTTCTTTCTTTCTTTTCTTTTTNAACTATCTTTTCCCATTCCATCGGTTGCCTATTAGTTTTATGGATTGTTTCCTTTGCCGTGCAGAGGCTTTTAATCTTGATGAGGTCCCAATAGTGCATTTTTGCTCTTGATTCCCTTGCTTTTGGGGATGTGTCAAGTATAAAATTGCTGCATTTATTTATTTTTGAGAGACAGAGCGACAGAGCATGAGCAGGGGAGTGGTAGAGAGAAAGGAAGACACAGAATCCAAACCAGGCTCCAGGCTCTGAGCTGTCAGCACAGAGCCTGATGTGGGGCTCGAACTCACAGACCACGAGATCATGACCTGAGCCAAAGTCTGATGCCTAACTGACCTAGACACTCAGGCGCCCCTCGGCTAGGTTTTCAAAACAAAGAAATAATTCCTTGCTGCAGTTTACAGACTACCACACTGATATAAAAATTCTTACACAGATTTTTGAATGAATATGAAGTTTCATTAAAATTTGTACAGGATCCATAATGTTATGATAGATCTTTTTTTTTGTCTCTGTGTTTCTGCATATCCTATATAATAAAACATTTTCATAGTACTTTGCAGTTTACAAGGAATATTTATGTCATCTCATTTCATCCTCAGTTTTTCCTTGAAAGGTAAATAGAATAATTGTAGATAAGGAAGCATGGCTCAGACAAAGAAGGTGACTCATCCTTGTCACAGGGAAAATGGATGGAAAAAGAAAGAATTTGAATGCTGGCTCTTAATTCCACACCCAAAGCTTTTTCCAAGCACCTTCTAGATACCTGGCACCGGCCTGGGCAAGAGGGATAGAAGGTTGAAAAAGACTTCAAGAAGCTAACATCGTAGTGGAAGGATATACAGAGAAGATGGTATAAAGCAACCTGATGGAGGTATGGACAAGGTACTGTCGAAGCTCTGAGGAAAGGCTCATATATTAGCCAAGGGGCTTAGGAAGGACTTGTGAGCTGAGTCTTCAAGAATAAATGTGGCTCAGCCAGGCAAATGAAATGTAGAGAATGATGAGGAATTCCAGGCAAGGGAAGAATACAAGCAAAGGCACCAAGGCCTGCCTGGTTGGGATGGTGTCAGGAATGGACTCCATGTAGTTAATTGCTACAGAGGCATAAAGGATCAGGGAGGGAAGGCTGATCAGTGAGGCTGAAGACATCTGCAGATGTTCGATCAAGGAAGCCCTTGTATGGGAAGAGCTTGGACATTCCCCTGGACGTACTGCTTATTTTAATGCTTTAAGCATGGGCTTGCCTGATCATTAGATGGTACTGACTATGGCATGAGAATAGACCAGAAGTGAACAAGAATTAAAGCAGGGAGTCCTGCATGAAGACCATTGCACCAATGCAGGAGACAGTGAAAGGGGAAGCTTTAATTTGGCAGGACATTCCCACTGATATGATGTGGCTGACAAAGGAGAAAGAGATGTTGGGAATGATTTCCAGGTTTTAACCTGGTGCCTCAGCAAGGATGAGTGAATTGTAGAATTTAGGAGAAGGATCTGATTTGGGGGCATGCTATGTATTACAGGTCACCTAGAACTATCTAGAAGATAGTTAAATTCTTGATTCAGGGAAGGTATGAATGAAAAAGAAGTACTTTGGTGTTAGTGAACTTATAGGTGTTAACAGAAGTCATCACCGTGAAAGCAATCATTTAGGGAGGGTGCGAGACAGTGAATAATTCTAACAATTTCCAATATGTAAGAGGAAGAAGAGCCATGAAGAACCAGAGACAGACTTTTCAGCTACTATAAAAACCAGAAGGATACATATTCTGGATGCAAGGAAATTCGGAGTCTCAAGTAGGAAAAGAATGATTAATAATATTAAATACTGGAAAGTAGTTCTCAGTAGGATAAGGACTGGAAAAACACCTACTGGATTTAGCAATTAGAAAGTTACTGTTAATTTTAGTGAGCAGCTGTTTCAGTGGAATGACTGGGGTAAGAAGCAGGGTGGGGAGTGAATGGAAGATGGGAACCTGGAGGTAGTAAGTATAGGGAACTCTTGAGATAGTTGAATAAAATATTACTGAGTTAGAGATAAACATGAGAGTTGAGTATGTGACTAAAATTGAGGCAAGGTAATGGCCTCCAGAAAGAAGGAATTCTAGAATTATGAGACTAGAATGTTGGATGGTCCATTTCTTGTCATTGAAATGTCCTAGGATGATGATGACAGGAGTTGAGATGGAGAGAAAGATCATCAATCAGGTGCCAAAGTCTTCAAAAATGAACCACAGTGCCTGGAAAGCTAGTAGATTACAGTGATAGAGAAAAGACAGTAGATCATATAGCCAGATAGACTAAAACTCAAAATACATTGCAATTCTTAACTAGGGTGAAAATGTAATGTCTGTAAACATAAGAGTAGAGCCAAGAAAATGTCAACTCCTTTCCCAGCGCCATGGTGCACGGAAAGTGGAAGAATGAGTAGCTTCCAGTGGGGAAGTCCACATAAAGCAATCCAGTCTCAGCAATAAGCAAGGTGAGTGGGGAGTGGCTTAGCATGAAGCAGTGACCCAAGGGTACAGTGGAGAGGGGTGGGGAAGGCAGTAGTGAGAAGCAGCTTGCATTAGTCAACAAATGAGTAGGACACTAATGGGGGAAAAGAGAGTCATGTGTAGCCTTCTTCTGTGATAAAAAATTGTAGATATAAGAAG